>NC_050074.1:111140031-111471281 GCF_009764565.3 Dermochelys coriacea | reverse complement strand
CCGCTCTGGATCTCGGCCTGCCACAAACATCCAAACAAACAGGGCTGCGGGGAACATCAAACGCCGTTGCAGACACGGAATATAACTCGTCATATTATCGGTATATTTCTCCCTTGACAAACCAGATCGGCGCAGCCAAGGCAGAGCCGGCGCGACGAAGAGTTTCCGTTTAAAAAAAAAATTCCCCGACTTCCTATTGTTCACAGAAACAAAATAATACCAATAAAACAAAATGAAAAGGAGGACTTGTGGCACTTTAGAGGCTAACAAATTTATTAGAGCATAAGCTTTCGTGAGCTACAGCTCACTTCATCGGATGCATTACTTCATCAGATGAAATGCATCCGATGAAGTGAGCTGTAGCTCAAATAAATTTGTTAGTCTCTAAGGTGCCACAAGTCCTCCTTTTCTTTTTGCGAATACAGACTAACACGGCTGCTACTCTGAAATCTGTCATTAAAACAAAGTGAGCGGTTATATGAGAAAGAGAGCGAGCAAGTTTGGGTTTTTTTTTGCGGGGGGGGGGGGGTGAATTTCACACAGAGTCCTTCCAGTTGCCAAATGACTAATAACCAGTTGAGGGGAAATAACCAAAGCTTATGGCGCATAATCAATAAACAAATCCCCCCTTGCCCCAGTTAATTTAACCCTTTGCTAACAGCTTCCCGCTTCCCCAAAGAAAGATCAGGTTTCTTTTCTACGATGTCCCATTCACTTTTGTGTGTGTGTGTTTTGACATTCAAGCCGTTAAAAAAAACCCCCAACAACCACCTTATTTATTCTGAAAGCAGCAGCCCGGTTTTTTTAGGCTGCAAAATGCAACCTCCGATGTCCCTCCGCAGAGAGCGAGAGCCTTTCTGAAGAAAGGGAGACGTGGTTCAAAACGGATTATAGCCTCTCAGAACAAAATTACAGGTTTCGCTGACCAAATTGTTGGTCCCAGTTATCAGCAGATTGGTAAAGAGCGGGCGGAAATTTCCCGGTGTTATGTCACAGACTGGTTTAAATCACAACCTCCTAATGGGGCGATCTTTAAAGAAAACTGAAAAGGACCTAGCTGGTTCTTCGTTGGTTTTGTAACCTTGCAAGAAACGATTCCCATTAGTCGAAAATGGCGATCCTTCCTAGGGAGAGAAACCAACCGATCAACCCTTCACGCCCGCAAAACGCGTATTCAGATTTACGCTCCCTAAAGTTTGTTTGTTTGTGTGTTTATTTTTATGAAAATGTGTTAGTCCCGCTGCCGCAATCGCAAGGGGCTGGTAAACAGAGAGTTCAGGGTAACAACCCCCTCGCTGGCATTAGCACTGCATGTCTGCTGCAGTGCCGGCTTATAAACTGTGTGTAACTATTTAAAAGATGCCGTTCAAAACAAACAAAAAAGGGGAAATAACCAAAAGCCTCTGGAATGTAGTTTTCTGAGGGTCAACCAGGGTCAGATCTGAAGAATACGGGGCTGTCTCTAAACAGCCAAGTTATGCACAGAGATCACCACACACTCCCTTGCACATCTGCGGAATTTATAATATTGGAATAACTGGACAGCTCGTATTGTGAATAGTTTGCCTTTCTTATTAGGTTTAAAATATAACCATCGGTTTAATCTACACCCAGTTGTGAATTTCTAACAGCTACTACAATAAATAACACAGATATGACAGCGGTGATTTCTCCATCCATTAGTTTTTCATACACCCATAAAGGTGGATTTTATTTTATTGATTAATTTCGCGTACTGATCTGGAGTCTCGCCTTTTTTCTATATGGTAGGGGAAACAATGTATAAAGAAGGAGGGTTTTTTTTAAACGAGTAAGAATTTTCTCCACTGGGAAATAGTGAGAAAGTAACGCTTGGTAAGTAACGCCATCATACGAATGGCGTGTGTTTGTGGAAAGGTGTGTTGCTAATCTCTGTTTTGCCCTGCTATCCAGGGAATGAAACCAGCCCAGAGAGCTTCCTCTTGCACAATGCACTGGCCAGGAAACCCAAACGGATTCGTACAGCTTTCTCGCCATCCCAGTTACTGAGACTGGAGCATGCTTTTGAAAAGAATCACTACGTAGTAGGAGCAGAAAGGAAACAATTGGCACACAGCCTCAGTCTCACGGAAACTCAGGTAAGGGGACAGATAGGAAGTTTCTGGGGCCGGAATGTGAGGTCTAATAATGTAACTAACAAAATACGCTGGCAAACTCCAAGATGCGGAGTAAAAGATATACAATTTTTCTGCAAATGCAGGGATTCATATCTAATATAAATGGGGGGGGGGCGGTGTATGTCTAGCTCAGTATGCCTTTCCACTGCCTGGTTAATATAAAATACGTCCTATTAATTAAAACAACCTACCTTCGTTAAAAATTACAGGGGTCACAATTATTATTATGAATAATGTCCAAAGTAAACCATAGTTATTTTTTCCCCTGTGGGTTATCTGTGGTCATTCAGTTCTAAATGATCGCTGTATAGACCATACATGAAGGTGATAAATGAATGACTACACCCCGGTTAATATTAAAAATCTCGATTTGCATTTTCAAAGGACAACTTCTTGGCCAATGTTGTGGGTTTTTCGTGCCAATTTGAGTAACATTTGGGTTAAAAACTGTTTATTTTAGGGAAAGAGACGTAGTTTATAAGGCGAATTTTCTATTCCTGTATAGAGCTCCTGCAAAATTGGGATATTTTACTTGCAGAGACATAAAGATAAAAATTAAACACAGACGTCTTACTAACCCAAATTACTTTAATTATATCTCTCTGTGTCGGCTGGCTGAGGTGCAGAATTTTAATGCGGGATATTTTTGTTTAGCTGATCTGTATATTTCAAGTGACAATTACAACTCTGTCTTAGGTTGTATGGGTGCAAAGGCAGCAGTGCCTCGGACGGCACCACGGACAGATTGTTTCAGTCAGTCTGAATGGTCTGGGCTTGCATCAAAGATGTTGGAAGGAAACAGATTGGAATAATTGAATTGTTTTAGAATTGTCAAGACAGATCATATTGGGTTCTTGAAGCATATACAAGGCTAATTCTACTTCAGAGGCTTCTTAACGATCCAGCCGTAAGAGTTTATGGGGTGGATGAGCCATTTCGTATTTAGGATGCATGTGAACTGTCTAAGGCGTGTGTTTAAAGCCAGATGGATTATTTAGAGAGAGATGTTCAGTTTCTTCGGAACTCTGCTGCTCAGAAGCGATCGTATTAACGTTTCACGCGGTTTTGTTAGTGTCATACTAGAGTTGTTTTTTCCTTGGGGCGGGGGTGTTCGGGAGACCCACAGTGAGGAGTTGCGGAGGGGATTGTCTCTGCTGCAGTATGTGGCACTGTATTGGGGGGGGGGCATCTCCAGTCGCAGCCTAGTTCAAAGTTCCCAGTAAACAGTAACGCTCTCTGTGTGGATTAAGTTGTAACACTTTTTTTTTTCTTTTCGGGGGGAAGCAATAAAGAGGTTGGCGCTTTTGTTTTAAAAAGTCTCCCTAACAAAACAATAAAAAGGGATCGCCACTTTTATGAGGTTCTCCGAACAAGGGGCCGGTCACCGGCTTATTTCCACTGGAAAGCTGTATTTAAGGTGGTCTTTGTCCTGCTTGATTCCGAAGCTGGTTGGGGTCTTTTGTCCAGATGTCAAACCCCTCGTTCCCTACAAACGAGCTCCCTTTTGGAGATCAGCGGGCAGAAATGAACCGTCCTCCCCTTCAATTAGCAAACTAAAAGCAAATTAAACTCACCCCTTGTTCCCCGCTCAGCTTTTTAATGGGAGACTTTTGGAGAATATGAAAATGCAGCAGAGATGTGTGCCTGGCATGGTAGTAGCTCTGTTCTGAAGAGCCAGCGAAGCGGGTTAAACCAGCTTATTAAAATGCTCCAGTCCCCCCAACCCCCCTTTGCTAGGGCCTTTATCAGGCACTTTCAGACAGAACCAGAGCCTGAACTGCTTAAAAAAAACCCACCCGTGTTTACCTTTGGCCAGTCCAAGGAGTGTGGCCAGCTCTCGAGATAAACTTCTGGATCAATACTATCTGTAATTAAATGACTGAAGTAATCTGGTGTATATTTAAATCAGATTTATTCCAATCTGAACACATTTCAGAGAGGCATTTTTTTACGGCACTTGAAGGGTTCGCTTTAATACGATCGCTTCTGGACGCCACTGGCAAAAACAACCGCTATATAAAATGGGTTTGTAATGTTTGCTAGGTTTTTTTTTGGCGGGGGGGGAATGTTCTCAAGGAGACGCCTCTATAATGCTCAGAATCCTGATTCCCTCCTCCCCTGGGAAAGTAAAGGCCCTAGTGGGACTTTAGAAGGATCGCCATCTCTTCTTTTTAATTAATATCATGTTGAAGGGAGTTTGAACAGTTTTCACTGTCAAAATAGTTATTCCAAAGTTCAGCTGGTCCAGAATGTTAACGAACAGTGGATGCTATAATATAAGTTCACCCCCCCCCCCGGCCAAAATTCGATTAAACTGATCTATCCAAGACTCTGTTCCAAGGGGCCTACATTGAACAAATACATTGCAGTTTTCAGGGATCACTTCCCAGATGTTGAATACTACTACACACTTAAAATGGGGGCATGCCAAAATAGAAGGGCCGATTATTTGTTTGTATTATGACTGGAGTAGTTGGTTCTTTTGAAAGATTATGTGCAATTGGTTGTAGAATTTATTAGTTGTTTTTCCAAATTAGATACTTCATGTGTAATGCGGTGTATGGAAAACTCATGAGTATTATGTAGAGCGTATGTGTTTAGAGAGAGTATATGTATGTGTGTGGGGGGCAGTCTATATACGTGCATGTAGTCATACATTGTGTGTGTGTGTGTGTGTGTGTGTGTATGGATGTGCACACTTTCTCTTTATATATCACCCTATATAGACAGACAAACTGTATGCACCCAAGTTTCTGTCTCTATGTATACGCACGCACGCTGTATATATATACACACACATATGCAGACGCAGAGTTCCGGACCCCCTTCCGAACAAATTTCTTCAACCCTTGAGAAAATAAAGAAAGAAAATAGAGCTATATTTTTTCCCCATACAACATTCCTTAATGGGGGCAGAAATCTTCAAAGGGAACCAGTGTAATGACCTCACCAATTTTCTGGAGTGTTAAAGTGAAACCAGCCAAGTAATCCCCAACTTTGTTTCCCATCTGCAGGTAAAAGTATGGTTTCAGAACAGAAGGACAAAGTTTAAGCGACAAAAGTTGGAAGAAGAAGGTTCAGACTCACAACAGAAGAAAAAAGGGACTCATCACATTAACCGGTGGAGAATTGCTACGAAACAAGCCAGTCCAGAAGAAATAGACGTCACTTCAGACGATTAAAAACTGGCACTTGGACATTCAGCCAACCAAACAAAAAAGTGTTAAAAGGATCACACACAAGAAAGTGGCGTTGCAGGGAAGATACATAAAGGCTTCATCAAAATGCAATTCTCGTCTAGGAAGCAGCTGAGAGCGAGCGAGCGAAAGATCCAAAATGTGGCACTGCTGGCACAAGTCTGGCAAAGGGGGGATCTGTCAATCAAAGCCAAACCACCGAGACAAGATGATTGACAGGTATTCCGTTTCTCGCAGTCCACTTTTAAAAATAAAATTACGAGAGAGAGAGAGAGAGAGAGAAAACCCCTAACAGGACATATTGCACTTCTCGGTTTGTCCAGTCTTTAAAAGAGAATTCCATACACAGCCCAGAACCACACCTGTTTCAGAAACTTGAATTGCATGTGTAAAAGCCGTGTGGGCAAAAACAGTTCCTAAAGACAGAAATGGATTGTCATTTGTTTCCCCTTTGAGACAGGTGCTGTGTGCTTTTTAATTTTATATTACGAGAAATGTGCCGTCTGTAAACATTTTATGATAACTTCTGGCGTCAAAGTGATTGTGAAAGCTAAATGAAGTAGCAGTAACCATAGTGTTCCTCCCAAATGGACAACACGGTGGGATGGGGTGGGGATGGTTTTGACTTTTGCTGCAGGAAAAAAAATCATTTAAAATATAATAGTCCCATTATGAAGCTTAATTTTTTGTTTAAGTCCAATGACCACGTTTGATGAGAGGGTCCCTAATTGGCAAAACTTCCAAACCTGGCAGTCGCCGTGTAAAGGACTCTGTATAAAGGATGGATTCTCAATGGCCATCTTCATTGGAGGCAAGTTTCAAGCACTGAGCTTATAATATTCCAAGATTATAGAGCTACTAAAAAAAAGTGACAAATGTTTCCTTAATGTCTTCTATACCAGAATGTAAATATTTTTGTGTTTTGTGTTTAATTTGTTAGAATTCTAACACACTATATACTTCCAAGAAGTATGTCATTGTCAATATTTTGTCAATAAAGATTTATCCATATGCCCTAATTTTTTAAGCAGTATTTTTCCACGTTTTTTGAACCTTGGAAGTTCGTTTCCTCGCCCCCTTTTATTTTTCATTTTTTTGTTACTGTAGTGACTTCACACCCTAAACATCCATGTCAATTTCCGCACCAATGAACCATTCATCATGCGCGGTGCACTGACTGGCCTTTTATTCATTAATTCAGTCGCTTATCAGTAGAACGTTTAAAACAAAATAACCCAGAGATCAGAACCACTTTTTTTCCCCCTAATACAGAAAGGGCAAGAGATAAACAATGTAGCCAATTGCAGTCAACACAGGGGAATCCGCTATTTTTTTTTCTTTTTTTTTTTTTTGCGGGATTTCTGATTTTTAAAAAAAAGTTAGGGTTTTTTTTTTTTTTTTAGTTTTGAAAATGAGGACTCGCGAGATGTATACCGTGACCATTTGGCGGGTTGTGTGTTAGTCGCGGGGAGCGATTCTGGGGAAAAACGTTAAAACTCGAACATTAAAGTGTGTGTGTTGGGGGACGCATGGGGGAGGGGGAGTTGCATCCAATCCTTGAGGAAACTAGCTGGTTTTCTGGGGGTACACAGTTGTTTGTTCATGCTTCATTTGCTCCTTAGCCTGATAGACTGCATTAATCAGTTTTATTTCCATTGATAGAGAAACCTCGTCTGCTCTGTTCGAGCTACAAAGAATCCTGCAAGCTTTTGTGAAAGTGCAAATCAGTTTAGGCAATTATCATACCAGGAATATGAAGGGGAAAGAGGAGGCATTGCCCAGTGGTCTCCTTTAATCTCTTAATCCGTGGGTCCAGGGGGGCTAGTTGGACATAATTTAGGACAATCTGACTACCCTTTACACTGTGATAAGGCGAAGTTACAATGCATCGCGAAAATAGGAGCTTTGTTAAACATCCTGCCTTGTAAATTTAAGATTAGACATTCCATGCACGTGTTGGCACGATAGGGTACTATGTCATTTTAAAAAAAAAGTCCGATCTTATTTTTAAACATCGCTGCTCTTTATTCAATAATGGTGACTTTCCACTCAGAGCAGCTACAAATATTAGAGGCCCAGAGGCGGTGAGATGCATGTCGCAATGCAGTTCCCTATATCTAACCCAAGATTATTATTTAGCGGACCTATTCCCCGAGTAAACTTCTCGTTACGTTTCCCCCCCCAAATAGCTGGTTGTACGGATCCTGAAATGAATCCGGGCGCCTTTGTCACCTCAAACTCGCCCAACTTCGCTTGAGTTCTACTTCAAACCCATGCGAATGTGCCAACATTAAACAGGTCGCAGTTAAATAGCAGATTTGGACCTTTCTATAAATTGTTTCCCATCTTGATAAAAGGCTTATTTCTTCAGGAGCTATGTACTTTTTTTTTTCAACTGCAAGGAAAGAGAGAGAGAAATTAAGCGTCCTATGTAACGTAACAGCAATAAAATCTTCAGAGAATGCCATTAGCTTTGAAAAAACCCCCTAAAAGCTTTATTACAAACCAAGCTTTGAAAATAGGGGGGATTAGGAGTCTGAAAGGGTCCCACAATGGTTAGAAGAAAAGGTTTCATGCTAATGAGGTTAATGCCCTTTGTATCTCAGGACTCCACAACTTCATTACTCACTATCTCAGGCAGCACCGAGCGGCTCAGAACACTGCAATCCACTCCAGCTTTTCCCTTCACTGCCTAAAGAAGGATTTGATAGCAGCTCTGTTCAAACTAGATAATTATATCTTTTCAAGTCGGAATTAAGATAAAGAAAGTGAAGCAAAGGCGGCTAGCCTTGATCCACTGCAAACAAATTTGGCGCACTTTCTAGTCTCTCTCCCCCTGTCTCAATAGGCAGGACAGTCAGCTTATTAGACCCTCATTTGCTTTATTAATTCATCTATTTAAAGTGGCAGGATTAGCGAGTCTAATGTGGACGCTGGGTGCCAGGCAACATTGAAATATAAATATTTGCGAGATGCTATCCGACCGGGCTTTTAAAAATATATTTTATATTAAATGGCCGAGGGAAGGGGATCGTGTTGGCGAAACAGAAACTTCAGAGGATTTTTTTACGGCTTCCCAAATCGGTTCAAGTGAAACATTTGTTCTGTGTTTAGCCCTGATCGTTTGGAAAAAAAAACCCCTTGAATTCCATATCGGGGTGTCAAGGTCTATAGAGACAAATAATAATATTTTAAAAAAGGCCTCAGGGAAGGTTGTTTCAGAGCGCCGGCGGTGATTTGGCCAGGTGTGTGCGGTGGAAATAGATCGGTCTGGAAATATTTCGGGATGGTACTGGACCACAGAGCTAAGCAGGCATGGCCCTTCCTTCTGGCATGTGCGCGTGTCTATTCGTGCTCCAGGGAGAACTCCCAGCGCACAGGAAGCTAACCTTGTCCGTGTGATTTCAGGGCAAGCTCACTTCGCAGGGTGCGGACACGGCAGTGGTTTGTGGGTTTTGCAGGCAATCGAGATCACTACACACTTTTTTTTTTTAATTAAGGCTCTGCAAACCTCATCTCATGGCTGGAGCTGCTGCTCTAGAACCGAAACTCTGTCAGTGCCAAGGCATATATTTCTTCGGTTGCTGGAAGGAGCTCAGCAGATAGTTTGCAGCAGGAATTTGAAGGGGCCATGCAAGCTGCCCAAAGTAGAGGTTTTGGGAGCCATTTGGGTCAGATTCTGGTCTCAGTTGCACCAGTGTAAATCCGGAGTCACTCTTGGTTCTCTTCGTTGGGCTCACTCCGGGATCAGATTTGCACCGGTGTCAGTGCGGTCAGAAGCTGGCCCCTTGTTTTTTGTTTAACCCCGACGGGTCCCGTAGACCAAAAGCCGGGCCTCGGCTGTACTGTGAACTCACGTCGGTTCAGGTGACGTGTGTGAGATTTCCCCTTTGCAACTCACCCCTGCGCACGGCGGGCAGCAGAAGAGCCCAGAGCGCTGCACAAGGGGAAAGCTGCTGCCCTGGGAGTTGCAGTTGCTTTTGCGTTTCATTTAAGCGCTGTTTATCCCCTCCACCCCGCCGGTTGATAGACAGCTTTGTCCCTTCGCAATTTGACGGAAATTAGCAAAAAGTCCCCGCCTGGCTAGTAGGAAATGGAAAAGAAATGGCAGCTCCATCTAGATCCGATTCCCTGATAAGCGGGATCTTTCCCATCCCCTGCTCCCTCTGCACCACTGTTTCATAACCACTTAGAGCCAATATATCAATTGATTTACTTCTCCAAATAGTCCCCGCTGTGAGCTGGAAGTGGGAGTTTAGAGAACCTACTGACCCCTAGCCGTAACCTTGCTCCTTGCGATACCTTCTCCTGGTGGGACCCTCTCAGCCATTAAAACCCAGGCCCTGTCACACTTGAAAGCGAAAGGGTCGATTCATCAGCATCTTCTCTCGCTCGCTTTTTTTTTTTTTTTTAAATTGGCCCTTTGTAATGATCTCCCGTTGCAGCCGCCTCCGGGGAAACGAGAGGTCAGAAGTTAGCGAGCCTGGGCGGGCCCCGCAGCTCCGCACCTGGGCGTGGAACGAGTTCACCCGCTCCCCACGCTGCTGCCCTGGGTGGGGATTTCGGGGAACCCCTTCCCGGCGCTTTCTTTCCTCCTTGCGGGAGCCGTCCATCGCCTCCTTCCAAGGACTTCAGTCCCGTGCCGCCGTGGTCAGCTCACCTGGAAAATTCTAACCTCGGGGGTGGAGGAGAAGGTGGCAAAGAGGCTGGTGTTATTGACACTTCCTCTGAATTCAATCTTCCCTCGCACAGCCCCGCTCACACGCGGCTTTAGTGACCCGGGCTCCTTCTTTCCCCAGCTCCAGCTAAACGAACGAGCCTAACGCAGTCTCCCGTGTGCACAGCCGAGGGGAGGGGAGAGATCGCACTAATACCAGCGCAGTTAGAAACCCGAGCGGTTCCCAATGCTTTGGGGTCCACTAGCGCTCCCAGGAGAAAGCCGCTGGCCAAATATCACCCAGCCCCCGTCCGAGTCAGCACGAGATTTATTTTGCTCTTGTTTTTTTTTTTCTTTAGTCCAGTATTAGTTTTTAGAACAAGAAACAGGGGAGCCCATGTCTAAGAAAGGCTAGAAAAGTTCTGAAAATGTGCTAGGATCTCTTAGACCTTAAGTCTTAACAATTACTTTGTACATCCTCTCTCTCTCACACACACACACAGAGTTTCAACCACACCGATCCAGCAGCACTATACATTCCTGTCACCCAAGTCTTCAGTCTTCCTATTCGTAGGTGTGTTTGTGTGTGTGTGTGAGAGAGAGAGCCCCATTAACACCCTTTCCCATCCCTGGGGCTGGTCGTTTAAAATGCCCCTTCCCTCCTCTGCCCCTCCGCCTCCCCTCGGTAGCTATCACCTTTTTCTTTCTCTCCAGCGGGACAGACCCCTGACTAGCTACTTCCTCCCTCTCTCCCTTAGAGAGAGGCCTTTTGCCCCCTGCCAACACTTGCCCCCTGCAAGTTTGGACCTTGGACCGGTGCGCCCTCAGCCCTTCCACCAATCGCATCGTCGCCCCTAACTCTAACCCATCCCGATCCAGGGGAACCCGACTCATATTTATAGTCCAGGGCTCCATTGCACTTGGCTGGACCTGACGTCAGCAAGAACTTGATCTAGCCTGCTTCGCTCCTGCTTCTGAAACTGATCCTTGAAATGAGAGAACAGACTCCACACAATTCCCATGGCCTTGACATAAGGTACAGCGATAAATATACACCACTAATGAGCAATTACCATATAATCACCTTCCAATTAGCTCGCATAATGATGAATTAAACATTCTAGCCCGCTGGATTAGGTTTCTTACTTTGTATATTATTTACGAAGGCTAGCTTCTGCGGAGCACCAAATATCAAATTAGATAGGGAATTTTCGGTTGGGGGTAATTATGCATTCACTGCATGTCCTGGGTTTTTGTCACCAGCCGTGTAAAATGCATTGGAAGGTAGTGTCCATCCCATCATGCCTTTTCTTTCTGATGTCTTAAATAACACCCTTTGCCACAAATACCCTACACGTTTCAACCCTTCCCCCCACCCCACGGTTCTGTACTTTATTGTAGAGCACTGCTACTTTATTGTAAAGCCCTGTTGGCTTTTTTACCAGCGCAATGAAACTACCAAGAGAATAACTTTGAAATGGGAAGGACGCTGAAGAATTTAAAAGAATGTTTAGATTTTACTGGACAAGCATCAGTGTCCACGGGTCTCCTTTGTGCTGGGATTCAGGTGATATGAGCCTTACTGTTAAAAGAAAACTTTCCGAGGGGCTGATACTTGGCACTCGACAGATTTCTCTCTTCTTTGCCCACTAATTAGTCATAGCAGAGGTTATCCTCTTTTAGATGCTTTTATTTTTGCACTGGAGCATAAAACTTAAAAGGATTTGTTCACAAATTATGTTTGTCAAGCGATTATTTGAAAATGAGGTCAAACGCCTCAAGTATTTAGGGGGAATATAGAGAGATATAATTTTGGAGAGTGGCCACTCCTCAGTCACTCTGCTTTGGAAAATTGGTGTCGAGTCTTTATGCCATTTCATGAAATATTCCATCCCTTATGAAAATAACACGTAAGATTAAAAAAACCTAAAGGTCTGAATATTAAAGGGTGGAATTAAACTGTCAAAAAGCAAGGAAATGCTAAACTAAAAAGGTTGCCACTCACTGTTTAGGTTCAGCAGCGGATGCGTGCATACAGAAGACTTATGAACAATGTGGAAAGCTAAGGATTGAGCTTCAGCCCTAAATCTGAATTTCCTGGCTTTTGTTGGTTTAAACTGGACCCTTAATGTTTTTTTAATTAGTCATTGGTGTGTGAGTAAACCTCCATCAGGAGTTTAAAACCTTGCCCTAAAATGTGTTCAGGGCTAACATTTGGCAAAGAAGATCTCAGTCCAAAAGAACTCCTCACACCCTCACTTTCGATTTTAAAAATCTAGTTTGTGAATTTTAACTCTGGAAAGAATTCCACTCGGTTAGCTCTAAAATAAAAGCATAACTGCCTTGACTTCAAACGGGCTTCTGCTACTGGATTGTAAAAGCAGGCAACTTTATTTTTATTTAAAATGTAATGCCTACAGCATCGCTAGCACTTTCCCAAAGCCTAGGTCTGTATCATCTGTAATATAATAATAAAATAATAACACTCTCTGAAACATTTTAAAGAATCCCATTCAGAGCCAATGAGAATCAAGGGAGCAAATCATTCTGACTATTAATGGCGTTCTCGATCTACCTGGCTCTCTTTTGGCATATAAAAAGTCAAAATAAATTGAAGGTTGCATTTCAAAATAATGTCAGATACATCGGATAGGTGACCTCACACTGCACAGATCATTTAGATATAATGTGAAATTTAGTTGTCAGACACTGAACGAGCTGGAAACAGTGGGTAAATCTAATGTATTTGACTATCTAAACACCAAAGTAATAAGAAGTGTCAGAATTTCCTTGCTTTCGTGGGTTTCATTCATAGCCTTAACATTGTTTGAACAACCTTTTTGTGATTTTGCTGTGTACACAGAATCCATAAAGTCCTGACTTTCCACCTAAGGCTGGACAGTGGAGAATGCAGAAAGAATACAAATGTGATTATTATTTTGTCATTAGATCAGCAAGTTGCTTGCAGAGCCAGGGAAGAAAGTGCATTCTTGCGGGCTGCAAGAATGAGATCTTCCTAGA
Source organism: Dermochelys coriacea (assembly GCF_009764565.3). Lineage (NCBI taxonomy): Eukaryota > Metazoa > Chordata > Testudines > Dermochelyidae > Dermochelys > Dermochelys coriacea. Next base: position 111,458,250 of record NC_050074.1, on the reverse strand, counting down.
TAAACTCCTCGATGATCTCATTCATAATCTAGATAATCGTAGTTATTTTGCGTGGCATATTGGGGTTCTGGATGTGATATGTACTGTTATGAGATGTTTGGAACTCAGGTTAGATTGTAAACCTGTGACAGCGAGGTTTCCTGTCTTGTCATATTCACCGCTTCACTGTCATAACATTTGGTGACTCTTTGAAGGCGTTCATAATATACGAACCATGCCTATTCTTTAGTTGGTTAGATTTTCTTCTGTGAAAAACAAGAATGAAAAAAAAAAAAGATGAGGAATATTGAAAACGTAATGGCCATATTTTTAAACTAATCCTTTCACAAGAACAAGATTACTTTCACTTGCAAAATATTAGTAAGTCAACTCTTTGCCAAAAATGTCAAGCAGACATTTAGTTAGTTAGTTAGTTAGTTAGTTTGTTTGGAAGGTCACTTTAAGATCGCAGTGTGACAAAATGTGAAACACCCGGACACAAAGAATATGATGAAGGCTCGTGAGCTAAGTAAATAAAACGTTAGGGAAACTCCGGGAAAGGTGTAAATTAGTATTGTTCTGTAATATTCTGCTGAAACTGTGTATGTGTGAGTGTGTTTGGGGCGGGTAGTACACTGTGAACTATTTGGGTCAGGAACTCTTCGTGTGTTTTCGTACAGCCCCGAGCACAATGCAGGCTCTTAACAAAGACCGTATAAAGAACGAAAGAAAGACAGGAGTGAGAAGTATCCAGTTAAGAGAGATCGTGGTTACTTTCTGTATGTTACCTGTATAATGCATGACTACATTTTTCACAATATCAGGTGTTTATTTGCAGTACGACCACCCTATTTTAGAAGCGGTCCGTTTTCTTGTTAAGGAAGCACGTGGGTTTCTTTATTCGGCACATTTAAGCTGTAGGATATTCTCTCACACGCTCTCTCTGACATAGTTCTTGTACAAAGGCCAATGAGTCCGATCCTTCTCCAGCTGGAGTCACATTGACTTCAAGGGGAGCTAGATTTGGCTCAAAGCAGGGCATTTACTTTTTTAAAAAGCTAGCTGTTAGAATCAAGGTGCAAGGAAATCGACCATGTGCACCTCAGCCTCTTCTGTGATATCACCAGAGCGCTACACTGGGGCCTGATCCTGTTAGCCTTTCTCCATTGGCAACTACTCACTTGCAAAGGCGGGCAGGACTGGCCCTTGTGCAAATCCCTCCAGCCCCTGGCGAAATAGGCTTCCCCACCATGGACTTTCATATGCATTTGCCTTCTCTTGTGATCATCTTAAATTCTGTTTGTGTTAACCACACACACACACACACTCTAAATACTCTAAGGTGCCACAAGTACTTCTTTTCTTTTTGCGAATACAGACTAACACGGCTGCTACTCTGAAACCACACATTGCCATGGTAACTATTGCAACTGCAGATCAAAGTTTCCTGCAGTATGACTTCCCCTCCTCATGCCATTCTTCACCTGCAGCAAACGCTCGGGCTGGAGAGGTCACCGCGATAGCTCCTATCCACCCAGCGTTGTTTGCACCGCTTCTTACATACAGGGGGAAGAAATAGACCTGCACCTCTCCCAGTTGTAAGTCACTTTTTTCCCCCTTGGGAAGCCTGATGATCCTGCTGAGTCCCCTCTCTCTGTTCATTGCTGTCCTTCTACTGTTGATTCACTTCATTCTCCATTGGGCGTTACGTAGACGTGTGCTCTGGCTCCGCCACAAACGATTGGGCTCTAGTCTAGACAGGGCTTAGTAGGTAAAATTCTCTGCCCCGTGCTGAGCAGGAGTTCAGACGAAATGATCACAAGGGTCCTTTATGACCTTAAACTCCGTTAATCTGGGAAAAGAAGCAGCTGATTTGCGGGAATATATAGACTCTTTTCTCTAAATATAAAAGAAACTGAACACGAGGGGGTTTTATGATTTGGGGGGCTCCCAGGAAGATCCCTATAAAACATGTCATCTCTGAAGTTCTCAAGGCAACTCCACAAGGAGATTGTCCGTCTCCCCTTCCCCACTTCCATAGCTCTGGAGATGTAGTAAATTGGGATCATTTGAATTTCCACACTCAAAGGTTTGTCTGTGGCTTCTTATTGTGTAGTCCATTCTTTGGCAGGAACTGTTTCAATATTTGGGCGGCAACAGGGGTGGGAGGGGGAAAAAAGCGATTTCCAGAAAGGCAGAAAATGAATGAAATGCATTGCGGAGCAGGAGCAAGGCTGCCGATGTGTGTATCCCCTGTTTAGCCGGGCACAGCCCTTCGCTCTGCGGCGCCTTGACTCTTTACTCATTATGTGGAGAGCTTCTTCAGAGACATCACAATAATGTGCTCTTTGATCTCAATGGGCAGCCTAGGGATACACCCCAGGACCAAAATAATCATCCCCGAGATGGGAGCCAGAGTTTCTTTGGTCCGACCATAAAACACCCCTCGCCCCCGTGATTTAAACGAAAGAGGAGTAAAAGGAAACATTTACACCAATTTAATTGGGAGCGACTCTTGAACGCTCGGGGGGAGTCGCACCGTTTAACATGAACGATTCCGACAGGAGGTTTCCCGAGCTCCTTCTTTTGATCATTGCTGGTGCCCAAGAAGGTTTCTCCCTCTCGTTAACATGGCCCTGCTTTTCCAGACGCAAAGCCCCGGACAGCAGGGTACCTGCAAGAAAACCAGGAGTTGGAAATACCGCAGCTCTTTAACTAGGACAGTTCCTGGGGAATACACCCGCTCCCGAGCTTTCTCCTTACACCTGCGCTTCAGCCGCATCACTCCTGGGACCTACCTGGGCGGATCTGCCTGCTTAGCTAGGGACGAAGTAGATCTGAAAACACACGCCGACGCCCCTAGACACGCGCAGTACTTTCCCCCGAAGGGGTGCACGCCAACTAACTGCGGTCCCCAAGCCTGTGGCAGCGCCCTGAGTCTGCCCCCGGGGGGGGGGGGGGAGCCGACTGGCTCTTCCCCTGCTCTACAGCGCCTCCAGCCTGGAGACTAGCGGCTGCAGGTGGGTGGTGGGGGACACTCAGAGGTTTGGGCCGGGAGATGATGGCAGCTGGGGTAGGAGGGGGAGAGAGTGCGCTTGGCTGGGGAGGGGAGGGGAGGGGGAAGGGGGAAGGGACGAGCCGAATTGCCCCTTCCATGGCTTCAGCATCGCGTGGGCAGCTCACCGCTTTGGTGAAGCTCTGCTCCCCTGTCCTGGACTCCCCCAGGCTCACTCCCCCCAGCGCCCTACCTACCCCTAAACACACCCTGTGGGTCTGTCCTCACGGATCAAGCGAGCCCCCCCTCTGCGGCGCAAACGCTGCCTCTCCGCTTCGTGCCGACAGCTCCCCTCCCCATCACTACATCAGCACAAGGCATCGGGGGCAGCAGCCTCCCGCTGAAACCAAAATGTTTAATTCCCACGAGCCCGAGGAAGGTTGGAGCCAAACTAGCCCTTGGAAAGCGAGGTGCTGCGGGGGGCGAAGGGAAGAGCTGGGCTCGTCTGCAGGATCCGCGCTCTTTGGCTAGCCCCGAGCGCAGCTTCCCCCCTTCGCAGGGACGTTTCTCATTCCGTTTGGTAAATGACCGTAATTATGGATTTCTGGGGGGACCCACAACAAAAAAGTGGCGTCAAATAATTTAAAACAGCTCCAGTGGAAAGGCTGTCAATTCTGTAAAGAAAGGAGCTTGTGTTTATTCAGATGTTTCTCTCCATAATTGTTGTCTGGGGGGAAAACACAGGCTATACTCATTCAGGCTTGTAGCCGACCCTGATGTGGTGCTGATTTATTAACACAGAATGTAGGTGAGAGGAGAGCAGAGGGAAAAGGGCCTTTAATTTGAAGTTGGAAAAGGGGTTAGACCAGAGGAAGGTTCATTTCCAAACGAGAGAAGAGGGGTGGGAGGGAGAGGGATATTTTATAAACTGGCTCCAAATTTATCTGCCACTGATTCGTTGTTTGAACAGGTTGAAAGCGTGATAATGAGGTTTTTAAGAACCCTGAACAAATAGTCTTTCTATAAACCTGATTATACTGTCCTGGGTGCAGAGGGGGGCAGAGAAAGTGGTGGGAGAAGATTGTTTGACTACTCAGTGATGAGTTCTTTTCCAGCGTGTGTATACACACCCGTATCCATCAATCAAGCTTTTATAGGGTGTCAGCAGCTGGGGTGTTGGAGGAAAAGTGCATGTTAAATGATGCCATTAGACTGTAGTGCAACAAGCACAGACAAGGTAATTGGCAGCAATTCTCAGATCCAGTCCGGTGACCTGTTAATCTGTTGCCACCAGCATTCCACCAGGGGAAAAATCGCTGCATGGTGGAGAAATAGTCTTTCCCTTATCTCAGGCCTGGCCAGCTTGTTAATGTTCAACTTGACAAGAGAGAAGGGCTTGCTAGGGTGGAACCTGTCTCCATTCAATCAGATTATTACTCCAATTGCCGAGTGTAATTTATGGCCCATGGTTTAATTTATTCTCCTGTTTTTTTGGAGCAGGGAAGGGTTTGGCACCAGAGTGTTGGAAAGGAGAAACAGGAGGTCTCAGTGGAGCAGGGAGCACTGTTCAGCATCTCCGACCTTTCACTTTCTCAGCCAATGAGTTTAGAAAAGGCCCAAGTTGCAGAGGGACATGCAGGCCTGCACTCTCCACGGTGCCTCCAGACTTGGCCAGAAACAAGCTCCTTCCTTCATTCATAATAAACTGTCTAACTCATTCCTGTCCAGTTTGCACAGACAGGGGATTGCTTGGGTGAAAGGCTTTGTACAATGCCTGGATCCCTTCCCAAACCCTTACAATGGCTGTAGGTGTAAACAACAAACAGAAAACAACCAGAAACAACTGTTTCAAGAACAATCACTTCACAATACTGCTTTGTATTTGAAAAAAAGAGCTAGCCACAGGGATGACAAAACAGAATCCAAATGTGACAATAGAGTCATCAGGATGTTTCAGACTATCCAGGAACAATAGTCGGAACAATAACCATAATTTATCAGCCTGTGGAACACAAAATACCATCAGCATGTGTTTTGTAGTAGTAAGCTGGAGAGGGAAAGTCACTTTCCTAAAAAAAAAAAAAAAAAAAAAAAGTGTGTTTTGTTTTAATATACTTCTACTCCAGCCTTCTAGCTTCCTCCAGTTTTACTGAGTTGATAATTCATTGGTAAAAATTAGGTCTGTTAATACACACCTAAGGCTCAAAACTATGATCTTTACTCAGGATAAGTTGACAAGGACCTGAGAAATGACGGCTATGGTACATAAAAGAAGATTTGAGGCATTTTATGTTATTTACAGACATTTTGAGCAGGTAAGGTGAAGACTTTTTGCTTGTAACAAGGCTGTTCTACACGGACAAAACTTAGTACACTTACTTGAACTTAATGCCAAAGTCATGTACAAGTTACACAGATGGGTTTCATTGTTTCCATATTTGTTATATAACTGAAGAGCAAGAATATTCAACTCATTAGGATGGACAGTGCCATGTGGGAGGGGTCAAAAACTATGAGCATGGAAAAACAGCTAATTTTTCCCCATAAAATGACTGATCGCAGAGTGAACAGCTGTAGTTTCTAAATGGCCCCTTCTTTATATAACATAGTATCAGGAATCTTTTGAGGGAGTCCAAGAGCAGTAACTAAACAAATGAGAGAATTAAAAATAACTCCATGGCTTGAAAGGGTACACTAAATGTTTTCTGAAAATTCAGAGTAACTCCATCTAATGAAGTAAGTCTCTGTTGTTCTGAAATTTTCCCTTTTACAAGAAATAACTGTAATTTCTTCTATAACCACTTAAACATTTGAGAACTCAGTTCAAACAGGTATAGGCAGAAGTCTTTAAATCAATTTGAAAGTATATTAAAACCCGGGGAGAATTTATATGCTAGAAAACAGTCCCACAAATATTTTTTAATTTTGATAATTTAAAGATGTGAAAGAAAGTGTATGTTTACAAACTGTGCCATTTGTCAGCATTGGACAGTATATTGCACTTATTCCAAGGTTGCACTAAATGACACACTTTCTTCTCCATTGTCACCACATATTGATTAGTTTTAGTTCAAATTCATTTCTAATGGAACCTGGGTTCCAAACTTTGGAAACCTTCCCTTCTGGTCAAAGAACAAAGGGGGTGATATGAAATGCAGCAAGTGATCTCTGCATGCAAACCTGCACTCACTTAGTGCAAAGCAAATAGAAACCATGCTGAGATGGGTGGAAGAAGTTTGAATATTTTGTGTTAATAAATGGGACTTTTAAGCTGTGATAAATGAAGCTGCCTTGTGACCTGACTGTTGTAGTAAACCTTTGTGTTTCTGTGCTTGGTGGCGGTGTGAGTGACCTTGCAAGGCCGCAGTGCCACTGGGAATGTTTCAGCTAATGGTACACAGACATACCACTGGGGAATTTAAGCTTCTATTCACAAGTCTTTCCTCCCGCTTCCAACTACTTGCTATTTCTACTCTACAGATTATTTGATCTTACATTGCGGTCCAGACCTATGCTGTGTGCTCTACACAGGGCCTTGAACATTTCCTGGAAAGACTATTAACAGTTGTGTCTCCTGCACCTTTCCCATTTAAGAATCGTCTCCCTCAAAGATACTGCTCTGCTGATCATTTGAACAGAGGGTGAGCATACTCATGTAAATAGTTGGTGTGGTTCCTTAAATATACCACACTTGCACTTTTGTTGACTTATTAAGGCCCAAATGGGGAACACCATATGTGGCAAAGACCCCAAAGGAGGGACACACAGACAAATTGTTAATGCAGGAAACTAAAACTGATGTGGGATTAATTTCTTTAGTATAAATAAAGCTCTTTCCATAACCTCAGTCTTGCGATTCTTTATTTCTCATGTAAAGAATTTTAATCAATAGAGATGATGTAGACACTTAATGTGTGTGGAATGTAAGCAGCTTTGTGACCTTTCTTGAAGTGAATTGCAACAGATAGGTACACCTGTATGTGTGTGAATATCATGGAAATGGCAGAGCTCTTCATTAGGCACCTGATCCAAAGTCCATTAAGTGAACAGAAAGATAGTCATTGGCATAACCAGCTCTTAAAATCTCAATGAGCGCTGCACCATGGAGTTGTTATAACTCTTAAATGGCAGGATTGCTTAGTGGGTAGCATGAAAGAGAGAGACACAAATGGCATCATTCAGAAGACACAGCCATACAAATTTGATTCAAAGCACACTGTCAACCAGACAAGTTAGAACATGTACCCATAAGGCAGTAGGGAAAGGAGTTCTGTGCAGTGGTTCAGATGGTGAGCTGAAGTCAATGGAGCAATGTGGGTTTATGCTGGCTGAGAATGGGGCCCAGTGTGTTACCATATAATTCAAGCAGGAGCTGAGCTTCTGACAAATATTTTAGAAGTGGCTACATACAACTGACTAACAAATCTTTTATTCTGTGTTTCTATAGAGCCTACCCCAATGACATCTAGGCCCATGACTGGAGCTTCTAGGTGCGCTACCATGATCCAATATCTAGAAAAAAAGCGCCTTTCCTATTATTTATGTGTTATTCTGAACATAGGCCCCATTTTGATCTTAGGTACTCTGGTGTAAGTGAGATCAGGATCTGGCCCTGCAACTTTGAAACTGCTGATCGGTAATAGATCTTAAAGTGCTCATCATGCAAGTGTCTTGGCACTGTTTGGTTGGACCAGTTCAGTGCAACTGCAATCGCAAAGCACTATTTTGCTATTAGCAAAGCAAAGAGAATGGTTTGATTTATAGTTTTGTGGTAAGAACAGTTCAGTTTGCCAGGGTGCTCAATTTAATTAATATTCTTTGGGGGGAAAACTGCTATTGTTTCCTTAACTGCATGCCTTCCAATATAAAACAAACTCTTGCGGTTGGGGATGTGTTGCTAATTACCCTAAACAGTTCTAAAAGTTGTGTGTTGACATCCTTCTACATTTTACAAGTACAGTATATCTTATTGACTCAAGAGTATTGTGTCTACCTGTACTTAACAAGAAACAGATACCAGGTGAATTTTAACACTGCTAAAACAAGAATGTTACCTGCTGCATGCAGTATTCCCAAGTGGAATGTGTGAGCAAGGCAGTGAGGATAGTTTATAAAGCAAAGTTAATTGCAATATTACCTGTGGATCTAATTCAGATCATCAGTACAAATAAGCAAATGTTTGGGTACAATATTACATAACATGTGTACCTTCTATAACACAACATAGAATAATTATGGGAAAAAAGTACATCTTCGCATGCATATGAAGGGTCAAATTCTGTCATCAGCTTTTAGGCAGAACATCCCCATTGATTTCACCTTCCTCTGGCTCTTTGGAATGCAAATTACACCAGTGCAAACTTTCTTAGATTCAGATCTCCTTGTAACTGCTCACACACAATGATGTGTCACTTATACCACCTCTGCATCTGGCCCATTACTTGGAATGTATTAGTCTTATAGGCACTCTATCTGCCTTTAAATAGGGTTAGGTTTCAGAAATGATGGATCCCTTCCCCATCTCCATTGACTTCAGTGGAAGCAGAAATGGGCCCAATGTTACAGTGTGTGATGAAAAGAGTGTGTGTTCTTTTGTGTAGCTGAGCCAGCACGGGGAGTTGGCTTTGTTCTCCCTTATGCAGAACACAAATAAATTGACTTGCATCATACTGTACAGTTTAAGGGCTCATAGATACTTATGGAAGCTTTGTTTGAATGGGGACTTTAAGATGAGGCCCTTATTTCTTTTTTTAATAGTGTCTTTCAAACATACTATCCCCAAATACTTTACAGAGTTAATTAATGAAATGGCAGCATTGAAGACCAGCAGAGAGAGAGAGAGAGAGAGGGGTGCAAAAGCAATGCAAGAAAGAGCTGGAGAGGTGTAGGGATATAGCTTTCTAACTTCTTGTTTAGAAGAATCCACCTTACTGAATATATCCCATCACCGTAGGATGAATTAGGTGTAATTCTACTGTCTGAGTTATGCAGAAGGTGAAAACAGTGATCCCTTCTGGACACTGAATATCTATGAAATCTATTAACCTGTCTGTGACAGTAACAGTGACTCACCCCTGCAGTGCCTCCTGCTGGTCTCTCAGGGAATTAGCTCTTCCAGCATCCAGAGCGCCCTCTGCATGCCAGTGTCCCACATGCCACTGGCCCCAATGTCTCTCCTGGACCCTGGTGCCCTTTTACCCAGGGTGCTGCCCCCTGGCAGTACCCCCGCAGTCTCTGGGTCTCCCCTCCCCAGGGAACCCCCACCCACTATCCCCAGCTCGCCTCAGTCCTTGGCTACTGCCAGTCACCATCGATCCCCTGCACACTGGGGCAGACTGCCGAGTATAAGCCAATCATCACAGACAAGGGGGGTTTGGACCTGCTGTCTCTGCCTATCCATGGGCTGCCCCCTGAAACCGCAGTACCCTTTTTGGCCTTATTCTAGGCCTGCAGCCTGGGGGATTTCCAGGCCGGAGCACCGGAGCTTCCCAGCTCCTCTGGCCTTCTCCCAGCCCTGCTCCACCTTAGGTACCCAGGTATACTCCCCAGCAGCCAGGCCCTTCTCCCTCTAAAGGCAGAGAGAGGGACTCCCTGCTCCTGGCCTAGCTAAGCCCTGATTGGGGTGTGGCCACAGCTGAGGCTGCTTCTCCAATCAGCCTGGGAGCTGCTTGCCCCCCCCCCCCAGCCACAGCCCTCTCCTGGGCTGTTTTAAGCCCTTTAAGGCCGGAGCTGCTGACCACCCTGCTACACTGTCCGTCCGCTGTATTTCCAGACTGCAGCATGCAAACAATTTATTTTTGTTTTTTTTGTAAAGTAGTGTCCAAGTTGTAGGGCTAGGTTAGAAGTATTTTTTTTCCCTGCTATGCAACGTGTAAACAATTTCTTGAATGGTCCCAGAAGACAAGCCATAGCATAAACTTTGTACAGATACTTTTATTCAAATGTGACACAGCAGGTCAAAATGTATTCATACAGTCATGCATAAAATAGTCAAAAAATAAAACATGTCAAAATCGTTAACGAATTTCTGTATAATGTTGTTGTTTACATGGTTGTTATAAATGTGGAGACAGATTTACTCTGTTCTGAAATGTAAACTCATAAAGGGCACGATTTGTGAAGAATTCACTCTAGAAAAATGTAGGTCATGAGACAAGGGTAAATGCCTCCACAACTTGTGTCCACTAAAACTCTCTTTCTTTTGCACACCACTGATTTATATTCAAATGCAAATCCACAGAGAACTGGCTTTCCAGCTGGGAGACCAATTAGACGAGGTTCTTGACTCCAAATAGCTAGTTAAGATCCCTTCACTAGCACAGAATGTGCAGAAACAAAGAACATCAGTGAAGATGCATGATGCATTAATTTCAGTTTTGCTGTAGTTGACTGATGCTATTTATACCCTGGACTAATCAAAGCCAGGAGTGTTTCATCATACTAAATGTCATGAAAAATATATGCATCCATGGTGAAATTCTGGCCTCACTGAAGTCAATGGCAAAACTCCCATTGACTTCAATAGATTCAGGATTTCACCCTGAATACATACGACTAAGAAAGCTCATGACAACAGAGTTTTATACATCATTTGAAGGCGATGGTTTATTGGTAGTTTTAATATTATACTTATTATAATATTATACTAGTTATAATATTATATATTATATGGTAGTTTACATTATTATTATAATATTATCATTAATAATTGTTTGATGTGTAAAACTGAAATACAGTTATATATTTACTCAGCCTTTACAGAGAAGATAACATGTTTCATCCATTTATGGACATTCAAGCTGAATATTATGTACTTCCGTGCAAACCGTTAGAAAAAATATCTGAATGTGCTTCAACTTCTTCAAACGGAGTTTCCCAAACAAGCTCTTGGGTTTGTATTCAGACGATCCAAATGTGAATACTTTGCTTTCTAGTACCTCTCAGGGACTCAGCTGTAATAAATGTATCAGAAATTATTGGATGAGTCTGTTGGACATAGGAAAGAACCTATAGTTCTCCCAGTCTTTCTTGCTCCCAAACAAATTGAACACAGGCTATGAAACATAGCATCCGATGAAGTGAGCTGTAGCTCACGAAAGCTTATGCTCTAATAAATTTGTTAGTCTCTAAGGTGCCACAAGTACTCCTTTTCTTTTTGCGAATACAGAACAACACGGCTGCTACTCTGAAACCTGTCACATCACAGAATGTGATCCTGCTTTTTTTTGGTGGTTTGAATTTTGTCTGAATGGTTTAAAGAACTATCAAGCCCAGCCGTCTGCTTATTTAAAATAAAAAGAGGTTCATTGCATTTTTGCTACCATCCAAGTACAGAAAACAAAGCCTTATGATGGGTTGTCTTCCAAATGTATAGATGTCACTCTCTGTCTGTGGACAATTTGAAGTCTAAATTCACTGGATAAATAGTTCATTGTGGATTGGTCTCCAGCTGTACTCTAAACTCCTTGGAAAGTGTCACAGGATCTTTAATAGCCATAAGTGGTCATGACCTTGATTTTGTATTTCAATCAAAAGTACAGCTTGTCAAAAAAGTGAACCTTTTTCAGTGATTAAAAGGATCAGTTTTTCTGTGAAAAGTTCTGTGATTCCCCCCCTCCGCCCCCGCTTTTCATACAGTGAATTTCAAATTTCTTTTGAGGAAAAAAAAGGATAAATTTTATGACAAATTGGTCCTCTGTTTTGCACAACTCTAATCAAAAGGGATAGCATTATCAGCACATATTGCCTTAAAACCATGCTAGGGCATGAATTCAACACTAAGTGATAAGGAAAAGTGACACTTAGTGAATAGTCAACATTTTTAGATTTTGCTTGGGTGTGTAATGGGTCCCTTTCGAGTAATAACCAATCTTAATCTTCTTTAAATTATAAGAGTAGACAAAGATCACAATCTCAGTTGCTATGGCTACAACTGAAAAAAATGGTTAACTTTTATCAAACTATTGCAAGTAAATAAGCACAGGAAAATAGGCAAAATATGCCTAAGAGGTAAGTGTCTATTCACTTTGGAGCTAATTCCTTTCCCAAACATTTGTGCTTCTTTAGCATACTGCTTCCCAAAAGAAATAGTTCCTTGAGATGAAAAGGAGTACTTGTGGCACCTTAGAGACTAACAAATTTATTAGAGCATAAGCTTTCGTGAGCTACAGCTCACTTCATCGGATGTATTTGGTGGAAAAAAGCCACCAAATACATCCGATGAAGTGAGCTGTAGCTCACGAAAGCTTATGCTCTAATAAATTTGTTAGTCTCTAAGGTGCCACAAGTACTCCTTTTCTTTTTGCGAATACAGACTAACACGGCTGCTACTCTGAAACCTGTTCCTTGAGATGGTTATGGTAATGATCAGAGGAGACACAAAACATGACATCCTGTATAGTCCCCTGATGATGGGTCCTGCCCAATTAGGTTTAACAACACAAGGTTGGAGGATCATCCTAAAACATATTTTGGAAGCGGAAAATAGAGAACAAAGAGACAAGAGGTCTCAAGGGACTGAAAAAAAGAGTTTCCAACCATCTTGATGAGTCTGTTTAATCACAGCTTGATAGAGAGAGAAAAATGGGTAAGATCTGGCTCTGAGGATTATCACATAAAACTTGTCAGTTCTAGGTCTGTAGCCTGAATCCATGAATCAGAAGTCACTATGATCTCACAGTGGTTCAGTGTCTTGTCTGAAACAAATTGATGGTGTCACATCCAGGTCTTAGGAGACATGTGACCACATTCAAACCAAACCAAACAACATTTTTGCACTTGGCTATCTTGTTGGTAGGGGAGATTCCAAGGGGCTGAATGGGCAAGGAGAAGCAATGACACATACAAATGTGATTCCCTTAGGTCAGGGTTGGTATGCACTGCTCCTGCCTATCCTTTTACCTGGTTTGTAGATACACTGAGGTAGAGCCAAACTGCCACAAAGACTGTCAGCCCAGTGACTTTCATGAGCAGTGCATTCGTGTTTGAAAAGAAAAGTATCACCAATACATCGTAAGGACTTGAACATAGCACTTCATTATTTCCATGTTGGCCCAAAGGTGGTAATTTAAATGCATTTTGTGTTATGTTGATTTATGGCAGCTAAATTAATGTAATAAAACTTCACAGATCTGTTTCATGTGTATTATTGATAAAACTCTCACTAAAAGAAATGTGAAAATCCATCTTTATGAACTTTAATACTTGGTTCTGGCATCTGTTTTCAATTTAACAAGTTGACTGAAATGAATGTAACTACAAAAACTAGAACAGCCAAATGTGTACGTATCATTGCACAAAAATAGTTATTTCATCACTCAGTAATAATCATTTCTGATTTATTTGAACTGACTTTCAGGATCTGACTGTCAGTTCTTGTCTGGGATTTGAGTTCAACCGGGAGTTTTGCTTACGCAAGGATTGCATGATCTGACCCTTGGAGCTTCATTTGCAAAAAACCTTTTGGAAATAGCCACATGCCAAGTAACCAGTGTGAATCAGAAGTGGTGCAAAAATAGTAGAATTTTCATTCCATAATAATATTTTACTGCTTTGGAATACAAGTAGAACATATACCGAGTACAAATGTCTCCTGTGCTAAAGTGATGCTATTTGTGGGCTGAAAACATTTACGGATGTAAGGAAACTGGCTTTTATCATACATAGACCTGTGTAAAGATCACATAAAAGATTTAGGCATGAATGTATTTGAAAAGAGATAGAGCATGCTGTAAATTATTCATAGCCATAGGAAAATGGTGCACAGTAAAGAAGAAAGTGTCTAGAGACTAGCTTGATTGTTAAGCAACCAACTACAAGACTAGCTTAGGAGTGACACCAAAGCTGCCTAGACTAATATTTATGTTTCTTTTGAGCCTATACTAAATACCATACTACAATTACACCTTCCATAGTTTTGTACATGAATTCAGTGCTTACACATCAATAAGAGAACACAAGAGAATGCAATCTGATATAGATATAGCTAGATTGTTCACACTGTTTCATCTATATCTATCTAGAGAGAAAGAAATAGAATGTTTATAGTTCAATAAGGAAGCAACTCCAGCATCCATCTTCACACTTGCTGAGGTCCCTGGCAGCAGAACTGGTGCAGCTTTGCTGGGCAAGTGGGGGACTGGATTTGGGGGGATGCACAGTTTGTGCACCCCTTGCACAGTGAATACAATGTGGCAAGGACAGGACAGGCAAAAGCCTGGGGTGAGTCTAGAATATCCTCTGCAGAAGGTTCAATTTGAGGGTTGCAAAAATAGTCACAACAGAATTCTTAAGGACACTAAAATATTTCTAACACAGCTTCTTTGTCACATACCCCACATGCATGAAGTTGTGGGGTGGTATGAAGGTTTTACTGGCATCCCTTTAGGATAACTGACATAAACTACTCCTGGCTTCACTGCTTGTGAATAATGCAACCATCCCAATAAAACCTTTCTATCCCACTGCACCATCAGTGCAACAGAAGTGAAGTTATCTCTTGGGTTCACATGACAGCTGTTCAACACCACAAAGCAACATTAGAAAGTGAAGGAGAATATCATATCCATGTGGAACTGGAAAGGACATTTGGCAGGGCTACCTATTGATTCACCAACACTTTCTACAATGTCCTGAGTTTCCATGGGGATGACTCAACCAAGCACTTTTAATCTTCAGGGCACTGCATAATTTGAGAGATCATTGCTCAAGGCAGTCTGGCTGCAGAACACAATTAACAAAAGGCCAAATCCTGAGAAATATTGGACAACTCATGAACACTTGCATCTCTCACTGAACCCAAGGGGAGCCACAGATGCTCAGAATTGAAGTCAGTGGGAGTCCAACCATTTACTTTAATGGGAACTGGATTCACCTAAAACTCACCTGTTTGTTGCCACACAAGCAAATAAGCTGTGGAGGTTTGTTTTTTTTACTTTATGCTGGCTTTGGCAGGTGATTAAACAATTCTTAACTTTCAAAGGAGATAAGAAGTTAATTACTAAGGCATGTTAGATACATGGTTTAAGAGCATTTAGTATTTCTATGTTAACTTTTTTTTGGGTAGAATTGGGCAAGCTAAGGGAGAAACCAGACACATGAGTTATTTTTTCTCTATTTTGAATTGTAAATGAGATTATACAATGTCAATACAATTTAGAGCGGTAGTCAAGAAATTTGAAAATATGAGATATCAAGTGTTCATAAGAAATTTTGAATGAATGTTTAATAAGGAACCAGGGAGGGATTTAACTCTACTCTGACTCAAATATAAATGCCCAAGCTTATCATAACATCAATATATACAAATCAAACAGTATATCTTAACTGTCTCCCAAGGGTAAAATAAAGAGGAATTAAACAGGGACTTGTCTGTCATTGAAACCTTTATTAATAACAAATGCGGTTAAAGGGGGTGATTTCCATTATTTATAAAACATTAAACTTCAGCAATCCAAATAACAAAACTATATTTAGGAAACAAAAAAAGGAAGCATTGGGTAAACACATTAAACTAGCCAACTACAATGAGAGCTGGGAGGCTGGTAAAGAATCCTTCACATGTTGCATTATAAGAGGATATTACTTTCAAATACTGTATTAAAGTTATTTAATACCCACTGAAACAAATATATGGAGGGGGAAGAGAACAGTGCTTCAGGCTGTGTAGCCAGAGAGGCGGTTTTCTCAGTGACAGCTGGAAATTTTCCCTAGTTTGGCAACAATTTTTAGCAGAGTTCCCAAAGACAAATAAAAGTCATTGCCAAATGCAAGTTCCTGCTTGATTGACAGTGGTGATGTTGGGCCTACTAATGAGAACCCTATTTGGTTGATGTAAAGTGTAACATTCTGGTCCTCTGAATAGAGCACAGTTAGGGCCCGGGTACTGCCACCAGGTATAGGGAATAGTGGTTGGAGCTGGCTGCTGACTCCAGGGGATCACCACTGTGAATAGACCTTTTGGCTGTGCCTCTAGCCTACTCATGTTTCCATAATTTCAACTGCAAAGACACACACACTTAGTCACAATTTCAGATCTAGATCCAGATTTCAAGCACCAGGAGAGCCCAGTGGGGTTCAGATCCAGGGTCTGGTTCATTTTTATGAAGTATTATCTTCTCCATCATTAAGGCTTCAATTATCATCTATTACAATCATCCCCCCTTATAACTTTGGTTTGGAAATTTGGTTTGGTCTGGAGGTTGCCAAAAGAGCCAAAAGAATATTTGCAAAAACTGGAGAATACTCTCACTGTTCTTGAGTTTCAGTCACTGGAAAATCATACAGTAAATATAACCACATTGCTCTTACCAAAGACAGATAAATGCATATATAATCACAACAGGACAACTTTGACTCTGACATGTAATAGATACTATTCATTCATCAATAATCTCAAAACAGAAACACAGTATTGTCAGTTTATAAGTGCAAAAGGAATCAATGTAATCATCTAGTCTGAAACCCTGTATAATGCTTGCCATAGGATTTCTCTGAGTTAATTCCTGTTTGAAGTAGAGCATATCTTCCAGAAAACCATCTAATCTTGATTTAAAAAAATTCCAGCGATGAAGAATCCACCACAATCTTGGCAAATTTTCCAAAGGTTAATTTTCCTCACTTAAAAATACACATCTTTTTTGTCTGAAAAAGACACGATGCTTTTGGACCAGGTTTACAGGTCTGGCTCAGCTGTGAAATGATGGTACAAGATCTGAAATGAGTGGAAAAGTTAGCTTATAGTCATCACTGTACTTCCCTGACCTCATGAATGTCAAGGCCCTCAGTGCCCCCCAATGTAAGGTAGAGAATCCTCAGGGTAAAGGCCACCTAGGGGCTGGTACATTGGTGGACAATGATACAGGACAAGATCATCCAATCACACCTTCACCCCACATGTTTTCTGTATGCTCTGGGGAAAGGAATGGCGGCACAGAGCCAGCTATGGAAACCCTGTGACACTGCGGGTTTTCTCCAGGCAAGGGGGAATCCCTAGCTATTCTGTTAAAGCACCTTTCTATCTACTTTAAATTTGTAGGGGCAGGAGCCAATGATAGACCCCTTTAAATGTGCAGTTTAATGTCAGTTGGATCAGCCTCAAATGTAAGTCCTCAAATTTATATATATAATTTCAACATACATCTTTAATGTTATACACTTTCCTATCCAAGGATGTACACAACATTATTCTAAGGAATAGTAACTAAGTACTTTACCAAAATTCTGTCCATTATACATAATTTAGTGTTATATCTATATCTATAGCAGAAAAAATTTCTTCTGGGGATAATGAAGAGGAAAATGTTAGAATTATTTATATAATTCTATTTTTTTCTCTTAACATTATTCCCTAGAATATTTTTTCTGATATCAATCTTAATATTTTAAATGATATTTAATACATAAAAACATTTCCAACACAATCAGTGGGTTGGTGTTAAAGTTTTATGTTTGATGACTGAATAGATCTTCAGCTAATGTAAATCACCATATTATGTGGGTAGTGTAAGGTTAGGACAGCCTTCACTTTTCTATTCCTTGCTTTGAAGTGTTTGGGTTTTTTTGCAAATGATGTGATAGGTAACTAGAATAAATTATTGCCACTGAGCAACCTTACCTCTTTTTTAAATTAACTTTTGTTTGTTTCATTTTTGAAATAGTAACAATTGTGGCACTTTGCAAAAATTGTTTTTGAATATAAGAATGTAGGACATAGAACTGGATGGGTCCTCATGGGTCATAGATACTAAGGTCAGAAGGGACAATAGTCTGACCTCCTGCACAACGCAGGCCACAGAATCTCACCCACCCACTCCTACGAAAAACCTCACCTATGTCTGAGCTATTGAAATCCTCAAATCGTGGTTTAAAGACTTCAAGGAGCAGAGAATCCTCCCTCAAGTGGCCTGTGCCCCATGCTACAGAGGAAGGCGAAAAACCTCCAGGGCCTCTCCAATCTGCTCTGGAGGAAAATTCCTTCCAGACCCCAAATATGGCGATCAGCTAAACCCTGAGCATATGGGCAAGATTCACCAGCCAGATACTACAGAAAATTCTTTCCTGGGTAACTCAGATCCCATCCATCTAATATCCCATCTCAGGGGATTTGGCCTATTTACCCTGAATATTTAAAGATCAATTA
The DNA here is from genome assembly GCF_009764565.3 of Dermochelys coriacea. Taxonomy (NCBI): domain Eukaryota; kingdom Metazoa; phylum Chordata; order Testudines; family Dermochelyidae; genus Dermochelys; species Dermochelys coriacea. The sequence continues at coordinate 111,440,137 of NC_050074.1, read as the reverse complement.
ATTACCAAAATCACATTATCCCATCATACCATCTCCTCCATAAACTTATCAAGTAGAATCTTAAAGCCAGATAGATCTTTTGCCCCCATTGCTTCCCTTGGAAGGCTATTCCAAAACTTCACTCCTCTGATGGCTAGAAACCTTCGTCTAATTTCAAGTCTAAACTTCCTGGTGGCCAGTTTATACCCATTTGTTCTCATGTCCACATTGGTGCTGAGCTTAAATAATTCCTCTCCCTCTCCTGTATTTATCCCTCTGATATATTTATAGAGAGCAATCATATCTCCCCTCAACCTTCTTTTAGTTAGGCTAAACAAGCCAAGCTCCTTAAGTCTCCTTTCATAAGACAAGTTTTCCATTCCTCGGATCATCCTAGTAGCCCTTCTCCATACCTGCTCCAGTTTGAATTCATCCTTTTTAAACATGGGAGACCAGAACTGCACACAGTATTCCAGGTGAGGTCTCACCAGTGCTTTGTATAATGGTATTAAAACCTCCTTATCCCTACTGGAAATACCTCTCCTGATGTATTCCAAAACCGCATTGAGTCCAATTCCCTGCTATCACAGACAACGCTGTCCAATAATCCTGAACAAGAGCTCTGTGTGACCTCGAAAGCATGTCTTTTTCACCAACAGAAGTTGGCCCAGTAAAAGATATACCACACCTGCCTTGTCTCTCTAATATCCTGGGACCAACATGGCTATCACATTGCAAACATAAAATTTAGAAGTTTCAGAGTAGCAGCCATGTTAGTCTATATTCGCAAAAAGAAAAGGAGTACTTGTGGCACCTTAGAGACTAACAAATTTATTAGAGCATAAATTTTCGTGAGCTACAGCTCACTTCATCGGATGCATTTGGTGGAAAAAACAGAAGGAGCATGGGGTTTGCTTTGCGCCTTTCTCTATTTAGAATGACTTCTTACATTTTGCTTTTTGACATCGTGTAACTAAAATGTGGGTTGTTTTTGAAGAGGAGAAAAGGCTGTTGTTTTGTGAAGAAGTTCTTGGTTTACAGCAGGTCATTATACATACTCGTTTAATTTTTCACTGTATTTAAATGCTAGATTCTATAAAGACCATTCTGTTTTAGTTCCCTGTATTATATCCATTCACATCTTTAGATTGTGAGCTCTTGAGAGCAGGAATTTTATTAATTTTTTAGTGTTTTCCATGTCTTATAAAATACTGAGAGTGCTAAAAACACTTAAAATGCAGTCATGAACAAACAAACAATAATAATAGTCACTTGGAAAAAAAACCTGGAAAAGGTTATAAGAAGTTGGAAATGCAAAATTAAATGGTCTGAACCTGTCAAATAAGAGAATATGAGCCAGTGTCTTCCCTTTGTGCTACTTTTGTGGTGTAACACTAGAGCTTCCCAGCTGAGAATCCCGTGCTATCAGGGAGTCATCAGCAGACAGAGTAAGCAGAGCCTCCTATTCCACCCCACTCCACAGATTCTGGCATAGGATGTATGACAAAGACAGATTGCATGAATATCTTAACTGGTACAACACTGTGACTATTCTCCGCTGACAGATGGCCCTTTGGGGGGGCTGTTATGAGCCTGGCATGCTTTAAAGCAACCCCAGTGTAGAACTAGGTCCACAATCAGAAAGCTGCAGCTGGTCTCTCTGTGGCCACCCCATGCTCTGCTGTGCTCAGTGGATACTGGGTGCAACTCAGTCCCTTTCCCTTCATATTCATGCTTCTCCTATATGTTGTTCATTGATTTCTTGTTACTAAAACACAGACCAACATGAGTTATGCTACAGTGGCTGATGCTTCAGCCACAATTCAAAGAGCCTTTGCACTTGTTCAAGGGTGGCTTTAAATTAGCCATTTTTCATCCAGAGAACATTTTTCTTAGCCTTTTCCTTGGAAACTCTGAAAGTAAAAGAGCTGCCTCCTGTATGTTTTGTGTAGCTTGGTGAAAAGCTGTGGTAATTATATAATAATGGCTTGCAAAGGCAGTATTTCAGCACAAGGTGTTTCAAGGCAACAACTTCTGTAGTCAGAATGACAATGGTATTTATAGCAGGAAATCCCTTGCAAGAAAAATATCTGCCCACTACAGACTGCAATAAAGTAAAAATTTTGCCTGAAGCATAATTCTTCAGTAAATATCTGAGTCACAGAACCATTAACATACCTGTAAGTGATAAGAATTTGCCATTCTACAAAAAAGTTGTTGACAATATGTAGAGATAAGTAGATGTTTACTGAAGAATTATGGATAACAGTCTGTTGTGGCATAATAAAATATGGGGAATCAAAATGTATGATTGTTTGACTGGTCAGTGGTGGATTGTTCTTAGGTTAAGAGTTGAAGGTCATGCTATGTATTATTTCCAAGATAATGTTCCCTTGAGTTTTTGCAAAAGGTCTTTATGTCACAAATGACTTACATTTGACCTACGACCTCAAAAGTTGGAACTTGAACTCCTTTTACACCATTAGGAGTTGAAGGCTGTGCCATATGTCTTTTAAAAATGAACTAATTATCTCTAGGGATGAAATACCATCTCAGATTTAACCCCTGACCTCAATATCACAATAACTTTGTGTTCTTAGTAAACTCCTTGGTTAGATGGGTGCCTCCACTAGTTCTACACTCATAAGAGTGGATTTTCCTCTCATGCTCATGTAAATTAAGAATAACTCAGATGAAGTCAATGGGGTAGCACTAGGAGAAAATTGGGTGTGAGAGGAAAATCAACCACAGACATTTATCTACCTTCATGGTGTGAAATCCTGTCCCCATTGACACCAATGGGAATTTTGCCATTGATATCAATGGGATCGGGATGGTTACCCATGGAAATTAACACTAAGGTAGGTAAAACAAGACAACAGGGCAGGTTGTAATGTGTAATTGGTGCACACTCTTAATGTATGTTGTAGTGTGACAAGCAATGCAAAGCTGATTAGATTCGATGGATAAAATTCAGCAGGGACATACATGGTGGTCTGTGCTACAAGGACCAGATTCCGTGAAGTCAGTGGGAGTTCCCCCTGCTTATCCAATGGCTTTGAATTTGTGTCTTCCCTAGTACCTTCCCTACAGGTCAGAAAAGCTTTTCTTTTCAGAGTAGCTGTCTAAATTTCTGTTTATACCTCATATCTAAACTGAAGTGGGAGGATAGGGCAGGGATTCTCTCAAGGAAACACAAACAGACCTGTTTCTCTGGGGACAAGAGCCTTGCCCTCAGGGAAGGATGGTGTGGAGCGGATGGGGGAAGGGAGGAATGGGAAGAAGGAGGGAATAAATCAACAGGTTTATTTTTTTTTAAATTCACTTTCCTTTCCACAGTTTACTAGCCCAATTTTCACTGTTTTTGGGTAGGGTTTTCCCTTCTTTTTTTTAAAATGTAGAAACAAATCAGAATCGAAGGATTATAGTGACCAATCAGAACAGAGGGATTTGCATAGTTACACTATAGTGACTAAGAAATAGCCTGTTGCCTTCCACTGGCTCGGGGCCAACACCAGGGCTCGTGGCGGTGTTGGGGGATCAGTATGCTCACCAGACAAAGGTGTTGGGTGGCCTGGCTGGTGGTGACAACTGTGTAAATGGCAGTTCAAACCTCTTGGGTGAGGGTTCAACATGAACAGGCCATCTGTAGCTCCTGGCTGAGGACCATGCAGTCAAGCTGTCTGTGGCTTTGACCTCCTAGGTGGGGGCTGAGCGATTAAACAGCCTCTTTCTCAGGCCTTATAGCTGGAGTAAACAACTATGGTTTATGGCTCCAGCCTTCAGGTAGAGAGCTGCACAGTTAAATGGTCTATAGCTCAGACCTCCCAGGGAAGGGCAAATTAAGCAATGGCATCTGGCCTCCCGGAGGGACTGAGTACTGAAACAGTCTATAGTCCTGCCTCCTAGCTGGAGCAAACAACAATAATCTATAGCTCAGGCCTTCTAGGATGAGGGCTGAGCTGGCCACAGTCAGTGGCTCAGGCCACTTGATTGAGGGCTGAACAGTCAATATCTCTCACCTTCTGGCTTAAAGGTTAGGGCACCCAACCTTGCATGTGGGGCCAGGGGTAGTGGGATCCAGGCCCACCCTACTCCACCAGGTCCCAGCCCAGGGCCCTTGAAGGGACAGGTGGTCCCATCCTGGGGTTAGCAAGGGAAACATGGGGTCACTGCCTCAATCCCTGGCAGCACAACAGGGCCAAAGTCTCATTTCCCTGGGCTACTTCCTACTGGCTCTTGGTGGAGCTGTTCCATCGCTGTTGGGACCTGGCTCTCCATGTCACTGTCTGGTGGCCCTTCTTCCACTCCCTCCATGGTGTCATCCACCTCCCAGGGTGGTGGCTTGCCTCTTCTCCCCACCACCACCAGCTAGTGGCTCAGCTCCCTGGGAGGGACATCTGCCTCCTTCCCTGGTCCAGCCCCAACTGAGCTTCAGGGTTCTGCTTTTATACTTCCTGTCCCACCCTGGCACTTCCTGTGAAAGGGGCGGGGTTAGCTGTGCCAAACAGGGTGAGTTAACCCTCTCTGTACCAGAGTGAGGCCACTGTGCCTCACTACATAGCCATAAACTGATTATGGAAATCCTTTCACTCTGAGCAGTTAATTTATCATTAATGGCTAGAATATAGGGCTCCACATATTGTACGATTGCTGGAAAAATATCTGTGCGATTATTGTGCAAGTTATATACCCACAACTGGCTGCTGAGGTTCAGTAGAGATGTCCAACATGTTTTGTTTGAAAAAAAAATCAAGAAATTTTTGAAAACAAGAAAATGTTCATGGACTATTTTTTTTTTTTTGACATTTTCCAGTTTTTTTGGTGGGGAAAAACTTTTTTAGGCCCCTCCCTCCGTTTTTTCCTTTCTCACTGGTTTCCAGTGGCAAAAAGAAAAAAAAAGTGAAGGGAGGAGAGGAAAAGAAGAAAGGGAAATAAAAGTAGATTTAAAAAAAACCCAAACCATGCAAAAATAGAACTCAGAGTTTTCATTTTTTTGGTTTTTCAAAACAGAAAAAAAAAGTTTTTTCATTGAGAAATTGGGAAATTTTCACAGAAAATCAAAACCACCATTTTTTGGGGGTGGGGGTGGGTAGGGGGGAACACAGTGTGTGGAAAAATCCTCACAATTTTTCAACCAGCTCTGTGGATTGCACAACTAGAGCTATTTAGAAACAATCTCACTGAGCGAGGAAGAGAATGTGCCCACTAGCTCATTCAGTGCTACAATTATCTTGTGGCTTTCATTCAAATGGATTCCAAACTTTTCACTCTCTAACCTGATTGTACACAATTGGAATCCTTTTTCCTCATCACAGAAGCCCATCCAACTCTGGGTTGAAATGATGCAGCTATTTAACCTCAGACAGCAATACTGCTCAGTAGTTCAGAACAGAAAATGAAGAATAATGTATTTGCCCAAATTGCAACACAGCTCAGACATTGGAGCTGACACCTATCTTTTGCAAAAAGTGCCATGGAATTTTTAATGACTGCAAATGATCAGGGTCTTAGTTTTCAGTAACTATGAAAACCAGAGCAGAAAGGTAGTTCTGAGACCTTCCGAACATTCAAACAAACAACTGCTTGATAGCTATACATTCAGAACATTGACCTCACTTTCTTCTTGGATCTGAAAGTTTACATTGTAGTCAGAGAAAGTGGTAGAAAACAAAGATAATATACAATAATGGAAAAAAAATCTTTAAAAACACTTGGTTTGGTGAAAGAAGACTGCTGCTGCTGCCATCAGCTTTGAGGTTTTGCTCATGGTCCTAGAAGCTCCTTTTCTATATATCATAGGTCTAATTCTTCTCTGAGCTACACATGTGCAACACCACTGAACTCAGTAGGGTTTGGTGAATGTAACTGAGACCAGAATTTGGCCCAGGATTTTCACAATTTTTTTGCATCCACCATTCATGTGCTTCTCATGCAAACAAGCAGGAAATGCAATGAGGAGAGAGATGATTGGCATTCAGAAAAATCTGCACTTCTTTCTCGTGTATTTCTGCAGCAGGCCTTGCTGTCACTGAGGTTAGGGACCATGATGCATTTTGAGCTGGTAGGAACATATTGCTGCTTTTTGTGATTGTTTACAGCAGTGGTTCCCAAACTTGTTCCACCCCTTGTGCAGGGAAAGCCCCTGGCGGGCCGGGCCGGTTTACCTGCCGCGTTTGCAGGTTTGGCCGATCATGGCTCCCAGTGGCTGTGGTTCACCGCTCCAGGCCAACGGGAGCTGCTGGAAGTGGCATGGGCTGAGGGACATACTGGCTGCCGCTTTCAGCAGCTCCCATTGGCCTGGAGCAGGGAACCGCGGCCAATGAGAGCCACGATTGGCTGAACCTGAGGACACGGCAGGTAAACAAACCGGCCCAGCCCGCCAGAGACTTTCCCTGCACAAGAGGCAGAACAAGTCTGGGAACCACTGGTTTACAGACATCACTGTCCATGACCTTAATGTTGCAAATAATTTCTCCTGAAAGGAAAGACATCAATATAATACTAGTAAAAAAACCCATAAAATGCAGAACCTAATGACAGTATTCTTTTTCTATCCATATCCAAACATCTAGTATCTGATGTTTAGGTCACCCTGTCCAGCAGAGAAGCCTATAGAAAGAGGCCAAAGATGCAGGAAAACTCTGGGAGCTTCCCCTCCTGGAGTATCCTTTCTGGTGTTCTGTCAGAGCAGATGACGTTTGCCTGCACACAGAATGGGTAAAAAGGAAAGGAGAACTTGTGGCACCTTTGAGACTAACAAATTTATTTGAGCATAAGCTTTCGTGAGCTACAGCTCACTTCATCGGATGCAACAATGGGTAGAATGGGTAGAATTTCTGTCACCCAACCCCAGGGATCTTAGAGGATCCAAATGGATGTCTTGTGCTTCTCTAGATCCCACTTCTTTCTCTTTGAGGGAGCTGTGGAATCAGTGGCTCTGCAGCCAGTGCCTTGCTTTGAAATAGCCAGAGCTTGGAGGGCTGTACAGCAAAGTTACTATTGACTCTGTCTATGACAACTCTGCTCTGGAACCTCTGTGGGGCTCACAGAGGAGAAGATGTACATCCCCATTGACCCCAACAAAGCTTCTGCCTTTGGTCCATCCCTATCCATTTGTAGATCTTCAACCCACAGAAAAGGTTCTGCAGAGTCTGGGGTTGGGAGGAGATGAGGAAGGGCATGTTGTGGGCCTTGCAATACATTAAGGCAGAAGTGGGGGCATTTACTTATATTAAAAGGAGTTTCCACCTGAACAAACTGTTCCTTGACATAGTGGAAACCTGATAAATTTGAGGCAAAAAGCCAAACATTTCATTTTTATTGGAACATGATTTTTAACTAGTTTTACAAAAAATAAGAGTCTTTTTTGGCCTTGCACGGGTCTAGCTTATGCCTGCTGACCCACAAATTTGTATAAAATAACAGTTACAGATGAGGCGATGACTCCTGTGAGCTTGCCAAGAATACAAATAGCCATAGTTAACCCCACTGTATGAGAAGGGCTACAGAAAGATCAAATGACTGTATGGAATGGAACTCAGTCACAAGGCCATTCTCACTGAGTTGAACTCTAGCTCACATCTGTCTCAGGTTGGTGGTGATTGAAAGTTGTGACCATCTGATGGCTGTGTGGTAAGCTGTGACATTCTTTCTATACTGTAGCATCGTAGATGCATACAATACTCTATGAGCTAGATGGAGATCTCAGTTCAGTTCCTGGTGGGCAGGTGTCTCTGGCACATAAACCACCACTCCAGTTGACATTAATTAGAGCCTTTGTTGCAATCTCAATGGAGAGACTAAGGATATAATGGGCCCTGGGAGTGAATTATCCCCACAAGCGTAGAGGTGGTCCCTATAGAGCTTCACTGAGACACATTGGCAGGGTGGTGTGGGGGAGGGACGTGGAGCCAGTAGTGCTGTTATTTGTTTTGTTGGCTAAAGGACTGTAACCTCCCAGGCTGTCAGTCCAGCACTAAATTCATTTATGGTTTTAAAGAGAGCAAAACATAAGGCTGACTGAAGGAGAGGAATGTACATCCTGGCATGAAGGTGAAGACCTGCCTTGAAAAAAACACTGGCAATAAGTCAGAATTCATCCTAGGATGAATTTGAGCCAAATGGGTGAGATCATTATCTGGTGTAAACTGGTGAAGCCCCCGACTTTAATGGATTTAGGCTAACTTACACCAACTGAACCCTGGCCCAATGTGTGTCATTTCTGGGGAGCTAAATGAACTCACCAGTTACTTTGTAATGTAATCAACATTTATTGTTGGTACTAAATAGGCAAATTTCAAATATCCGCATAATTTTAAACTGGTTGAGTTTAAAAAAAAACTAAATAAATGTTCTATCAAGGTACAATTTAGCTCCACCAGTCTGCAGTTCTCTTTATCCTAGTGTGAATCACATGGATTTTTGTGGATTGCAGGAGTTAGAAATAATTAAAAAATGCTTTGGGAATGTATTATCTCTTCACAGATAGAACTCAGTCGCTCAAGGATTTCTCAAAGCTAACTGCTTACATGTTAGCTATCTATCGTTGTATCCACTTTGTGTCCGAAACAATTTGTTTTAAGATTGACTATCAAAGCAAGACATCACTTAATTGTCTGGCTGTAAAATATGTAAAGTATTGCACTACTGGGGCTCATTAGCAAAAGCATAGATGCTGTTTAGTAATCCATAAGGTGATACTTCTTAATGAACATTGCAAATTATCCTACTAACTACCTAAAGATTAATAATAGATATGTCTGCTGCAACAAACAAGTCTCCAGTCCTTGGAGAAAAATGGAGAGAGTGGATAATAAGGGCACAGCAGACATTTTTATATTTACAATTTTGGTACTGAAGCCCAAATGTCCTTTAGTGTTTGTTTTATGTCTGTTATAATGCAGCCCTAATAGTAAAGTTCTAGACTAAAATTATTATCCACAGCTACTCTTATTAATGATAATGGAAGATTTAAAGCCCTATTCATAAGAATTTAGAGACTGTGGCTCCGATTCAGCAAAGCACTTAAGCACATGCTTAATTTCCATTGATTCAATAAGAGTTAAGCAGCTTTTTAAGTTCCTTGTCAAATCAGGGCCTAAGGCCTAATCCATAGCTCACTGACATCAATGGGAGTCTTTCCATTGACTTCTGTGGGCTTTGGAGTCAATATTTCATACAGCACATTTTCTGCATAATGGCTTCCATCACTTATTAGGACTCCCCTGCTTCCCTAGGTGTAAATCAAAAGTTTTAGTTATTTACATGATGTTCTGAAACTCCAAAGAAAGGAAAATAAGAAGGAAAAAAAGGGGTTTCTGAGCATTAATGAGTAAAATAAAATCTCTCCAGATTTAAAAGTTGTGCCTCTGAGAGATGCATCATGTAGTCGCTCAATCTACATTGTTGTGTGTTGACATGACTTTGTAGGATGGTACATAATAGAAGGTCATAATTCACAGTAAGAAGGCTACCAGATTTTTAGTAGGGTTAGTTTATCATACTATCACTGTTGACGTGGGACATCTGTAATTAGGACATTCATAAGTGTTTAATTCACTATGACATAAAGTGAAGGACTAATTGAACTGGCTTGAGCCAGGTGTAGTTTGGACAGGATTGTCTTTGGTTCACTAATGAATTGTATGTCTGACCTTTTTTAAAGCTCTTTGAATGAATAGAAACCCTCCAAACTAAATTCCATGGGCTTTGGATCAGATCTGTAACAGTACAAATGAGGTTCTTACAATTTCGAAGTCTTCAGCAAAGTCTGCCAAGTCGTCTGGAACTCTGCCAAAGTCTATGGTGACTTCTGAAAAATAGATCAGGAAAAAGATGAATCCATATCAGGTCCAGTTGTCATAGCCATATCTTTCGAGATGAAAGTCTGATTCACCTGTGCAATACACCTAAGATCGCTTCTCCATCAAAGATTAAAAACTTGTTTGTTTCTATCCATCACAGTATCATAACCATGAAATATGCATAAAAATATTCAGGGAAAGACAATGATTCATAACCTGAGCAACATACAGAATACATATAATAATGCAATTTAATTTGAGCATGTACACTCTCACTGATCACTGTACTGTATCCTTCCAAATGGACTTGGACCCCCTGTCAGTTGCCTCCTGAGAAAAGCACACTTGTGTTTTAACATTATCTAAATAAATAAATGAATGATTTTCACAGGCAGTGATCTTGAGGAATTCAGTTAGCACATTCATAGATGCAAGGTTGGGAATGAATCATGTTATAATTATAATACAGTGATGAGAAGCTTTTAATGTGTTTGATTCCATTCAAGTCTCTCACTGGTGAAAAACATATGCTGACACAAAATATACATCTTCTACATGCAGGGCTCAGTTCTGCAAGGTGCTGACTGAGTGCCTCCCATGAGGGAGTTGTGGGCTTTCACAACCTAACCTTGTAGCATGGAGCCCTGAGACCTCTATTCGGCATTGGCGAGGCCTCATCTGGAGTACCATGTCCAGTTTTGGGTCCCACACTACAAGAAGGATGTGGAAAAAATTGGAAAGAGTCCAGCGAAGGGCAACAAAAATGATTAGGGGGCTGGAGCACGTGACTTATGAGGAGAGGCTGAGGGAACTGGGATTATTTAGTCTGCAGAAGAGAAGAAAGAAGTGGGATTTGATAGCTGCTTTCAACTACCTGAAAGGGGGTTCCAAAGAGGATGGATCTAGACTGTTCTCAGTGGTAGCAGATGACAGAGCAAGGAGTAATGGTCTCAAGTTGCAGTGGGGGAGGTTTAGGTTGAATATTAGGAAAAACCTTTTCACTAGGAGGGTGATGAAGCACTGGAATGGGTTACCTAGGAAGGTTGTGGAATCTCCTTCCTTAGAGGTTTTTAAGGTTAGACTTGACAAAGTGCTGGCTGGGATGATTTAATTGGAGATTGGTCCTGCTTTGAGCTTTGATGACCTCCTGAGGTCCCTTCCAACCCTGATATTCTATGATTCTATGAGACAACCCAATACTTCAGCTCTCATTTGAGGGTCAGGTTATTTAGAAAAGTAGGATCAGACTCTAAGAATCAATGCCTGAACTACTGTGGTCAGTGGGAATATGATTAGACCCTTGTTCAATACTATTTAATAAATATACCAAGCTTATTTATCCTATTAATCATCATTAACATTTTATTTCTAAAGGAAACTCCTGCCACCTGGAAAAGACCCTTGGAGAGATTTAAGACATAATAAAATCAAAGTCAAAACAAATATGAATATGACTTGATATATCAGAAAATGGAGATAATTATAATGACTGGTTTCAGAGTAGCAGCCGTGTTAGTCTGTATTCGCAAAAAGAAAAGGAGTACTTGTGGCACCTTAGAGACTAACAAATTTATTTGAGCATAAGCTTAGCACTGCTAGAAATACAAAATATTTTCTTGTCTTAATGATGGAGAAGATTTACCAAGAGTTTAAGTCACTTAAATTGCAGGAATTCAATGGCAAATACAAACACCAACGTACAGTTCATACAACATTAAAAATGAAAAAAAACCCCACAGTTGCCTGGGTTATTATTTTTAAGAAGAAGTAAGGATCCGAACTTGACATTACAAGAGGGAGAACAGCATTTTAGTTTTCTTTTTATCTTTTACAAATGAGTAGGGCTTTAATTAAACAAATTAATTTTGTAAATGGAAGCCTTATTTGACTTTGAATAGGTGCTAATAAAACTCTAAGCAAACTATGTTACCCTACTTGACTCTGGGTACACACTCTACAGTGGGTCTCATTCTGATATCATTTATACTGATGGAAATCAGGAGTAACTCCACTGAAGTGAATGTTGTTATACTAGTGTAAAACCAGTGTAAGTGAGAGAAGAAATAAAAAGCACTCAGATACTATAGTTATGGCTGCCTGTGGAAATGATCATAATAATAGTAAATAATTAAAAGCTATTGACATATATCAATGACTTGGGAAAGTGTAGAGTTTTCAAAATTTCTCCTCTAGGAGGAGGTTTCTGGACACATATTTTGCTCTTTAGCAAGTTAGCATACCGGGAAAAATAAATACTCTGCCACCTGTTGTGGGATCAATGGAAAAAGAGATCACTTTGCAAATCTGCATTCAAAAGATAGTTTATGGCTTTCATCTGGAAACCCATCATTTAATTTCTTAGCTAATTCCAGTGGCCCCTGTGTAAGTTTTTAAAGGCACGGCATTTTACTAACAAATAGGAATAAGTATGTATGCTTATGTGTGTGCATTCATTTGGTTAGTTTACAAATATCCTGATGATGTAACTTGGTTGTGTTGACACGTTAACCGAATGAGAAGAGATTCCCACCATATCATTATTAGACAAAAATGTGCAAAGTAGATATTTACCTCATATTAACTAGTAAGTGGTTGGATACAGATAATACACACTTCTGTGTGATATATTGCATTTAATTATATTTCAGGTTTAGAAGTCTCTTCTCAAGCAAGCATTCAATAAATCCTACAATCACATTTTCAATCATGATTTTGTAATTAAACTAAATACTATTGCACTTTGCAACTGCAGCTGTATTAACTGACTACCAGAGCAACATAGTCAATAGGCTATAACATTGAAATCATAGTATAGTAATGGTTGATTATATGATTTTGATTAGTACATGATTTTACATATCCCTGCAGTTCTTTTCTTTTCATACCTAAATGAAACACTCACACAATGATTGCATTGCTTGTTTGCAAAATCATACATTCTTACTCACATTAAGTAGTACTTTATTTCACAAGAACTTCCATTGACTTCAACGGAAGGTATTATTTAACGTCATCTGGGCCTTGATCCAAAGCCCAGTTAAATCTCGGGAGACACATATTTGGATCAGGCCCTTACTACAAATGCTACTTCTCTGTGGGCAGCCACAAACTATGATAATTTACCTGACGTGCCTCCATATTAATATGTACTTTAAATATTTAAATCATGTCACATTAATTCGTCTGCATGTTTCCACTCACGTTCTCTATATCGACATAATAGTAGCATCTCTTTTCTCCTAAGTGACTCTTCATCATGTACACCTTTAATGAACTATATTCTAAGGTGGCTTGACAGAGGTTTTCCCAGGAGATTTTGAAGCTTCATGCCAGGAAAAGCAGCTGTTACAAGCGATTCATTAGAAAGTAGTCACTAATAAATTAGACATGTACTTTGGTACGTCAGGCATTCTGGATGCTGTTTACTGACAATGGATTCCAACTGGCTTATCTGAAGAATTCAGGGGATTTAACTGGCAACGGGAAATTGGCCATACTCGTGCTATACTCACAGAGCATCAGGAAGACAGAGCTAACAGGAGGTGTCCTCTGAACTGATCCCTTTTTAGCAAACCTGGTGCCTAGGGATGATCATTCACAAGGATGCCTGCCAACATAAGCCCTGATTGGGTACAGAACCAAAATGCCGCTGCTGACAAGGAGAGACCTGCTGCAGCCAGAAGTAATGGGAAATTGTGGAATGGAGACAGCGAACAGTGATAGGAATATATGCATGGGGTTGGCTCCTGGGGTAACTGAGAGACAACTGGCAGACTCTTAGCATGTAACATTGGCCCTGTTTCTTATCACGGTGTCTATTTGCCACATCACTTATTGCTAATGAAACAATGACTGTTTCATATACTAATGTGCATATGAGATACTTCTTGGGAATGACTGGTGGGTAGGAGAAAGCACAGTCCTTGAGTGGGAAGTATGAGCACTCACAGAGGATGAAGTCCGATAATACACTCACTCTCTTTACAGAGCAACTGGGAAGAAATGCAGCTAGAACTAGTGTTTCTGCTCTGGGTTTACTTTGACTCTTCACTTTGGTTTGCTCTGAGGATATTACCCTAAGATGTAGTTGAGCCAGTTTTAGTAATCAGCACAGTGCAGGATATGAACTCAGGAACAGAAAAATGAAACCCTAACATTTTACAAATTTTATTTCGACTGCAGGACAGTTGAACAAACTATATCCCAGAGTATATAATAAATGCTCAATACTTTTATTCCATAGGAACATAAAACTTAATACACCGGTGGTAGAAAGCATAAGTGTTGCAGTTTTTATAATGGACAAACATAACAAAAATTACACTGAGAACTCTTAAAACTTGTCTTTTGCTGCTATAACAGTTTCTGATAATTGCACATTATGAATATAGGGAAGAGTGCAAATTATGGTAAATGTAGTAAATGGCAAATTTTAGGGGTATCATATATTTGATGATGGAAGTATATCCCAGCACATTAGTCACAAAAAATAATTTATTCAATGAATTTAGCCTCTTTTCTACTCTCCAAATGTCCCTGAGCAGGTTTTGATTTTAAATATTTGTTCAAATTTACTTAATTAATTATTTTGTGAAGCATTATTTTTTATGCAAAGAGTTCACTGCAACTATTCGATATTCAAAGTTGAACTGTGTTGGTTAGTTGTGATCAGTTGCACATGACACATGGTATTGTTTATGATTCCTGATTGGCTGACAATTATTCTCATAAACAGGAAAAAGGCATGGGGAAGTCATTGGGCCTTTGAATTTCACTATAAGAGAGAGAGCAGATGAGAAGGATGGGCTCATTTTATGAGATTGTAAACTTTTGAATTCCTTGGCCATACAGGCTTTTACCCAAGTGCTGTTTCTAGCAAAATTAGGTGACTGGGTTGTACTGGTTGGATGATGAGTTTAAGTTTAATTTTCTCATGTGATATTTACACCAAAGTAATTTTGCATTTATGTGTGGTCATAGTGTGCATGGGTCTAGGGAAGATAGAAACATTAGCTCCCAGTTGTGTCCATTCATGAGACTACCATGCTCCTCTTGTTCCTGCCCAATGTTGGTGCCATGGTAGTAGGGTATAGAGGGAGAGTCGGGGAACCTATACCATTTGAAACTTCATAAATTATAATTAGGACCTTGATTTTCATTACAAATTGAACTCCAGGCTAGCGCAGAATATGGAACACTGGAATCCTATGCTCTCACCAACCTTCCCTTCTCAAGTGAAAAGAAAGTAAAACAGATAAGGGAAACAGATGGAAATGGGGGCTTAGCCTCCTACTCTTCCTAAATTGCATTATTTCCTGAGAAAACCCAAAAGATGATCAAACAAAATGGATGTGCGTGTGTGTTAAATGGAGCCCAATAGTCCTGTGGCCATTAAAGGTATTCTTTGCATATTAGTCTCCATTTCTACACATGCGCATTTAGAGCTTTGGACAGGTATTGACAAAAATCTGAATACATTACACCTCTGCTTCCTAATTACAGCAGCGTCAGCGGAAGACAAAGAATATACATGAGATCTGAGTCAGGTGTTAAATCATAATAACATATGTTCACACCATGCCCTGTTTCTGTATACAATATGAAAAAAATCCCACTAATTAAGGTTACTTTGTCAGACTGATAGGTAATTACAAGAACAAACCTTCTAACCTCATGGCCCTGAGCAGTAGAAGGTCAAAAATAATGGTGTTGGCCTTTAGAGACCAACAATTTCTGGGTAAAAAGGCAAAAAAAAAAAAATACCTGGCAACTTTACATAGAGGAATTTTAAGTTTCTCTGCATACTGTCTAAAGCTTTGAAAACGTACTGCTTAGATTCATATTTCTTTCAGCTTACAGGACATTCTGAATTTAATCTCTCTATCCACCAGCCTACACTGATTTCAGCAGAGGGTGACTAGAGTTAAAAGAGATAACAGCTCCATTGCAGCCTTTTTGCTTTAGAGGTCAATGAAAAGTTTATCAGGATGCATAATTCAAAAATAGTATATATTTTTACATGAAAGATTGTTAGGAGAGTTTGAATTTTTTCATCCTATGACTTAAAGAATCCTATTTGATTAATTAAGATGAAGAGGACTAAGATGTCGAAAACTTCCCTGAAAATGCATAGCATTCTTAAAGAACCACAGTCAACAATGAGCTCATTCCCATAGTATGAACCTGTAATTTTGTTGGCTCAACAAGAAATAAGTATTTAAGACAACTGCTATGAAATACTGGTGACGTTTAGGAGGCCTATTAGCACTTCATCAAATTAACAGTATAGTTCTAATTCCCTTGAGTGTCATATGTGTTTTTCTTATAATATTGGCTGATTCTCTCCTGCATTAATGAGGTGGACTAAGGCCAAAAATATGCAAATAAAAATTTTGGGGACCTGGCTTTTGTAAATTAAGGTATTTTGGAATCCTTACTTAAATTGTAGAGGGTTTTATTTTATTTTTTTTTTTACAATGAACATTTTCTCTAGCTTATGTCAAAAAGGAACAAATTCTTCATTGTTAAATTACTTGCATAAGTGCTGGAAAACATTAATATGTAAACAGTCTAAACTCTAAATTCCTGAAGTCTGTACTATCTGAATTGTCACTGTCGAGGTGTCAAGTTCTTGGTTAAGTTCTTCTCAGGAATTTAGATATAGTTCTGCCATCAAAGTAGAGAGCTTCCTCTTCTAAATAGCATGTCATGTAGTTCCCTGATAATGCGTACAAATGTCACATTTTTACAGGTTTGTCCAAAATTAAAAAAAGAAGCTCAGAATCATTATAAAAGCAGTAAACTTGGTATTTAAGACACATACATGTGTGATAAGAATATAACATTTATAATACTAACAAGCTGTAATTTTCTCTCTTTTTATTAAAAAAAAATCAACAGAACATTGAATATACCAACCAATTTAGAACTTCATCTGTAGAGCCCAAGGGGCTCTAAATAAACCCGGTAGGTAGCCTTTACTGGGAAGTGAGGCTATCTTATGTATATTTATAGGTTTTCAGGTCAGAAGGGACCATTATGATCATGTGGACTGACCTCCTGCATAATACAACCATAGATTTCACTCTATAATTCTTGCATCAGCTCAGTAACTTGAGGTTGAACTAGAGCATATCTTTTAGAAAGTCACACAATCCTGATTATATAAGTTAATGATGGGCAAATTGGTTCAAATGAACCACCTCTGAAACGGTACCTCTATCTTCCTCCAGCCTGAACGCAACATGAATCTTTAAGGTTTTAATAAGTTTGTATAAGTACATCCTTTATTTGATTCACTCCCTCTAACTCCACTACCCCATACCAAGTTCTCCTTTCTGTAGTATCCAGTATATCTCCTGGCTTCTCCCTTCCTTCTTTCCTTTCATTTCCTGAGGCAGCCTTTATACCACCAATGAACAGGAAGGGAGGAGAAAATTTTAGCTAATAATGCAAGTCTCCAGTTAGCTAGGAAAGCTGCAGTTTCTGGAGAATAGTTTGCTTCTACGGCTGTTATGCTCCTATTCATGAGCATTTTTAGGGAGAACTTAATATAATTAATATGAAAACTCATGCAGTGTTTCTATGCAGCACCAAAGTTGAATTGTCATTCAGCAATACTGCAAGCAAAAATTGACTAATTACCACAGGACACAATGTATGCATCCAGAAAAGGAATACAAAATAATGATAATGAGATGGAAACTTTAAGGCCAGGTTTTTAAAGGGATTTAGGCACCTCTTTAAAAAGCAGAGCAGAATCTAAGCACTTCTGAAAATTCAATTAGGCACTTATATGCATCTTTGGGTGCCTAAATAACTTTACAAATCTGGCCTGTTGTGTATTGGATTAGGATAGTATCCCCTTAAATAACTTGTGAGTCCTCTAGTGGTGCTCATTGTGTTCTATGCTTTAAAGCCACCAGAGCCAAATCCGTGCAGCGGAGTTGATATGGTTTACTCTGTAATTTCATTGACTTCAGTGGAGTCAGCCTGAGTTAAACTAGTGCAAGGTTAGAATCAGGCCCCCATCTTTCCCCAAAGAACAGTGAACTTTTTATACTGTATAAGGTTATACCTAAAGCCACTTATGCTCTCTGCTTTGCCAATTGTACTGACTACTCAGCAATGGATTTAGCACTGAGAGATGAAATGAAAGGAGTCATATTATGTGGAAGGTCAATGAATAACCTTAGATCCTCTGATGATATTAACCTCATAGCACTGACCAAGCAGGATTTACCAAAAGGTAGACCAGGAAAGCAGAATCTTCGAACAAAAGATCAACAAGGAGAAGACAAAAATGATGTCAACTGGAAGACATTAGGAAGAGGTAAAGATCAAACCCAGCGACAAAGAACTAGAACACATGGAAAAATTTGCCATCTTTGGAGGATTAGTATCAAAGAATGGGAACTGTGAAGATGATGTAAAAAGAAGAATCAGACTAGCTGCTTTTGCATTAAGAAAACTCCAAGATCTGGAATTATAAACAAAAACCCGTGTATATGACATAACTGTCATGCTGATACTGCTGTATGGGTTGGAATGTTGTACTATGCGGTAAGCCAACAAACAAAAGACAATGACTGCAGAAATGAACTGGCTGAGGGGAATAATGAGAGTTTCAAGCCTGCAGAAAAAAAAAACAATAAAGTGATAAGAAAAGGACTAGGGCAACAAATAATGCTGGGTCGAGCCTTTGACTGTATCCCACAATGCACATAAAGCCTGTCTCTTTTACTTACTTTTCAGTTTTATACCTTATTACTAATTTCTGAAGATTTTAGCACTGACAAAGATTTATTTGACAGGATAACAAGCCTTGTGATTCTTTGACAGGGTAACAAGCCTTGTGGATGTAGGGAAGTGGTAGATGTGGTATATCTTGACTTTAGTAAAGCTTTTGATACTGTCTCATATGACCTTCTCATAAACAAACTAAGGGAAATGCAACCTAGATGGAGCTACAGCTGCAAAACTGGTTGGAAAACTGTTCCCAGAGAGTAATTATCCATGGTTCACTGTCATGCTGGAAGGACATAACAAGTGGGGTTCCGCAGGGATCAGTTCTGGGTCCTGTTCTGTTAAATATCTTCATCAATGATTTAGGAATGGCATAGAGAGTACACTTATAAAGTTTGCAGACAATACCAAACTGGGAGGAGTTGCAAGTGCTTTGGAGGATAGGATTAAAATTCAAAATGATTTGGACAAACTGGAGAAATTGTCTAAAGTAAAAAGGATGAAATTCAATAAGGACAAATGCAAAGTACTCCACTTAGGAAGGAACAATCAGTTGCACACACAGAAAATGGGAAATGACTGCCTATGAAGGAGTACTGCAGAAAGGGATCTGGGTGGTCAGAGTGGACCACAAGCTAAATATGAGTCAACAATGTAATGCTGTTGCAAAAAAAAGCGAACATTACCCTGAGATGTATTTGCAGGAGTGTTGTAAGTAAGACACAAGAAGTAATTCTTCCTCTCTATTCCGCACTGATTAGGCCTCAACTGGAGTATTGTGTCCAGTTCTGGGCACCTCATTTCAGGAGTGATGTGGACAAATTGGAGAGAGTCCAGAGAGGAGCGACAAAAATGATTAAAGGTCTAGAAAACATGACCTATGAGGGAAGATTGAAAAAATTGGGTTTGTTTAGTCTAGAAAAGAGAAGACTGAGGGGGGGGGACATGATAAAAGTTTTCAAGTATGGTTGTTACAAGGTTGTTCAAATGGTTGTTACAAGGAGAAGGGAGAAAAGTTGTTTTTCTTAACCTCTGAGGATAGGACAAGAAGCAACGGGCTTAACTTGCAGCAAGGGAGGTTTAGGTTGGACATTAGGAAAAAACTTCCTAACTGTCAGGGTGGTAAAGCACTGGAATAAATTGCCATTGGAGGTTGTGGAATCTCCATCATTGGAGATTTTTAAGTGCAGGTTAGACAAACACCTGTCATGGATGGTTTAGATAATATTTAGTTCTGTTCTGAGTGCAGGGGACTGGACTAGATGAACTCTCAAAGTCCCTTCCAGCCCTATGATTCTATAATTTTTCCCTCCCAGCTCATCTCCTGAGACTTATGTCTATTGGATACTGAAGTGAGATCATAATGTTGAATGTATGACATCACATTCAAGTTCCTTACAAGTTGTTGCCACGGACATAGGGTTATGATTTCTCTGTGCTAGTGAAGCCAGATCTTGACGAGGAAATGTTATTATTCAAATACAAGCAACTGAAATGAAACCAAAAGGGAACAGAGAAAATGACTTGCAAAACAATAGTTTTTCAGTACAATTGTTCATTTTTCCTCTAAGTTTGCTCTAGTCTAAACATTCCCCTATAATGGCCTTTGTCTTGGTCTGTTAGAGGACAACACAAGATGCCAGTCAGTACAGGAAGAGTTTCTCCTCTCAGACCCCATCACAGAGGCCCTAAACATTCCTCCTGTGGGTATAGTGGAAGTCTTCAGTGAAGCCATGGGCTTCCTTCTCATTGGACTGGGGAGGGGCGGGAGAGTAAGAGTGAGAGAAGAGAGGAGAAAACATTATTTAAGCCTTTGAAAAGTTCCACTTTGAATCACTCCTTTCCATTCTGTAGTCATGCCCTAGCACGATGAATGACTCTTCCCATCATTTTAGTTATGACTAAATCTTTCTCTTCTGCATTATCTGCAGTCATTACTTTTAGTGATCATTGATGGACATGGCACTTTATGATATGTAAAAAATTGTTTTAAGTACATCTAAAGCAGGAAGCCTGCCAAACAATCAGCGAATCACTGGACAATCGAGGGGCAAAAGGAGCAATCAAGAAGAAAAGGCCATTGCGGAGAAGCTAAATGAATTATTTGCATTGGTCTTTACTGGAGCGGGATGTGAGAGAGACTCCCACATCTTTTTAGATGACAAATCTGTGGAACTGTCCCAGATTGAGGTGCCAGTAGAGGATGTTTGGGACAAACTGATAAATTTAACAGTAACAAGTCACCAGCACCAGATGATATTCACTCAAGAATTCTGAAGAAACTCAAATATGAAATTGCAGAACTACTAACTGTGGTATGTAACGTATCACTTAAATCAGCCTCTGTACCAGATGACTCGAGGATAGATAACAATAATGCTGATTTTTAAAAAAGTCTCCATAGGCAATCCTGGCACTTACAGGCTGGTAAACCTAACTTCAATACCAGGCAGATTGATTGAAACTATAATAAAGAACAGAATTATCAAACAAACATGATAAACTGGGGAAGAGTCAACATGGCTTTTGTAAAGGGAAATTATGCCTCACCAATCTATTAAAATTCTTTGAGGGGGTCAACAAACATGTGGACAAGGGTGATCCAGTTGATAAAGTGTACTTGGACTTTCAGAAAGCCTTTGCTAAGGTCCTTCACTAAAGGGTCGTAAGCAAACTAAGCAGTCATGGGATCAGAGGGAAGGTCCTCTCATAGATCAGTAACTGATTAAAAAATGGGAAACAAAGAGTAGGAATAAATTGTCAGTTTTCACAATGGAAAGAGGCAAATAGAGGGTCCCTCGAGAATCTGTACTGGGACCTGTGCTATTCAATGTATTCATAAATGATCTAAAAAAAGGTCAACAGTGAGGTGGCAAAGTTTGTAGACGATATTAAATTATTCAAGAAAGTTAAGTCTAAAGCTGACTGTGAAGAGTTACAAAGAGATTTCACAAAACTAGGTGACACTGGGCAACAAAATGTCAGATGAAATTCAATGTTGATAAATGCAAAATAATGCACATTGGAAAACATAATGCCAACTATACCTACAAAATGGTGGGGTCTAAATTAGCTGTTACTACAGAAGAAAGTGATCTTGAAGTCTTGGACAGTTCTTTGAAAACATCTGCTCAATGTGCAGCGGCAGCCAAAAAAAGCTAACAGAATGTTAGGCACCATTAGGAAAGGCATAAATAATATGACAGAAAATATCATAATGCCACTATAAAAATCGATGGCACATCCACACCTCAAATACTGCATGCAGGTCCGGTCACCCCATCTCAAAAAAGGTATATTGAAACTGCAATATAACCTTAACAGGGAAGCTCTTTGGGACATAAGAGATAATGGGAGCTATTGGAAGAGAATCTTCATTGGCTTGTTTGGATGGGGTGAATAAGAAAATGAAGTCAGCGGTTATTGATATAAGTGGTATTGTGGAGAAGTTTAAACTTTATGTGGAGGGAAAGGGGTACATCTGTGCCTCAAAGAGAGCGGGTGATGCCTCTCTTTCATTTTGAAAGGCTAATCTGGTGAGGGAACTCTATCTTTGTGTGTGTGCATGCATGGATGGAACACTGGATAGTTTCAAGTGGACTGTCTAATACTTGGAGGACTGGCGTTAAAGTTAAAATGGGGGGTTTGTCAAATGCCCTTCTCCTTTCCCCAGTGTGAGTCAGAAGCTGGCCCTATGGTAACTCTGAGCGACCTTTGTGCTCCATGAATTCTGAGTCCAAGCAAGGTCCTGCCAAGCCCCTGGCATAAGTCAGAGCAGCCTCAGGACTCCTCTAAGTTACATATTGCTTCTTATGGCTCCCTGTGGGTTGTGGAAAACAAAGAAGAGGCATAGTGCAGTGCAATCAGCTCACTACCCTGGGAGCGGGCTTAGTGTAGATGCCTTATGAAAATTCTACAGTTGCTGGAGGCCCTGGTACAAGGGGTATTCTCAGCAGATCACTTCTGCTCTCTTCAAGGACCCTTTATACTGCTAGCACCAAGTAAATGGGCCATATTTTAACTGAGAATCAGATACATGAAATTAACATAATACATGATTTCAATAAATATGTGACATGAAATGCATGTGGCTGTTGCCATTATTAGAACTGCAGAATCAGGGTCCAATATAGTGTTAAGTACTGTAAATGAAAAATACATTTCATCAAGGTTGCATCTATAAATGTATGCACATAAGCAATGTGTTATGGATTTCATCATGTTCACTATACAGAAAAATATTCCACTCCCACGAAAAGAATTGTTTTTTTAACTAGCACTGGTAACACCAAATACTCTGTTTATTTAAATTATTATTTTCTATCTTGTAAAAAAGTCTATTGTAAAGGCAAACAGCTGTATCTCAGGATAGACAAGCATTCTTCCTCTTGTTTGTTGCCTAACAAAATGGTTGTAACACAGACATTTATGCTTTTGGAATATGAAGTATGAAGTAGTTGTAAATCAGTGCCCTTAGGTAACAATTACTCTACTCATTAATAGATCTCCCTAGTCTCTCACAAAATAACTTTGAAAGTATCTCCTGGGACAGGGTGGGGGAAGTCTTTTTTATGATCATTAACAGCCTACTATCTTGTGAACCTCTAGAATAAATGTTTTACCCTGAAAGCTATTGGATTACGGATGTAAAAACAGCAGATGATACAGTGAATATACAGTTTGCAATGAAAGTCCATGGGCTTGAATCATCCCCACTGGGGCCATTGCATGCAATCCAGGGTAAAATCAAGCCCTGTATTTACATTTTCACATTTTATTCTTTAGCAGCAGCCAGTTACAACCAAAAAGGGACACGGTCAGAATAGGGGAAAAAATTGCTCATGGCATACAACAGGAAATGAGAGATAAAAGATTAAAATGTAAAATCTCAGAGGGAACATTTCTGTATATTTAGGATATTTATGAATGCCTGTTTCAGATAAAACAATACTTTAGGCTATTCATTAATAATATATTTCAACATCTTCAAGAATAGGACCTGCTGGAGTAAGTATACATAACACCAAAGAAGTCAGTAAAGTTGTATCTGCTTATGTCACAGGTGAATTTGGTCCTGCAAGTCTATCATGATATGCTTAAATATTTTATTCATATGTAATTTATAAATATATAAATACCTGATTGTGAAAGACAATGCAATTGGCTGAGAAAGTGTTATGTGATATAAAATAGTTTTGTGTTATTGCCCAATATTCGGTTAACAATTTACAAAGAGATCCATTTGTAATTGGCTTTGATAAGATCACATGATACTTGTGAGTAAAACATAAATCTCCATGGTCTGTAAAACTGGCTCTGAAGAGCACTAAAACCATACCATTCATTGCTATAAAAACAAGCACCAATATTATTTTGACATATTTTAAGATGTGTTCCGAACACGTTACCTTCTTTATATTTTTTGTTAAAATCCAGTAACTTCCAAACACAGAATGGGAAAATACTGGGTCCACAAAGTATGGCGTTTTCCTTTAGCAAGCTCATCAGCTGTTGGATGTCCACACACACTGGGCATGAAAATACTCCTTGAGGAAACTCACACATCGTAAAAGAATGTGAAGGAAATTTCAGTGGGAAGCACTTGTATGGTCTGTTACTCAAGACAAGCAGGAATTGCTTGTTCTAGAGTGTTAGCATCACCTCTGAAACTTGTCTGCCTCAGATTCTGTTCTTAAAAGGTAATTAAAATACTGATCATTTGAAATCATTTATATTCTAGTAGGCCCAGATATGCCGGTTGGGTCAGCTATATGAAAACAGACCTCTTTTTAAGTACCTCAATCAATTCCCCTTTATGTCTTCTCCCCTTCAGACTAAATTATCCAAATTTGATGATTAATTTTTTGTATTATAATATTGTCCAAAGGCTGTGATCAGATTGGGGCCCCATTATGCTAGGGATTGGGCAGACAAAGAGTAAGAGACACTCCCTCTTCTGAAGAATTTACAATCTGATTTAAGACAGGATGCAACAAGTCGGTATAACACACAACCATAGGGGCTGGGGAGGGAACAGAAACATTACAGTGACAGCAACATATGGTTACATTACTTAGTTGTGCACACAATTCAATGGTTTTATTTTTAAACTGATAGGTTATAAACAAATACAACAGCTACAATCACTGGGATTTATAGTCAAGGCTATCAGATGCACAAGCTCCATCTGATACTGATATATTATGATTAATTATTCTTATTTGTACTACTGTAGCACCTAAGAGCCCAAGTCATGGAACAGGAACCCATCGTGCTAGGTGCTGTACAAACAAATAAGCTTTTATTTTAGATAACATCTAAAATAATGTTATCTCTAGGATCTTTAAAGTTGTTTTTCTATTTTGAATGTATCTGCAAAAATGAGCCAATGGTAAGGATCCAATCCTGCAAAATGCTGAGTGACCTCAATTCCTATTAAAAGTAATGGGAACCAGGAGTGCTCAGCATCTGATCCTAAAGCAAAATATTCATTTATGCCCCAAAATGTTGGGTTGCTGTTAGACACACCTGAAAGTTTTATTGTGAAGCTCATCAGTGACGTCTAACAAATCTGTCAATAGAATGTTTTATCTCAGGAAGAGTGATAGCTATCATGCCTAGAGGTTGGGAGAGTTTAAAGGGTTTTGGTAACATCTGACAATCCGTCAGTAAGGCAGAGGTTGGTGCTTTAAGGAAAAGAATAAGGTATTTTATGATAATGTCTCTATACTTCTTTTTTTTTCCTGTCTGAGGCTTGGGTTTATGTTTGGAGCAAAGTATATACAGCCTAGAAGGGATAAAATCTTAATCTCTGTGAAATTTAGTGTGGAATATAAACATTAATCCAACCTCTGTGACCTTACTAAAAATGAGTGCTTGATCTACTCCCACTGAAGTCAGTGGCAAAACTCCCATTGACAACAGTTGTTCAGGACCAGGGCTGTAACAAAGAGTAAAACCATGTACTTGGACAACTGGACATTGTGCATATTGCTCTTCTCATAGGGGGGTTTGATTCAATGCCCCCTGGAGTCAAGGGGCAGATCCTCAGATGGTTTAAATGGTCATGGCTTTAATGGAGCTATGACAATTTACACCAGTTGAGGATCTGCCCCAATGAACTCCTTCAGTAGACATCGGAGCAGACCCTAGTAGACAGATCCCTGTGTTAATGACAAAATCATGGAGGCATTTGCTATCCAAATTTTAATTGTGGCAGGCACAGCTGCACATTTATTTTCTCATTTCAGTGTCTTATCCTGCTATTATCAAGATATGTCATTCAAATGTGATATGATGTAAACAACATGGCCTGATGAAAGCCACTCCTGCTGCAAGTAAAGTGATCTGGAAGAAATTTGAAAACAAGAAACATCTTTATATCTGCCACCTACTATAATTTGGTGTAGCAACTAGCAAATACTCAGACTGAATACAGGAGAGTAGAAACAGTGCAGGTATTAATATATCTGCTCTTCCCACAGATTGGCAAGCAGCCTAAATCCACTGCTACCTGAAATTATGCCAACCTGTTCGGCACATCTGAATTTAAAACTAATCTCTTATTTGCAATCAAAGCATCTACAAAGCTGATGCTTGTAATGGGTTTTATTACACTGCATTAAATATTGTTGTTGAAATTTGCATTTGCAATGGCCAATTAGTATATTTATTTATTAGAATTTAGTCATGCTATTTCTAGTAAATGAAATGCAGCACATAAGAACATAAATAGGACTATTAGCTACATTTCCCACTTTCCTCTTTTATAGCCTTCATTATTTTTGCACAAATGCCAGTATTTTTTGTGTGTGAAAAATTAAGTTTGCATGAAGAATTGCCCGCTCTCCAAAGCTGTGATGACATTCAATTTGATTGCGAGTTACACCACATTAAAAAAGACATTTTTCTGAGAGCAGCGGTTAAAACTCAGACGCCTACACTTATTTACATTTGCAATGCTTCTGCCATGTATGTAGTGATACAGTGAACTACTTAGCTTGTGGAATGAAAATAACTTGCATCTGTGTTAAATGTCAGAAGAAATTGTAGCACTGATTAATAAGTAAAGAATATATAATTAGAAAAAAAAAGTTGGTCCTTGCAAAACTGCTGTG
The DNA here is from genome assembly GCF_009764565.3 of Dermochelys coriacea. NCBI lineage: Eukaryota > Metazoa > Chordata > Testudines > Dermochelyidae > Dermochelys > Dermochelys coriacea. The sequence goes on along the minus strand of NC_050074.1, from coordinate 111,413,490 downwards.
TGTCTAAACGGTCATTCATCCTTGCACAGAATGAAGAGATTGAAAGAAATACAAGATAGGTCACATAATGAAATTTGCTTTCTCCTTTTTACTGGAGTATTCAGGTTTCAGAACAATATCACTTCTTACTATTTTGCTTTAAATGAAGGATAAAATATTTCCATCATTACCTTGTTTATTAAGATCAGGTATGTGACCAAATATGGTTCTGGTTTGGCTCAAAATTATTGTTAATATGAATTAAGTTTCATCTTAAATGCCTAAAAAAAGATTTTTTTAACTTAACCTTTGGATTTATTTTCTTTTTTCTTCTTATTCTCAGTCAGTCTGGATTAATTTAGGAGATCACAAATAAGAGAAACTAGAGTGAGAAATGAGATGCACTAGAGACAGGCAGTTCAGATCCAGATTGGAAAATCCCCAAAGTTTAGATCCATGTTTTCTTTTAATCCTCTCTCTAATTATAATACTTCGCTTATATGGTGCTTTACATTTTGAGGATCTCAAAGTGCTTTAAAAATTTAACAGTCTAATATTCTGGTGAGCTAAGGACTATTTTGCCTATTTTCTTAGATCGATAAATTGAGGTTCCGGTAGGTTTATTGCTTAGAGTATGGACCAACCTTACATAAAAGGGCTTTTTTCTCTATGTGGAAACATTGTGGGCCTGAAGGGGGAACCCTTAGCTCCAGTGGGCCAGGCTTTCTTGTACAGCGGGGCTGAGAATGGAGCACAGGGCATTATGGAGGAATGGCAGAAACAGTCCAAGGCTCCAGCCATTCTGGGTTTTGGCTCAGTTGATCCATCTTGTAAGTGTATCCACTGACCATGCTCCTTCCACACCCATAATCTGTGCACAAGCCTTCTCTCTGCATAGAGATGTGGAGATATTCTTTGTGGTGAGCAAGGGATGAAGAGGCCCTTCTGGGAGGGGTATCACCTGATGCTGCTTCTCACACCCTCTACCTGCAGGTTTAAAGCTATTTCTGGGCCTTTAGCTAGTGAGTAGACTATCCTATGATCTCACCCAGTGCCTGGGCTGAAGTCACACAGCTACATGGATTGATGGCAGAGACCTGAATCTAGAAGTCTCTGCTCTAACCACTGTATGATATTTCCTCCCTGGCTGCCTATATGTTTTGGCCAGAATTTAAAATATCTCATATCCTTATAAAGTGACTCTCCAAAGAGTTTCCCTTATTTCAGTCTGTCTGTCAAGGAACATTTGCATTCATTTAACGCACTGGTGTGTCTGAATGGACATGATTGTTGGTTCCAAAGGTGGGATAGATTTAATTTTGCCAGAAACAGTCTCTCCCTTTAGCTCATGTTAGCACGAGCCTGTAAGAGGTATTTACAAACTAGCAGCCATACCCCACAATAATTCTGTAAAATTCCAAAGGACTGAATTAACAGATGATTTTCCAGTTTGGTGTAGATCCTTCAAAATGAGCTGTCAATTTTACTGTTGACAAATGCTAGCTGTAAACTAAATAAAACAAACTATTCAAACCGTTGCATAACTCCCTACAAGCAATTATTTACATTCTTTGTGCAAATATGGGGGTAGAAAATGTTATTTTGTAAATGCCATTTAATTTAATAATTAATATTATTAATAAACACTTATCTACAGAGCCATACATATTCATGGAATTTAAAGCGAGAATAAAGACATGGCTCCTTGTCCTGCAGAGTTTGCACTACTTGAAAATACTACAGTTATTACACACACAGGTCTGTTGATGATATATGTGTAAATCTTAAGAAATCAAGTATCTGAAACCAACATATTTTGGGCAGTGTAGAAAGTTTCCAGGGCTGGGTACAAGGTTGTTAAGAAAAGAAGTTTTAGCACATGAAGGAACATTGGATGTATCGTAACAGAGCAGACCACTGGTCTTTCAAAGCTAGTATCTTGTTTCCAGTAGGGGCCAACATCTGATGCTTGAGCATCAGAGGAAAATGAAAAACCCTTAATGCATTTAACCCAATTCTGCATTACCCCCTGTGGCTATCTGCAGTACCCTAAAGCACAGTAATTGGTTACTTTCTCTTAGCTTGCAAAACTACAAATGTTTTTAATAGTCATAAAATTATCTATCCTTACAAATTGAAAAATTTGACTTGATGACATTTTTCAGCAGCAAATTCTACAGGCTGACTCTATGCTATATAAATTAGAATCAACAAAAGGAAATGCTAACTATATCAGACTTTAGTTTTAAATATCTCTCTGTTCTGATATGATAAACCAAGATAAAGAAGGAAGGCCCAATCTGACTTCATCATAATCATCTTAATTTTAAATACCACAATAAATTCCCATGATCTCTTCTTCTCTCCTAGCTAAATAATCCCAATTCTTGAAATCTCTTGGCATGTTAGTCCCACTGTACCTTTAACTATCTATGTTGTCTTTATGTGAGCCATTTCAGTCACAATTATATTTTTCTTAAGGCAAACAAAACTGGGCCTATAAGTCCAAACAAGACATAGCATTTCTCAGCAGACTGTCATTATGGACCTGATCCTGAGAGATGCTGAGCACCTGCAATTTCCTTTAGCTACAGTATAAAATCTGGCCTTGTATTTCTTTCTCTCTCTTTTTTAATCCATCCAAACATTCTATTTACTTTTTAAACTGCTCTTCTACATAGACTTCTCTGCTGTACAGGTATCTTTATTGATCTATTCATGATGTCTACTAACTCTTTCTCTTCTTAGGCGCAAGTAAATTTAGATCCCATGGACCAGATCTAATGCATACTGAAGTCAATTGTCAGACTTTTGCTCTGACAAGGGCTTTGGTTCAGGCCCCATGAGCTTAGATGGAAAGGTTAAGCTACTTTTGCTGATGTGCCTTACACCACCCACATTTCTAAGCTGAACTGTGAGTGTGTGCCACTGGGAAGTGTAGTCCTTCAAGTATGTTTAAATCTATCTGGAGTTTCTTCATAACCCTTCAGAGTTTTCTACTAACTGAAATTTCATCTACAAAGATCAACAACTTGCTGCCTGCTTGCTCTTTGAAATCACCAATATATATGCCGATCCTAACGCACCCACTCTGAACCTTTCTCCACTCTGAAGAGTAGCCATTCACTACCATAGTCTTATTTCTAGCCAGTTTTTTAAAAGTATTACAGAAAATTTCCCCTTATCCCATGATTTATTTATTTCCTTTTATATTAGGAATGGGCTCAAATCAAAAGCCCAGATCCAAATACACCTGAAATTTTGAGTTATTTACTTCTGATTTGGATCTAAATTTTTAAGATGGGCCCTACCTCTGCTTAATATTCTTTTCAAGATATTATTAAAGAAGGATAAGGGCCCATTGTGCTATGTCCTGCACAAACATAGTGAAAGACAGGATTTTTATTGCCCGGGATTTGTAACCAGGTAGATTTCACCCCATCATCGTCTCTACCTTGTCCTTGTCTGTGCATGTTCTCTTCACTGTACAACTTTCCCACACTCTCTACAATCTAAACTCTCTTTTCTTGTATAACATATACTCATGAATCACCATATCCTATCAGTTTTTACTGGCCCGCCCCTTTTCTGAGCTATCACTTCCGATGATCTCCTCTTGAGAAACACAGGCACCGTAAGTAACACAAAACTTACAGGATTGCAACTTCCCCTGGCAGCCATAGATAAGCTCAGGATTGTATGTGCCGAATGTTTTGGAATCTGTCCAGTAAAACACTAGTACTAAGCAAAGATAATATATTGACCAGTCAGCTGTACAAAGAGAATTCTACAGAATTTTAACCAAATTTCAGAATCTTTGCAAAGGGTTTATGCAAATTGTTCATATATGAATGCAGCCCTCGGTTTAAGCATTTGTTAGATATATTTAATTAATAAATGCATATAATATTGTACACATAACAGAGACATAGCCTATAATATATCTGCCCTGATTCATCCCTGTGTTAATCTAGATTTACACCAGTGAGTTGCACCAGCTTAAAACCAGAGCAATGCAGTGGTGAATTAAACCCACTACACACACACTAACATGCAGATCTAATGACTGTAAACAGAAAGTGTGGGGCACTATGAGATTTTAATGTGTTCATAGTATAACCTGTATTTTAGGTAACTATTGTATATATTTTAGTCCATCGCGTAAACAAGTGCAACATCATATTTATTGGTAGGTAGAATTACGATCTATAAAGAAATTACGAGAGCAAAAAGAGCAAAATATTTAAGTATATGAGGCCTCCTCCCCTCAAATTATTAAATAATTTTGCTTCAGATGTAAAAGGCAGATTACCTCATGACTGTTGGCTTGTAAATGTATTAAATGGACAGAGGCATAGTGAATGTCCTTCAAGATGAATTTCTTGTCATCTTTTCTTGTGAAAAGAGGTTTATCCCATCCCTTCAAAATCTGTAGGGTATCCTATTTTTTAGTCTCAAAAATATATTTGGCTTTCTTTGAAGATGAATAAAACTGAGATGCTATTATATTCAGTTCCTACTTTGCAGCATCCAGAAATTCCTTTGCTATTAATACGCCAGAGAAATAGATTTCTTTGATTTTTTTAGTTTAGAAGATCAAAAGCTGTCAGAAATTGTTTCAAAAGAAAAAATAAATCTTTGAGAAGTTGGATTTGAAATAATGAGTCTCCAGCATGTTGCATTTACAGTACTTAGAACTGTTTAATGGTAGATGTTGTTATAATTGTTGTGTTTGTCTTTTTACTGTCACCATTCACTTAGATGATGTATCAGTTTTATTCCTCCCTTTTTCTGCAGGTATGTTATTATACAACAGGATATGAATGATGTTTTTTGCAACTTCTAGCAAATATCTCCCCAGGTAAAAGAAAATAGGCCCTGTTTGGAGGGATGAGGGAGGAGAAATACAGCTCTAGATTAATAGGAAAAAAAATTCTTCTGAAATGCAGTTTGAAAACGACACAGATTTTTCAAACCATAGACATGCAGGCTTAGTTTTGCCCTAATATCGAAGCTTATTTTATATTTCATCATTAATATTTTGGAGCTAAGGGAAGCATCAAGCTGCAAAAGAGAGAGGAAATGGCTCCTTTTTATTTTCTGATTTTGCTATGAAAGGTCCCTGGCCTGAGCAAGGCATTTCATGGATGGTAATCTTTGTACAAGTCTCATGTGTGTTAAGACTGCAACAGATATTGCACTCTGTGTGTATACAATATCCCTGACATACCATAGATCCAGATGTGCTGTAGAACTTGGTTGCATGACAATTTTAGAGTCTGTCTGTATTAAAGTCCTCAAGAAACATGGTCAGAAAATAGCTGTGATGTAATGACTGAAAAACAGGTAATAAAAAAAAAGAAGGGGGAGACTAAAACAAGAGGATTAAATACTGATAAATGTTAGACCTTATTGGAAATAGCCTTGAATTTGTATAGGTTAGCCTGCAGCTAAACATCAAAATGTTATTGGGGCTTTCAATTTTTTTAGTGTTAAAGCTTTAAACCAAATTTAAATGTACAACCCAGTTCTAATTGTGCCACATTTACAATTGAATATTGGGGACAACATACATTTATTCATGATCAAGGACATTTATAATTGTTATGCTGGCAAATAAATAAGTCAAAGACTTTTTTTGGTAGGGATGGGGTGGGAGAGAATATACTTTTAATTTCAAATTAAAATATTTAGTGCCTTATAAAGCAGTTGCTATTTAAACTGCCAATAATGTTTAACATGAATTTACTCACCACTGCCTATCCTCATACTGTATAATTTATAACACTAAGCCCTTTCAATACTCCAAAATGCCAGATAAACTTTTCTCATTTGCTCTTAATTTGGTCACGCAGGATAATACCAACATCTGAAGGCTCTTTAAACTGCTTTTTAAAATGCATTCCTGAAAGCACCACCAATGCCACCTCTGCTCCTTGTCATCTTCCATAATTATTTCCAATCCAAAGCGGTCCTTAATGCGCTTATTAATCTGGCATTCTCCTCAGTGTGAAGCACATTCAGCTCTATTAATTTTTAAAAACCCTTTTTTATGGGGGACTGCAGATGCTTGGCTATTACTGAAAAGCTATTAGAAGTTAACACCTTTCTCTCCCCAGAGACTAGCATCATCCTATGCCTCTAAATGCCACCCTATTTTACATTATCAGCTGCTAAGACTAAGTATTAGAGAATTTTTTTTAAATTCTGAACTGTTAATGGTATTATTAGCTAATGGCAGAGTTCTGCATAGTGTATAGATACATACACTCTCTGTGTATATCTACAGCATATAGGTTTTTATTTATCTGTCTCTGAACAATAATGGCTCTCACTCCTTCCACTCACTAGAAGGGAATGCTCAGGTGAGCAATGCTGACCTTACACCCAAGAGTGAAGATTATTTATGTTTTTTCTCAATGTATATATTACATTCATGCCAATTTTTATAAGAGGAAAAAAGTGAAGACACTGAAGTTGTTGTCCATCAACCCACAAACTGATGTATTTTTGGATGATTATTTCTTATAGAAATGGACTATGGCTTTGTCTCCATTGATATGTGATCCTTCACTGAAGGATTGGGAGTTAAAGGCATGTTAAACGAATTATAGAACACTATTTCTAAGCAGGAAGCAAATGCTGGGAATGGTCTTTCTTTCTTTCTTTCTTTCTTTCTTTCTTTCTTTCTTTCTTTCTTTCTTTCTTTCTTTCTTTCTTTCTTTCTAAAACTTCAGATCTGGGCTATTCATTTCTCAGACTAACTGCTGTTGTGCAAGTAGGACAGAGTTCAATCCCAACCATGGGCTGTTATGTTCCTGGTTACGGGGAGTTCCTTAAATCTAAGCTTTATAGTATTATAGCTAGATGTACCTATAAGCAAGACCTTGTGTATTCTATGATTGGGGCAGTGGAATTTGCCATGAAATCCACTCTTTGCCTTAGAACTGTGCTCCAGAATCTCAGATTTCATTTAAAAAATGTTTTGATTCTAGTCTTCATGATGGTGAAGAAAATGTCAAAACTGTGAACTGTCTATTAAACCGACAAGACAAGAGACAGTCCCTCCCCAGAAGACCTTGCATATATGGGGAGCAGGTTGGCTCAAGGTATTGGTAATGCCTTTGCATCTAGATCACTGGGTTGAATGCAGTCCAGGACAGTGACAGAAAGTAATTACTCTCTGGTAGCTATTTTGTGTCCCATGGGAAATAAGCGCTGATAGTCTCAGTCCAATTCCTAGTGGACAGGTTTTCACATTATTGAAAGAAAACCAAAATCCCCAAATTGCCACCATTGATACTAAATGGGCCCTCTGATGAGTATCCTTGGAGATGGCAGGTGTTGAACTGGCATGGAGACTGTCTGTTAGACATTTCCAGATCTGGGCACTCTTGCTGCCAGTGTTGAATCAGTTCTGTGAACAAATATGGCAAGTCAGAGCTTGACCTTAGGTCCTGGCTCTGGCTACCTTAACGGGAAAGCCAAGGATTTTCTCTTGACACAGGTTAATCCTTGGGTGGCCTAGGGGCAGTGTACATAGCTCTAAGCCACCTGCCTTCTGCCACCTTGGATATGCCAGGGAACAGAGGCAGAGAAAAGTTTATTGAGCACTGTCTGAACCTCAGCTAGTGCAGCAGTTACACAGGAGTGAAGCAGCTGGTGTACACAGCATAGGATCAGGGTAGTGGAAAAATGGTGTAGAAACACCTTTCTTCCACTCTCTTCAGCTGCACCAAATTTAAACTCAATGCAGCAGAAGACTGAGCTACTCAGTCTCCAGGTCTGTGAAATCTGGTACTTTTCATGAGCACCAAATTCCCTTTGAAACACACCTATATGTTCTGGGGCACCCATAATAAATCTGAACATCTGTTCGTAAAAAGATTGGTTGAAAATCATGATGTATCTGGCTTTACACTTTGGCATGGCATTGAGCCCAAACTTCTGAATATAAGCTCACCTTTTACTTAGTTAATTACAATATATTGATGCAGAATCCAAGGGGCTGATTTGTCTATTCACAGGTTCATAAAAGCGTGTCACTGTGTTCAAACAACTATCCTGGAATAAAAAATGGATGCAATGACACTGGAGAAAATTACGATTACATTATACCTTTAAAACATTGTTGTTGTGACACACAATGACAAAGCTGGGACACACCGACCTGAGCTAATGTCATTTAGTAGAAAAAGCCATAAGGAATGCTGGCTGCATTAACTGTGCATTTCCTGGCAATTTTTAATTCGTATGACAAAGCTAAGCATGAGCCCGGGTGCTCAAGAAATGTAGGATTAAGACTAACTTTTTTTCTCCGTTTTTCTCCCTCTTAAACTTAGGAAAAAAGCTTTCTTAGAAGGTTACAAAATAAGAGTTTAGATACATTTAACCCTCTAAGATAAGTAGGAGTCCCACCTCATCTTAAGAATTAATATGTATTGCACAATGTTATTAATTATCCAGAGAATAGAATGACTCTTGTGAAGAGTAGGTAATGATGCAATTAGTCACTTTTAAAAAAATTCATATTAATTTATTCAATAGACATAAAGTGCTCCCTCAATGTCATTTCAGTCCATCCTATAATTACTCGTTTAGTAAACATGTTTTCTGTAGAAACACTTCCTATTTATTTACCAATGTATACAACCCCCGCAACCTCCACAAGATATTTGGGTTTCTGTATAAAAGTTACCACATAAGTATAATAGATCTAGTCCCACTCTCCCATAAAAATACCTCAGCCAACCTGCCAAAGGAAAGAAAATGGAAAACTAAAAAGATTCATAGGAAGAGAAAGATCCAGAATAGAAAGCCCTTTCATGGACTCCTGAAGACAGTTACAGAAGGATTCCAGCAGATATATGAGGGAAAAAGGGCGAGAGATAGATCCTGAACTGAGAAGCGTCTGCCCCCAGCCTGGTCCAGGTGGGACCTTGGGGTGGAAAGCAGAAACAACTCAGCACATATCAGCTGCTTTGGAAACACATAGAAGTACCTGAGCTGTAGATTTTTAACAGCATTATAAATCATCAGCAAGGCATTGCATTGAATCCTTTGGTTTACCAGCAACCAGCGTGGATTAAAGAAGGAAGGCTTCCTATTTGTGTATTTAATGTTTCCATCCTGAACATAGTATTTTGCACTTGTCTTTATTTAATTTAATCTTGTTGATTTCATAACAACTGACCCCTTTAGGACCCATTAGATAAGTCCTCCCAGTTTCACAGCAAATCTTTGACAATTGCTCTTCGAGCACAGTTTTTCAACCAGTTGTGCACCCATCTTACAATAATTTCTTCTAGATCACATTTCCTTAGTTTGCTGATGAGAATGTCATGTAGGACTAGGTCAAAAACCTGACTAAAATCAATATATATCACATCTACTGCTTCCCCCCATCCATTAGGCCAGTAACTCTGTCAAAGAAGTAAATTAGATTGGTCTGGTATGATTTGAACTTGACACATCTATGTTGGCTAATTGTACTTATCTATCCTAGAAACAGTGAGGTTCTGAATGACTATGGCAAGGTCCTGGCTGGAGAGAAAAGGACTGACTGTCCTGAGAACCTGAGCTAGGCATGGCCATTCCTGCAGAACTGTTACACAATAACCCTTCCATGCTCGGAGAGCAACCCACAAGGTGCAGATCAACCCCATGAGTGGCATCCTCACTCCCCAGAGTAAAGAGAGTGAATGAGCCCCCTCAATTCTCCCAAATTCTTCCCTTCGTCTCCAAGAAGTACTTCATTTATTCTCATCCAGGATGGGATACACTCAAATGATAAAACCTTTTAGAAAAAAATGACTTAGCTGCCACAATAGATGGTGTAAAAGTCCAAAAAGCAAGTAGGCTTGTTACTAATTTTTATATATTATTTGTTAAAGCACCTACAGCCTGCTCAGCCCTGTGCAAGATACAGGCCTGCATTCATCCCCTGGTCCACCTAAGCCTTTTAGCCACCTTCATGCTCTTTTTAACAGGCCAGCCAGAGGCATGAACTACAGCTGCCTCAAGTCTGCTTTAACTCACATTCAGGTGCCCATGTCTCCAAGGCACTGTCATAGCAGCAGGGAATTACTGAAACACAAGGGTATTTCAGCCATCCTCTCCCAGTCAGCCCCATTGAGCCATGGTAGATTTGGAGGGTTGTGGCCTAGTAGACACTGCTGCGCAATGATTCTGGCTTTCTAATGAAAGCTCCAGAACAGTAATGAGGTTCAGGTTGAAAAAATCATTAACCCCCAACAAATTTGGGGTGGCTTTGGACTGATTAAAATGTTTGCCCAATCCTATTAAACACTGAACAAACATAGTAATTCAAATGTTGGGTATTCCTGCCGTTAGTGAAGGCACTTTTCCATCTCCAAATGTATAATTCTTTTGCATGAGATTCAGACAGTAGATATTGACAGAAGAATAGATAATAGATAATTGATGTCAAAGGCTGAATAAGAAAGTTTTCGATCAGCCAGAGCATATGTTATCTCTCTATGTAAAATAATATAAAGTAATGGTGATTTATTGCTTGAAAAGTTGCTAGACTGAAAAATTCTTTGAAAAGGCTAGTGAATACAGATTGATTTCCCCAAAGAACTCTACTGAGCCCCATTTTTCACCCCAAAGAACATTGCTTAGTCTAATTATATGTATTTTATAAAATTGCATTTTTAAGAAGCTATGTTAAAAACACCAAATAACTCATATTTTAAAACTCTTGGAAAGAGGAGTGTTTTTAGCTGTCTAATTTGATGCAGTGTGTAGATAAGAGAAGGGGATTTGGTTTTACAATATTCTATAGTATCCAGTATGTCAAACACAACATACCAACCTTATTTATTAAACCCTAAGTAAGTATTTACACATATCATTTTATCATGATAAGCTATATGTTACTCTTCTTTGGGGGAAAATGGTTTTGAAGGAAGTATGAGTATAAAGTATAAAAGTATAAAGACCTTTTCCTTTAAATTGGAAGATTTAGGCATTTATTTTATTTAGGCATATTTCATATTTAAAGTCTATTGTGTGTGTGTAATAAACCATCTTATGCTGCTGTTAAATAATCTCTTCTGAACTTCACCATTCAGATAACACCAGAGATGTAGGTTGTATTTCATACTGGTGCATCTATGTGGGAAAAATATCAATTGATTTCTGAACTAAGGCACTGGAGATTTTTCAAAGTCTTAATAATGTCATCCTCCAAGCTGTCTTTCATACAGTTCTTCATATTAATCTCATCTATATCATATATCCTGACCTCATTAGAGCTGGTAGCTTCATTCTATCCTGTTTCTTAAGAAGTTTCATCCTTAATTCAAACTTTTTCTTTACATTTTAGTAAATGCTTATGTACCAAATACTATCTCTACATATTTTATTTTAATCACAGACAGCATCCACAACTTCTAATAATGTTTAGTTTATGGTACCTTAGAATTTCAGACATGCACTCTAAAAGACTTTGAGGAGGGTATAGGACCAGAAATTACTTAAACCCTTGTTCTAAAATAGGGATCGCTAGTGTGCTTCTATTAGAATTACACCACACATGAGCTTGCCCCATGTTTGTTTTCAATCAAAAGTAGCTGAGTTTTTTTTTTTTAAAAACAAACACACCCTAAACCACAGGATCAAAGGCATCTGAAACAGCACAAACAACTCATGTTTCAACCCCTCCCTCCCCCAGTTACAGAGCTGTCTGTAAGCCAGTTTTTTAAGCACATCAGTTTCTAAGTAGTTTCTAAGCAGCTGACTCTACTTTCTACTTTTCAGCTGTTACTAATGATGTCATCACTTAACAATATACAGCCATGTTACACAGTCAGTTACCACTCTTCCTCATTCTGGAACAAATTCATCACTGATAGGAGTCTACTGAAGTTAATACACTTACAGCAGGGAGGATTATGGCCCATTATGTCTTCTCTCATCATATCCATGTACATATCTATGATCTTCAATGAGATTCCACTGGTATAACAGAGAATTTGGACCATCCTATTACTATTACCAGTTCTATTAGAGGAAAAGAAATAAAAAAGGAAATGTGGGATTCACATATAGTGATTTCTGCTTATTCATTGTTTTCCTTACATCTATTTCTGATCCAATTACCACCTTTTACTCTTTTAGGCAAAGCTATGATGCTGGTGAAATCAAAAAGAAAGAAGAAAGAAAATAATAAATATATAATTGTAACCGTTTGTTATTTGATCAGCCTTCAAATAAAGGCAGACATTTATTTTGTCTGTATATCTGATATTGTCCATTATGACTGATGTAATTCTTTCACAAGCCATTGCTCATTTCATATTAGATCCTAATTCCCAAGTTTGATATTGTTATGTAATGCCTGTATGCCCCCGCCCCACTCATAATTGGCTTGGTCTGATTCCCACTGAAATCAATGAAGGCTTTTCAATTGACTTCATTGGGAGTAGGTTCTGGTCAATAAGGGATTTTAATAAGTACATTACTCTGAGAAATGAAAGAAAATAGATTTAATGAGTGTGCCAGTTCTCAGGTTAGACAATGTACCCTGAATAGGGCTGGCTGAAGAATTCCCATAAAAATTGGTTTTGACAAAAAATTGGATTTTCAACTTATGTTTTTCATGAAAAATGTTCACTTTCCATGGAAAATTCTGACTTTTGCTGAAAAACCAAGTATGCACACACCCCAAAAATTCAAATCAGAAATGCCACTGTAGTACCTTATGGGAGTTTTAGTTCAGCTGCTCATATCACCATTATTAGCTAAGCTCCTAACTACTCCCATGATGTACCATGCACAGGGACTCCTATTATACACTACTGCAACTCATAAAGAGGGGAGGCCATGGTGCACCATGGGAGATGGAATCCCATATGTCACTAGACTTTTTCTGGACCCTTCTGATCCTAACCAACCCCCTACCTGCCAGTTCTTGTCACCCTTCCTTCTCTGTTTTCCCCCACGCAGCCCCCAATTCTCATCCCTCTCCTTCCAGTGCAGCTGCCTTCTTCTCCTTTATGCTTCCTTTACACCAGCATAGGCAGCACAGATGAGAAAGTCTCCTTCTCAGTTCTAGTGTCCAGTACCACCGTAGTCCTCAGCAACTAGGAGGGGCAATTTTAGGGAAAGTCCTGTTGAGCTCCTGCAGCCCTGGGATGGAGCATGGATAGTTGCTCTGGAGGGATGGTGCATGCACAGTCCAACTAGCATGTAGGGGCTATGAGGGGGTAGAGCAGACTCAGTGCTGATGGAACCTTTGGAGAATTTAGCTGCCAGACTCTAACAAGTCCCTACTTAGCATGTGCAAACTGAGATTTTTCAGAGGCTTATCCCATGACCAAATATGAGCAGATTTTCACAGGGACAGCAAAAAGCCCCAACCCTGATACCAGAGCAACCTGTGTGCCAAATTTCAAGTTCTTGCTCCAAACCTGGAGGTGCTAGAGCTTCTCAATAAAATGGTTGTAAGAATTATTTTTAATATGAGCAAACAGCTTTTTTCCTGTAACCTCATTCTCAGAATGGCTGAAATGTTTTAACTGAAACTTTTAAAAAGATTCAGCTTGAGGAAGATACCAGACATGGGAAATTTCACCCAGATGATTAAAATTCAGCAAACTTATCACTAATTAAAACCAAAGTCTTATAATGAGACATGTCAGGCAACCTTAACTATAACTGTTGCTGGCTTATTATAGATGGTGCTCTAATTTTGAATAGGGCCATGCTAGGGGCAAGAGGGAAAATGCCATGGAGTGGTGCTGCAAGTGGGAACCATGTGCCAGAGGGTGAGAGGATACATCTGTGGGCAGGAGAGGTGTGTTGGGTTGGGGCCCCCACACTATGTGCTGCAGAGATGTCAGGCAGTGCTGCAACCCACAGGGCAGCCTAGGTAGGCTGCTGTAATTTACATGGACCCTAAGGTTTGTCTAAATTATCCTGGTGTCTGCACTAGCCCCTGAAGCAGCCCAGGACTGGGAGGGTGTAAAGGCGACTTACAGCCCTTTCACCTGGGCTCTGAGTTGTATGACACATCCTCTATGAGATTCAGGACAGAATCTCAACTGCCATGATTTTTAAATCATGTGCTTTTAGGGTCTGACCCCAAGACTATGTAAGTCAATGGAAAGACATCCACCGACTTCAGCTGGTTTTGGATCTGGCCCTTACTACTCTTAGAAGGTGCCCAATTGACAGTCATGGACAGTGAAGTCTAAGACTGAGAGGAAGAACAGTATGGACAATGGTGGTGCAAGATTCTTCACACCGCCACCCTGGTGTATTTCAGCTGTCATCTGGAGTACTAGCTTTCGGGGATGAGAGCATTCGTGCTCATTCTGCACAGAGAAAATGGTGAGAATTAGTGTCATTCATGGTGGTGATTTTGTGATGTAGACACCTGTCCAATAAGAGTGGGATTCAGACCACAATCTCATAAAGCCACTGGGCAGCAGTCATTTTCTATTCAGATGAAATTTAATTAATTAAGTAATTAAATAGGAGGTTGGAAGGGCATGAATGCTCCATTTGGGTGATACTGAAGTATTTAGACGTCTGGAGTCATTTTATCTCTGAGGATGTAAGTTCAGGCTACCTAAGATTTGTAATGAGGTATTTAATGACAGGAGTTAAAGTTGGAAATGGGAACAAGCCACAACATTTGAATTCTCCACAAGTCAGGGGTGGTTGAAAATGGGATTTTGGTTCAGCCCATTATAAAGACTTTCCAGATTTGGTTCTGGATCAAAGTTCAGATTCCTAAGATTTCCCCAAAGTCTGGGGGCATTGAAGTTGAGGAGTGAAATCTTGGCTCAGTAAAGTCCATGAGAATTTTGTCATTGCCTTCGGTCAGGCCAAGATTTCACCATCCCAGCGTTTTGGAATCAGGCTCATCTTTAGACAGACTAATTTGCAGTTTTTAGCAGCAAAACTGGCAGCCTATCATTATAATGAAACAAAATTTAAAGGTTTCAGAGTAGCAGCTGTGTCAGTCTGTATCCGCAAAAAGAAAAGGTGTACTTGTGGCACCTTAGCGACTAACAAATTTATTTGAACATAAGCTTTCGTGAGCTACAGCTCACTTCATCAGATGCATGCTGTAGCTCACGAAAGCTTATGTTCAAATACATTTGTTAGTCTCTAAGGTGCCACAAGTACTCCTTTTCTTTTTACAAAATTTAAAGTTACCATAGATGACTGTTTAAAGACTGGCAAAGAAGAAGAAAAAGAAACTTTTGATGATTGTCAAACTTTCCTCAGAATGCACGATTGCAAACTAGACCATAACCACCTACCTTTCCGCTCCATTAAAATAAAGGGAGTACAGTTACTCTAATGGCTTTTAATATGAATTTGACCATTTGTATGTTTTCAAATTATATTTAGAGAATGTCATAATTTTGTCAGATATTAATTTTGTTGCTGCTATTGGTAGGGATTTCTAACCATTTTCTTGGCATCTGGTACTTTAATATCAAATGTCAGTTTGCGTTTAGGGTTTCCCTAAGCTATTACCAACATTTACATTTAACCTAAAACATTCAGCCATAACCTCTTGAAAGATGTACCTTATTTAGGAGGTATGCATGTATTATAATTTTACAGGCTGAAACGAAAGATGTTGAGCTACACCCATACACTCATAATTGCATCTCTTTTTAGATCAGACCAGTGATTTTCATTAGTTCAGTAAAAAAGATAGTTTAGCACTTGAATACTTTCCAGAAACTGTTTAATGGCTTACCAAGAGCAGCTCAATAATGGCAAAACATTGGCCAGATTCAATATAAACTTCGAATGAACCTGATCTTATATAACTAGGAGTCAAAATCTGAGAGAAACAGTGCCACAGATATGTTAGTGACTATACTGATGTCCAAATTCCATGTGATGATGTGCATATGTTCCATGGCGAGCAAAAGCTAACCACAGTCATGAAAGTTTCCCTTTAAGCATGAATCGAGTTTAAGCTCAATTAAATGTAATTATTTACTTGCTTGTTCATAGATGTGTGAAAAGAATTATTTTAAATAAAAAAGATATAATACCCAGATTCTTGAACATAGACAGAAATGGGGTCTACATTATCTTAATCATCTCGGCCCAGATCCTCAAAGGTATTAGGTGCCTGACTCTCACTGAAATCAATGGGACTTGGGCTTCTAAATATCTTTGTGGATGTGGGTTCATGTCTTCTATTTGGGGATATGAGGGGAACACCCACACCTTATAGTGGGTACCATTATATTAATAACCCTGGAAATGGAAGTCAGTTTGTCTAGAAAACAGATCCAGGCAGGGGCTGTCCAAATTTTCCCACGTTGCCCCACCCCATGGGTGAAATTCAGTCCCATTGAATCAATGGAAGAACTCCCATTGATTTCAGTGTGGGCCAGGATTACTACCAATGTGTTTTTATCTTACCCTGGACACACAGCCTCTGAAGGGGTAGCAAAGTAAATCCATCTCCATGGGCTGTTCAGTCCTCAGGCTCAGGCTTGCCAATTTGTGTCAGTTATTATGATGGTTTTAATGGACCGAGACAAACAAATAATTTCACTCAGGCTACCCAACAGTTATCAGATGGCATTTATTTCTGGTCACTAAACATGGGATAGATTACAGCTGGTGAACTAGAATTTAAAAGCTGTATATCACATTGACTTATGCCATTTTATACATGTGCTAGATTATACAGTCATCTAGTCTGGATGCCCAGTCATCCAGCCCTGTGATAGACACGCATTTCATATCCATTGTGTTATCGTGGGCCGACAGATTTTGATACATCACTATTGAAATAACAGCATGGGAATAGATCAAATGAAATCATGGTATTTTGGGACAGCAATGCTTTTTGTGCTTGTGCACCACTACATTTGAGTAAAAAAGATCAATGAAAGCAGAAAATCACATACCAGAAAAACCATAAAATATAAAAGTAAATTTACACTGTTATTCTTCATCAGATGCAAAGAACACCCTTGAACTGCAGATAAATAATTTATTTCTGTTCTATAGCTTCACTCTTTTTTACAAGTTCAGCTTTGAAAAAGTTTCACTGTGCTTACGCCAGCAGTCTAGTCAATTTTCTCTAACTCGTCAGCCATGCTGAACTTCGCAGGGTTTGTGAGAGACCCCAAATGAGCCTTAAGAATTTGCTGGATTCTGGCATACCATTCTGACACATCTAACTTGTCAGTGAATAAATTTTTAAATGTGCTTTTCAGGTTTGGCCTGGCATGCTAGATCTCACTACGTTATTTCTAATAAACTGTATTTTAAGTTTATTGGACAAACCATCTGGTACAGCAGTTACATAGGATATGAAAAAAAACAATGTTAAAAGACTTTTCAAACTATGACTACCATCTATTTTTTCTATATCACATATAAATAATGACCTCAAAGTACCTCAGATTTGGTCAAACATTGTTTCCTGGTCACAGACCACATATGTCAAATTAGAAATGGAAAGTATTTTATTGGGAATTGTAGAGATGGGAGTACAAACATGGATTTATGATGAAAACAGTCTCAATCACAGTTATGGCGTAACTGCCACTGTCTCATTATAAACAATAAATTGTTTGCTGTTTATTTTTCATTCTTATTTTCCTATTGCATGTAAGCAGAGAAAAATCACATCTATATCCTGCAGTGCAAATGTTGATATAAACTGTTTCCCTCATTACACCCTTCTTTTTATATATCTTAGAGTTTTCTTTAGTGAGCACCCCATATTATTTAAGCATTGAGTGTTCCAACTATTAAGCACATTGTATCAGCACTGTTCCTATATATTATTAACTCCATCTCCTGTACGTGACGTACAAGGAGATCAAAATAAGGACCGATGCAAAGTTCTAGCTCGGTTCCTGGATTAGCATCCAAGGAGGTGATTTCAGCTGAATACACCCCCAAATTAACCACTTGGAACTTCCAGCCTGTTACTTCCTCCATGTTGTGGCTCCAATGCACGTTACTGTAAACCAAAACCCATACATGTTTTTTCCATTTTTACTGAAGTTTTCCAGCATAATTTTATAAGTACCACATGGATGACTCTGACATAGGTTGTGTTACGTTAACTATTGAATTCATGTTATCTATTTTTTATTGTGAACGAGGCTGTGTACCCTGTTAGAAGCAAGTATATTATGGTACCTGTGGGCTGAGGTGATTAGCATGTATTTTACTATCTGCGTAGCTCTGGGTTAAACAACCCCTGTACATCCCATACTATATTTTTTAAATCTCCAAACTTTTAACATTACAATACAATATGTTCTATACAACCCTCCCCAAAACAACTTCCATTCCTCTCTCACGTTCAAGTGCTTTTTAACATACTCTTAATCCAATACTGTATTAATATGGAAGTGTTGTTCCACAGCTCACTCCAGCTCTCATTTCATCAATATTTATTTTTCTCTAATGCCCATTATTCATTTTATTTCTGAAATTTCTCTCCTTCAGGTGGAGAACTTATAAAGACCACATCATGACATAGGAAGAACCTGAGATGGCCACTGACTCATTTAGCTCATATAAATCACTTACTATTTGGGATTCTCAGAAATATTGGGCTGAATTCTGCTCTCATGTACCTCAATGCAAATCCAGAGTATCTTCATTGACCTCACAGGAGTTACTGTAGTGTGAGAGCAGAATCTGGCCTGCTAACTCATTAAAGTAGCAATCTCAGGAATGATTTTTCTATATAATTCTATGTAGGTAATACCCCCATTACAACAGTCAGGTATCTCACAGTCTTTTTGAAAACATCTCCCAACACTGTTATCCCTGCTTTACAGAGCGGGGCTATGTCTAAATTGCAATAAAAAACCTGTGGTACCAAGTCTCAGACCTTGGGTCAGCTGACTGGGATTGCAGGGCTCAGAATGCTTAAACATGTACACCATAATTTTACAGATCCACTTCCTGAGCCCCGAGAAGCTGCGTCAGCTGACCTGGGGCAGCCGAGGCTGTGGAGTGGGTCTTTTATCACAGTATAGACCCAGTAGAGACTGTGAGCCTGTGTTCATTGCAGATTTAACTCAATTGTGGCCCCTAACCCAACTTCCGTCCACACACACAAACAGTCTTAACTTGAGCGCAGTGGTATTTTTCACTCAAGGTGGCTGGCCCGTCCAGGAGTACAAGCTAGAGTTAGCACAACTCCTCATTGCTAACAAAATCTGTGCTGCTAATCTGATCACTGTGTGCAGCTCGGGGGTTATTTCCCACTGTGTCTGCTTTTAGGCGAGTAAGACTAACTTTGCAGTGAAGACAGGCTAAGGGACTTGCCCAGGGTCACATAAGAAGTCTGTGGCAGAACAGCGAATTGAACTCAGAACTCCTGAGTCTCAGGCTAGTGGCCTAGCCATTTATCGCCCTGACTTTCATGGTGTCAGCCTTGTTCCTAGATTCATAGATACTAAGGTCAGAAGGGACCATTCTGATCATCTAGTCCGACCTCCTGCACAGCGCAGGCCACAGAACGTCACCCACCCACTCCTATGAAAAACCTCACCCATGTCTGAGCTATTGAAGTCCTTAAATCATGGTTCAAAACTTCAAGGAGCAGAGAAGCCTCCCTCCAGTCAACCATGCCCCATGCTACAGAGGAAGGCAAAAAAACCTCCAGGGCCTCTCCAATCTGCCCTGGAGGAAAATTCCTTCCCGACCCCAAATATGGCAATCAGCTAACCCTGAGCACATGGGCAAGATTCACCAGCCAGATACTACAGAAAATTCTTTCCTGGGTAACTCAGATCCCATCCATCTAATATCCCATCTTAGGGGATTTGGCCTATTTACCCTGAATATTTAAAGATCAATTACTTACCAAAATCCCATTATCCCATCATACCATCTCCTCCATAAACTTATCGAGTAGAATCTTAAAACCAGATAGATCTTTTGCCCCCACTGCTTCCCTTGGAAGGTTATTCCAAAACTTCACTCCTCTGATGGTTAAAAACCTTCGTCTGATTTCAAGTCTAAACTTCCTGGTGGCCAGTTTATACCCATTTGTTCTTGTGTCCACATTGGTGCTGAGCTTAAATAATTCCTCTCCCTCTCCTATATTTATCCCTCTGATATATTTATAGAGAGCAATCATATCTCCCCTCAACCTTCTTTTAGTTAGGCTAAACAAGCCAAGCTCCTTAAGTCTCCTTTCATAAGACAAGTTTTCCATTCCTCGGATCATCCTAGTAGCCCTTCCCTGTACCTGCTCCAGTTTGAATTCATCCTTTTTAAACATGGGAGACCAGAACTGCACACAGTATTCTAGGTGAGGTCTCACCAGTGCCTTGTATAACGGTACTAAAACCTCCTTATCCCTACTGGAAATGCCTCTCCTGATGCATCCCAAAACCGCATTAGCTTTTTTCACAGCCATATCACATTGGCAGCTCATAGTCATCCTATGATCAAGCAATACTCCAAGGTCCTTCTCCTCCTCCGTTACTTCTAATTGATGCGTCCCCAACTTATAACTAAAATTCTTGTTATTAATCCCTAAATGCATAACCTTACACTTCTCACTATTAAATTTCATCTTATTACTATTACTCCAGTTTACAAGGTAATCCAGATCCTCCTGTATAATATCCCGATCCTTCTCCGAATTGGCAATACCTCCCAGCTTTGTATCATCTGCAAACTTTATTAGCACACTCCCACTTCTTGTGCCAAGGTCAGTAATAAAAAGATTAAATAAGATTCCTGTGTGAAAGTACAGTGGTTGCATCATCCACTCCCATGAAATAGGTCAATGGATCTGCTCGCAAACCCAGTGAACATTGGAGGATCTGTGGGAGGCCAGAGCCATTCCCTTTGAGGGACATGCTTTCACTTGGGGCCCTGGTGTGCTCTGCCTCCTTATCCAGGCTAGCAGAGACCCCTGAGGGATAGGTCTCAACAGAAAAGACAATACAGGCTCTGGGAATTGCTGTATGGCAGAAGGCGGGGACCAAAATGTATCCCTCTGTCTCATATCCAGCATGTCCCCACTCCTGTTATAAGCTCACAGAGTCGCCAGCCTGGACTCTGGATCTATAAAGCCCTTAAGTAAGGCACAGAGGAGGAGAGAATCAATTCTGTGAAGGCTGCTACCAGCCCTTCCACATGGGGAGGTTTCATTCACAGAGGGTCCTCTAGACAGGGCTAGGTCTATTGCTAGATTTACCCCAGCCTTCCTAGTTGACCTTGTGCATTATTTAGACCAGCTTCCAGCAGATTCACTTCAAGGACTATAAGATAGAAAAATGCAGATATACCGGGGAATGGTAGAATTTAGGCAAATGAGTGTGAATATGTGATATATGTGCATATTTATTACTCTGGGCATTTTTATGTGAGACATATTAATGAGCAAGTTACTCAAATGAACATACGAGTAAATGAAATGCAATGGCCCAAATTCAACCCTTGTTTAAGTGGACATCCCCTTTCTTGGCTTTGATGCAGTTGGGCAACTTTAAACCATTGCTGAACTTGGCCAGTCATGCTCAGGGGCGAGATCCACTTCCCTGGGTTACATTAGATTGAGTCACCACCTAAAAATATTGTAAAGGTGCAGTTTAATAGCCACAAATATAGAACAACAGCCAGAAGTGCAGTGCTGTGTTCTATAGGCATCAGCCTGCACTTTGCCAACATTTTCTGTGTAAATGATTCCAGGTTTGCACTTTTATTTTGTTTATGGACATAGTTTGCTTATTGTAAATTGCACATGGTTTTACCTTTAACACTGGGCCGCATCTTGTACTCATTTCACTAGGTTGACTTGGGTAGGAAGTAGAGGACCAACTTGATTGTTAGCAATTCATGTAAAATAAAAGAGTGTGATTTTTCCCCTCCTGTGGGTCTGATCCTGTGAGGTGCTGAGCTCCTTTAATCCCCTGTAAAGCCAATGGGAGCTAAGGGCACTCAGCACATCACAGAAGGTGGTCAGCAACTCCCAGAGTCAGGCACCATGATACTGAGCATGTGTAATAAGCGATTGTAAGAAACTGACATGCTTCTTACAGCCATCCTTAAAAGCTGGCTCCTCAGGATTATAACTATTTATGGTTTGTCACATTTTCACATGCAAACTGTTTTTCACTGGACTTTTAAGGATCAGATTGATGAAGGAGAGTTCAGAGAGAAACATACAGTATAAAAGACAAAGGTTTAGTAATGAGTTCAAAATTTACAAAACACAGAAGCAAATATGGCTTTAATACATGATATGACCCTTTATAAGGCTTGAAATTACTCTTCAAAAATCATTCTGGCTTGACTTCAGAGCAGAGTGGATTGTGGGATACCACAGATTGACTTTGAGTAGTGGGTTGGTATTGCAGGAATTTTTTAATTTCCTGTAACTCATAACAATTTTCTTCCAGTTAGACCTTAGAAACTATCCGGCTACAGTGTATTTACTGAACGATTTAGTAGAGAGGATAAGCCAGATAAGAAGCATACACACTCGCACTAGCATGCGCACACACACACAAATCAAGAAACATCAACATGTTAATATCCCAATATAAAATTGTTAAAGCAGAAAGATTATATTCATATATAGATTAATATTTGTGTGAGTGCATAAGATATTCAATATATAAATAATTGTAAAGGCGACGAAGAAATTGCTGCTGGAAATATAGTTTTCTATTTTTTTGAAATCAAAATGAAAAATGGCTTAAATTACTTTAATGAATTGAAAATAATTTGGCAAAACGGATGTTTATTAATTGTCTCTAACATTTAATTAGCTCTTCAAACACATTTTCAAAAATCCCCGAAGGTGTCTAATTTGCATGACATGTTTTTTTTTAATTCCTTAAATCGACAACACCATTTATTTGTTTATTAACAGTAGAACAACACTGCAGGTTTTTCTGTCATTCAAGGGGAAAAAATATTCTATGCAACAAAAATTCCACGTGTTCATTTCATTTCAATTGTCTCCCGGGTGTTTCAGGGCAATTATTATCCATACTTGACTGTAAAAAATAATCATGCAAATCTGCTGTAATATAATTCAACATAGAGGAGAATTACATGAATGATAGTAATGTATTGGGGACACTGGAATTATAAGGGCAGGTACATTGTTGTCAATGGAGCTATGACAACTTATACCATCTGAGGATCAGCCCCATAAGGCAGATGCCCATTGATGGTTAATAGGAACAAATCTATTAAAACAGAAATCCATAACAGGTCACACACCACTTACATCTGTGAACATCAAGTACACTTAGAGCTGGAACCTGCTGAAATTAATGGGAATCTTTTCATTGACTTTTATTGGGTTTGGATTAGGCCCTGTATGAGGATGTCTTTAAAGGGTGAATGGGAGCATTAAAGATGCTTCTATATAATCTCCATTATTAAACTGCATGCATCACTTTAGTATTGGAAAAATCTCAAGGTTTTGTTTTTTTTAAACTTTCTAAGAGTTGATAATAACAAGTAATGTCACCTGATCTCACAAAAGGAAAATCAAACAAGTTAAAAAAGGAAGAAATTCAGTGAGAGAAGCCCCCCCAGTGAAATAATGGAATATTACTTTAACATTTGGATACAGAATAGGAGGGGATCTTAACCTGTAGCATTTTGCAAAGCAGGGCCTAGGATGGGATTTATTAACAGATATAGAACAGATATTGCTTATTAAATTTCAAGGTACTTTAATTTTTTCTTACCTTCTAATAGAAAATTCTCTTTTGAAATAACACTTTTTCGAAATTGAAGATTATACTAGAAAAGCAGTCTAAAATCCTTCAAAATAGCTCCTAGTAAAAGTCATGGAAATATCTGAAGCTAAGCCAGTGACAAAAAAATGAAACTTAATGTGTAGGCAAACTTTTTAATATATGAACCAGACAGAGAAATGTCTATGCCTTTTGAAATGAACAAGAATTTGATGAAACATTAAAGGGTTTCCTTTTAGATTTTTTTTACTGAGCAGCAACAAGTAACTCAATAAAAGAACATCCTGGAAACACATGAATGTTTCCCAATGTCAGCTCGGTCCTTCAAGAAGCTTATTTTCCTGTAGCACTTCATAGCCCTGGCACCTTTGAGCTTGCTGCATCAGTTCTGAAAGTAAAAAAAATGGCTTAAGCCCCAGCACCTAATTGCTTGAGCCGTGGCACCTCTTTCATTACAAATTAAGCACTGACTGCCCTCCACATTCTCCTGTTGGGGTGGGATGGAGTTTGCCCCCCTCACAATAGAAGATGTGGTTTGGCTCCTTCAAAGTTCTGCAGCTTTCCTAAAACATGCTCCAGTCTTGGGGATTCACTGAAGGAACATTCTGGGCCTCTGCATTGACTTTGTGGTCTCCTGTCTCAACTCCTTAACAATGTGGTTCCAATGGCACTGCACGGCTATAGAATCCTCAGGACACAGCTATCACTTTGATGACTCCCCAGAATGTGGCTGCCTGCCTTCCTCTACCTGCTTAGGCCAACAAGTTCAACATGCTGTGCACAAGTCCCTCCAGTCCACTTCCAATGCCAGTTAAAGACTTTGGTCCTAATCTTCAAAGCAATTAATGGCTCAAGATATCAGAGACCAAATTTTGATCTATAAATCACCATGACACCTGAGCTCCTCTGGGACAATGCAGATCTTGAAGCCTATGAGAGCCAGGAACAAAGCATGTGAGAGCTGGATCCCCCCAACCCTTTTGATCAAGGGGATCCAGCTTCCAGAAGAGATCAGGCAAATCCAGAGTCTGAACATCTTTAGGAAATGCTTCAAAACCCTTCCTCTTTGGGAGTCTTTTCACCATAAGTAACACTCAGAACACTGACACCCCCTTCTATTCCCAAACCACTCCCAACATCCAAAAAAATCTACCAAAAATGGAGAAGTGCCAGAGACTCCATGAAGTGTGCTAGGGATTTTACATGGAAGATGTTCAGATACTACAATCTGGGTGGCAGTATAAAAGCCTAAAATGTATTAAAACCTTTATATCACATCTGCATGATGGATATTACATACACACAAAATATTGGTTTTTTAAAAAATTGCACCTGGCAATGTCTCATGTGCTATTAAAGTGGCATTACATGACTTTCATGGAAGCAGTTTTAGTGTAGCTGAAAGAAGTTATAGGTGCAGACAACTGGCTCTTGTCTCACACAAACTGAGAGCATTGGAGACGACAGTCAAATAGCAAAAGACCACAAGATCAAGCTTCAAAATGAAGGTTGGTCTTGTGGTTAAGGCCCTTTGTAGGCAATCATTCAAACAATCTGAGTTCAATTCCCACCTCCACCACAAACTTCTTGTGCCAGCTTGGTCAAGTCACTTAATCTGTCTGTTCCTCAGCTCCCCATCTGGGGATAATCAGTGCTGCTCAGAATGGGGATAGTATTTTTCCCCCCCACTTTTTGTCTGTCTTGTTTATGTAGACCATAAACTCTTCAAGCCTGGAAGTGCCTTTTGCTATGTACAGAATCTAGCAAACTGGGGCCCTGACTTCACCTGATTCAGGTGAGGGCTGGTTGAAAAGTTTTTCTATTAAAATTGGGATTTTTCTACGAAATGAATTTTTTATGAAAAGTGCCTCCTGGGAAAGTGCTGGGAAATTGATTATTTTTTTAAAAAATGCTCCCGCAATAAAATATTTCAGCCTAAAACAGAAAAAAATTCAATTTAAATATGTCTCTCCAGTGTCTCATGGGAGTTATAGTTCAATTGCCTCATGTTCTCATTTGCCTCTATGAAACAGGATCCCCAGCCAGATTTAATTCCCCATTATATACTGCAGTCTTGCAACTCCCATGATGCACTACCTCTCCTCATCAAGAGAGAAGACCATGCAGCATCATGGGAAATGTGGTCTGAATAGGGAGCCTGTCCTATAGAGGAGAATGAGAGGCTGAGGCACCTGAAATACAATTCCCACAAGGTACCGGGTAACCTTTCAGAATTGAAATATTTTGCTTTCCAGACCAAATATTTCATTTTTAAATATTTTTTGAGGAAAAGTTGAAATTTTTCCATGGAATCCCCCTCTATTTTCTGGCCATTTCTATTTGGGGCCTCTATTCACTACTAGAATACAAATAATACATTTTTCTCGTACTTTTAATATTATATTCTAAAGCACCTGAGAGATTGCTCACTCTTTAACATTTATTTTAAATAAGTAATCAATGTCATCAATACCAAAAAACTATCTCTGTTTTCCTGAAATGATAATGGTGATATCCTATTAGCCAATCAAATAATTGAGTATGATGGTCAATTTTAGGCCAATATGTTGACACCCCAATGCACACTTGCACTAATGGTAATTTGCCAGCTGTGATTTTTGAGCCGTAACAGGATGAGTGTGGCAGAGTATTTGACTAAGAAAGGTTCCTGTGGATTATTTCATCAGTGTCCCCTGCCTACTCACACTGTTGAGTAGCAGGAAGGATGTAGATACCTGACTAAGAAGATACTACTAACTGAATATTATGCCATACATCTAGTTCTAGTGAGTCCAGATGATCAAAATGTGTAGCCTTAATGAGAAAAAAAATCCAGTTTCATAACACCTTTAAATTGTACGATGTGAATTTGAAACTTTAAACAAACTCTTTCTGGCAGTGGCAGGTTCACAGGCAGTGAACAATCGGATCAGAGGCCGCTTCACATTTCTGACATACCAGTGATGCCAATTTATGAATTCTTCTATAAATCTTGGGAGATACAAACCATATGTTAAGAATAAAAAGACAACAACAATTATGTATTTGGTTACACACAAGAGGAGTGATTACATTTTGTTTAGACAATTCCCATGACTTCTAATCCCAAGAATTGCTAACAGTATATATTTTCTATGAGCTTTAAGTAATGATTCCAATGCTTACTTTCTAAAAAGTGACAGAAAAACTTAGATGAAGAAATGACCAGCTTAGGTCTGTTTTCAATAGTAGGTGTCTTTTCAAAGGGCAGCTTCCCTCCTATTTAAATAATCTAGTATCTGAACAGATTATTATCAGCTAGTTGAAATGTATCATCTTCTAAATCAAAAGTCATTATTACATCAGTATCAATTAAGTCATAATGATATGTTTTGCTTTATTAAAATGGGACAAACAAGACTGACTTTAAGATGTGCTTTAGGCACTTTACTAACATGGGAAGGTCAATACAAGGAAAATGCATAAAATACATCCCCAGATCAGGCTCCAAGACAGTTAGGAGTTGTCATTCATATTGGACTGCACCAAGACTTACCGATACTTATCCAGTTTTCTTAACACTGTGCCTGATTTTCAGTGATGTGGCTTGAATTTGGTTATTCAAGACTACCTCTCCTATGGCACCTGAATGGCAAGTAAAGACAGAAACACCCAAGCCCAACCTATAGTCAAGGTTTAGCACTGAGGCAGCGGTACAATTGCTGGCTGTTGCTGTCACATGCATCCTAGTTTTTCTAGTGTAGATGCTTCCACAGTATGAAGATGCAGCTTTTCTGGCATTTCTCCTGCACTTGCCAATTGCCAGTGTCCCTGCAATTGCATAGCGTTTTTTTTAACAAGTCCTGCCACCAATCCCAGGGGAAAGGGATATTTTGTCGGAGAAGCCCTCTCCCATTCAGAAGATACATTCAGCTGATTGTTCTGGTGTATGGTCACAGGTAACCCAGGAAGTTTAGACTATGTTAAATAAAACTGAGATTTTTGTGATGGCCATGGAGTTGTCACCAAGTGCCCCCCCATTAATAACTAGCATCAGATCGCTTCCAGTTGGATGGCTTTTCAGCTCTTTTGAAACAAGAGACAATTAGATCTGAATATTTTTGACAATTTCTCTCATGATGTAGCCACGTTTCAATAAAAAAAACCTGCTGTAATCATGGGATAGCAAAGATAGGCTGTGAGGGCAGGTATTTCCACAAGAATATATGAGTCTTTCTATGAAACAGCATCAGAACTGGGAGCTTGCTGTTAGGAAATGATCTGAAAACCCAAGGCCATTAATGTTAATATGAGTTCAGCTTTCCATGGCTTTGTTGCGAAGGGCTAGAAAAAGGACAATGCACTGTAGGCCAAGTCGAAGTGCAGATGTTAAATTAAAACAAAAATCAAAAGTTGAAGCGTGACCAATTTAATGCCTGTCCTAACTTGTACATGAGATATCCTCTTGCAAGACGTTCAGAGAGAGTTTGTGACCTGATTTCCTTTGGCACACCAGTAGCATGTGTTATTTTCTTGTGCCATCACATAGTTACTTGAAGCTTTTGTTTCCAAATGATAAGTTGCGCAGATGCAAGTTGTTTCCCAATAATGCAGGCAGTAACATGTGTTGCCACTGGAGTTTGAAATGTCCATTAATTTAATAGTAAATCCCTTATCCCTGTAAAATAAAAACACCATAGTCTACATGGACAGAATAGAGCGTGTAACTCTGCTTTTCAGATGTTAGAGCCTCCAGTGGACAATTGTTCACCAATTTCAATTTACACAGCTGGCTGTCTCATCCTAAAAAGATGCCTTAGGACTGAGAAGCATGGAAAGTAAATTACCATCTCATTCCAAACAACATCATTTCCCTCTCCCCCAGGCTAAAGTTGAGGTATGTTAATACAACAATGTTAGGAAGTCAGCACTGCTTCTGTTGGCACAACATTTGACCTATGTAAAGATGCCAAATTCTCTGACTCTGTAAAAGTGAAGTTTCTAGAGAGAGGGGTAAGCTGTATTTTTGTCTTCCTATCCAAAGAGTCTAGGTAAAAGACTGAAGTACAAAAATAGGTTTCCACTTTCATTAGATCAAAAATGAAAACAAAGCTGGAAGAAGCCCTCTACAAAGTTAAAGCAAAAATGATATTGCTTTTTGCAAATGAAGAGTGTATTCTTCTTGAGTATTGGCTATTTTCTTACTGTTCATGTAATGTACTAGTGAAAAATATGACATGCAAGACAGTCCAAACTATTTAAAAGACAATCAGCAATTACAAGGGAGTAATCTGACTCAGCAAGTTCATTATCACCAAGGATACTTGAGCATGCTGAGTTTATAAATGTGATAATGCTCAGTTTATGACTTTGATTACTGGGTTAAATTACAGCTCACAATCATTATCCTAATTAATGCATGATTTACTACTGTGTTGAAAATAACAAAACTCAGAGTCTAATACTAATCAAATAAACTCCAACCACAAGCCAGATTTGGGGGAGAGGGAAAGAAGCTTGGGGGATGGGCGGGGAGAAGAGGGAACCATTCTTTTTTATCATAGTTTCATTTATTTCTGTTAGATTGTTTTAACATTTGTAAATTGTTTTCTAGAGATGTGCGAGTGAAAAAAAGTCTGGAAGTGATATAGTTTCAAGGGACACTGTAAAATAATATGATTTTTCTTAAAGTTTGGGTCTTAAATCTTTAAAACCATTTGGAATTATGCTTATATAAATGATCAAAATTGTTTCTCCTCTAAGGGGCATGACTATTCACAAGGCAAATAAAAATGCTTAAGGGGGAGATTTTCAAAGGCACAAAGAATGGTTAGGTGCCCAGATCCTACTCCAAGTCTTGTGCCTTTGACGAACTCCCTTTACATTTATATTTTGTAGCACAACATTAAATAAAATATCTTAAGTCTATAGGCCTGAATTCTCAGGTACATCCTAGTCCCAATTTAAAGCTGTTTTACACAGTCAAAGCTGTGTAAAGGGGGCTTAGTGTAAACGAGAATCAGGTCCATAAGCTCTTAAAGATATAACTCTATGTCTAATCTTTGGTGATGTATTATTTGCTTCAAAGTCACCCTTGATACTTCTACAGTCTGAGCATTTGGTCTCTCTCTTGCTCAGCGTCTATATTTCAGTCATCCACACCTGCCCTCTCCTAGCCTTCTCAGGACCCTGTCTTTGCCTGTGTAACTTTCAAGCTTTTATGGGCACAACTTGCGCACATGTTTTTCGTTATAGAAAGCCTGGCACTCAGATGAAATGGTATGGTCATACACAGGGATAGGGTGGAATTTAGAAAAGCCACACAGAAGCTGCACACCATTCTGCAGAGTCTGGGTCCATGGTAGCTTCCTTGTAAGCGGTCACACAGGGGGGGTTGAGGGCAGCCTGGAGCGGAATCAGGGGAGGAGATTGGGTTTTACCACTCCATGGATCCTCTGGTCCTTCTCTTAGGACCACTGAGGCTACTTCAAATAGTGTGGCCCAGTGGATAAAGCACCAGATTAGGAGTCCAGAGACTTGAGTCGTATTCCTGGATCTACCTCTGCACTGCTGCATGACCTTGGGCAAGTCACCTTCTCTCTCTGTGTCTCAGTTTTCCCAGCTCTAAAATGGGGACAATGATCCCTACCCTTCCTGGTAAAGCGCTTTGAGATTTACTGATGAAATGTAACATCTAAATATTAATTATTATTATTTAAACCATACCAATATGCATTTTGCTATCAGTGGGAGTGCCATGCAATGGAAATTAAATCTATATCCACTCTATCAAGACACCACTGGACTAGCTTCAGACAAGATACAAGGGCAATTCTTTTTCCCCCCTTAATGTATGTATTACTAGAACACCCATGGTATTTGGTTGCCATCACATGGATTCCTTCCTGTAACAGTTTGTGCCAGTATGCAAGGATGGGCACAAATATGTGAGTGACAGGGGTATGGCCTGTAAGTCTGGAAATTGCACAGATCCATTGGATTGCAAACTCTTTGGGGCAGGGATCATAGAATCATAGAATCATAGAATATCAGGGTTGGAAGGGACCCCAGAAGGTCATCTAGTCCAACCCCCTGCTCAAAGCAGGACCAAGTCCCAGTTAAATCATCCCAGCCAGGGCTTTGTCAAGCCTGACCTTAAAAACCTCTAAGGAAGGAGATTCTACCACCTCCCTAGGTAACGCATTCCAGTGTTTCACCACCCTCTTAGTGAAAAAGTTTTTCCTAATATCCAATCTAAACCTCCCCCATTGTAACTTGAGACCATTACTCCTTGTTCTGTCATCTGCTACCATTGAGAACAGTCTAGAGCCATCCTCTTTGAAACCCCCTTTCAGGTAGTTGAAAGCAGCTATCAAATCCCCCCTCATTCTTCTCTTCTGCAGACTAAACAATCCCAGCTCCCTCAGCCTCTCCTCATAAGTCATGTGCTCTAGACCCCTAATCATTTTTGTTGCCCTTCGCTGTACTCTTTCCAATTTATCCACATCCTTCCTGTAGTGTGGGGCCCAAAACTGGACACAGTACTCCAGATGAGGCCTCACCAGTGCCGAATAGAGGGGAACGATCACGTCCCTCGATCTGCTCGCTATGCCCCTACTTATACATCCCAAAATGCCATTGGCCTTCTTGGCAACAAGGGCACACTGCTGACTCATATCCAGCTTCTCGTCCACTGTCACCCCTAGGTCCTTTTCCGCAGAACTGCTGCCGAGCCATTCGGTCCCTAGTCTGTAGCGGTGCATTGGATTCTTCCATCCTAAGTGCAGGACCCTGCATTTATCCTTATTGAACCTCATTAGATTTCTTTTGGCCCAATCCTCCAATTTGTCTAGGTCCTTCTGTATCCTATCCCTCCCCTCCAGCGTATCTACCACTCCTCCCAGTTTAGTATCATCCGCAAATTTGCTGAGAGTGCAATCCACACCATCCTCCAGATCATTTATGAAGATATTGAACAAAACGGGCCCCAGGACCGACCCCTGGGGCACTCCACTTGACACCGGCTGCCAACTAGACATGGAGCCATTGATCACTACCCGTTGAGCCCGACAATCTAGCCAGCTTTCTACCCACCTTATAGTGCATTCATCCAGCCCATACTTCCTTAACTTGCTGACAAGAATGCTGTGGGAGACCGTGTCAAAAGCTTTGCTAAAGTCAAGAAACAATACATCCACTGCTTTCCCTTCATCCACAGAACCAGTAATCTCATCATAAAAGGCGATTAGATTAGTCAGGCATGACCTTCCCTTGGTGAATCCATGCTGACTGTTCCTGATCACTTTCCTCTCCTCTAAGTGCTTCAGGATTGATTCTTTGAGGACCTGCTCCATGATTTTTCCAGGGACTGAGGTGAGGCTGACCGGCCTGTAGTTCCCAGGATCCTCCTTCTTCCCTTTTTTAAAGATGGGCACTACATTAGCCTTTTTCCAGTCATCCGGGACTTCCCCCGTTCGCCACGAGTTTTCAAAGATAATGGCCAAGGGCTCTGCAATCACAGCCGCCAATTCCTTCAGCACTCTCGGATGCAATTCGTCCGGCCCCATGGACTTGTGCACGTCCAGCTTTTCTAAATAGTCCCTAACCACCTCTATCTCTACAGAGGGCTGGCCATCTCTTCCCCGTTTTGTGTTGCCCAGCACAGCAGTCTGGGAGCTGACCTTGTTAGTGAAAACAGAGGCAAAAAAAGCATTGAGTACATTAGCTTTTTCCACATCTTTTTTCATCTTTCATCATCTTTTTTTCTGTTTGTGCACAACACTGTGGGTTCCTGGACCATCACTGGGGCTCCTAGGAGCAACTGCAGTATTACTACTAATTAATAATAATGATGCAAACCCAACACAGGGAACATTGTGGGCCAGAACTGTTGCTACAGCTCACATGTTGTAAGAATGGCTATGCATACGCTCCACGTACTGTTTCCAGCTGGAAGGACTGTTCTGCTCACTCAGTCGTCTGTATCCCTATGCAAGGCCCAGTGACTCCTGAGCTTTGAAAAGGGACTGTGAATTTCACCCTGAGAAATTTAATTCCTTATGATGTGCAGGCTGTTTCCCCTCTCGCTCAGCTACTACTCTCCTCTTGCTGGTTGCCAGACTCCCAGGAAAGCGTGAAAAGTGCAGTTATTCATGCACAATAAGGCATGATCCTTATCTTGATTTGTTTTTGCAAATGTTGGTAAAACAAGACAATATCTGAAGAACCACAAAAGGTGTTCCTTTCTCATGCAAAGCGTAATAATCCTAGCAAGTCTGAGGCTGTAATATGTGTCGGAACTGGGTAAATCATAATATTCCTGACATTTAAATGCATACCCACACGCCTTCAATGAGATAAGTTAGTTTGTTGCAAACAAAGCAAAAATACTATCTACAAAAGCATATCTGCTGTGGTTTACCTTCATTCTTCTTGCAAGTGAGAGATTTATCATGAGCCACTAATATCTATTGAAAGGTTGACTTTACACTGCTATTTCTCTTTAAAATTTCTGCCTAAATTGTGAGCTCTCCAGGGCACAGAATTCACCTTTATTTGTCTGTAAAGACCTATATACATTTAATAGATTGTAACAAATATAAAAATAACTTATGTTGTGGTTTAAACTACAGTGTTGGTGACCATTGCCTGTAGAGGTCTTGATTTTAACACCACACTTGAGTCTTATCAGTCTTGAAAAATGTATCTGTGTCCATAATGTATCTCTTGGCCTTTTGGGTTTTCTATAGGAGCAGAGTTTATAGTTCATCTGAGAACAAGATGGAGGGCTGATGGGGTCCTGTGATCCAGGTGTGGAACAAATTTCCAGAAGAGATTAGAATAACCCAGAGTCTGACCACCTGTAACTTTGCAAACCTTCCTCTTGGATAATGCTTTTCTGTCATAACCTGACTGAGGTTTATAACAACCCTCTCCTTCCCCTCCCCTGCCCCAACTACCTGTTACTAATGCAGGGATTCTTATAACCAAGGAGAGGAGAAGATTGGAAGACTATGAAATCCACTAGGGACCTTGCCTATCTGTTAACCAGGGGCCCTTCAGATAATATAGTGGATAGAGCTCTAAAACAGATGTATATTTAAATCAAATTCTGCTCTGAGTTACCCCTGTACAACCCTGCTGGTCCCTGCATGGGGTACACAGGTGTAACACAGCCGGATATGGCTCAGAACAGCCCCCGATCATAACATTTTTTACTTGGGAGCAATAATTTGCAAAAAGGAGAGATGCAGAAAATTCCTTTAATTTTCATGAGGAAAAAAATTAAACATTTGGTATTTTCAGGAAACCTGCAAAAAATGTGGGAGATTTGCATTGGCTTTCGGGGAAATGAGATTTTTGTTTTCCTGTACAGCAATTGGCTATGGCATGGTGAAGCCTGAAGTATCACTGCTGTCCACTATCAGCTGCAAGACAGAGAAAAGGGTGGGACAATACCTGTGCTATGTTTTCCAGTAGTGATCAGCAGAACATGTTTGACAAACTCTGCGAGCTGTGTTGTCTAACACAGGAGACGTCAGTAGCCCAGAGAGAGCTTCAACAGTTTGGTATCCAGCCTATGGGTGCACTCATCGATAGGGTTCTGCCATGTTGCTGCCCATCATAACTACAAGTACTAATCCAGCACCTCAGAACCTACAAGAATGATCTTGCACTCTCAGTACATTAATATTGATACATTACCCGAATTACTGCTTTGTGGAAGCAACAGATACACATCAAATCCACTGATGAGAGGGGAAGGATGGTTCAGTGGTTAGGATACAAGAGATTCAGCATCAATTCAGTGTACCACCACAGACTTCCTATGGGACCTAGGGTGTGGCACATAGCCTCTCTGGGTACATCTACACAGCTAGCAGCAGCCTCTGGCAATGAGTCTCAGAGCCTGGGTCCCCAGATTCAGGCTTGCAGGGCTAAGGTGCTAAAAACTGCCATGTAGACATTGTGGCTCAGGCAGGAGCTCAAGCTCTGAAGCCCCTCTGTCTCCCTATGCTTCAGAGTCCAAGCCCGAGTGTCTGCACAGTGATTTTTAGCACCGTAGCATGAGCCCCACAAGCCAGAGTCTGTGGACCCAAGCTCTCAGACTCACTGCAGCAGGCTGTGTAGACATACCTTTTGTGCCTCAGTCCCCTATCTGTCAAACGGGAATAACAGCACTTCTCTGCCTCACAACAGCGTTGGGAGGGTAAATACATTCAATCTCATGAGGCACAAAGATATACTGCACTGAGAAAATCCACACTCTTCGCATGTCTACATGCTGAGTCTGACAGTATCTGCAAAAGTGGCCACCACCCATACAATTTTAATGACTGCTGGAAATGTGGAAAAGCTTCATTTGCTGTAAATTAAAACTCAGATTTCTTTAGATCAATTGAGTGTATCATTCATGCAGAAAATGAGATACGATATCAAAAGCATAAAAAGCTCAAAAGGTTTTAGGCAACCTTTATGGTCCTGTCAAATGTGATCACTAATGTAGTGCTTTTCCTACACCTGATATAGCTAGTAACTTTTTAGAAATTATAGTTACTGGGACCTTGTCTCCGAATGCTTTCCCTGAACACAATAACAACTATTTATTTAAATGGGACTTAAAAACCTTCTCTTTATTCAGATGCTTATTGGACTCTAATGTGTCACACAATGATTATGAAATGGGATATTGCCATCCATCCCATGTGTACATTGATATTACATAATTATTAGCATTGTTTAGAAATCATTTCTTCTAAGCCTTAGAGAATGTGGTCCTGCTAGTATTTTCAGCCCTCCACTCCCTTATTCCTCTGGACTCCGGCACCTGAGAATAAACAAATATATATGAATACATGTAGTGCACATACAAATCTGATTACTGGGAAGTTTGGTAAAATCTCATTCTTTTATTTTCCTGGCTGAGTCTGAGAAATACTTACATGTGTCGAACTTTGTCACCATATAGAACCTTATATAGAAATATTTCTCTTTAATTTCTCTGCATTCCTACTTTAAGGCCCCAAACACTTAAGCATGTGCTCAATTTTAAGCCCACGAATACTCTTATTGACTTCTAAGTGCTCTGCTGGATGAGGCCTTCCTAGTAATTGGACTAAATGTCAGGACTAGACCAAAACCACCACTTTTAAAGGCACAGCACACTATACATCAAGGGATATCAAGATAATATCATGATAAGTATACTATAGATAATGGTCCAGATTACGCAGCTGATGCCTAGCAGAGATTCCCACTAAAGTCAATGGGAGAGGCTCATAAGCCGGAGCAGTGGAATAAGGACTGCTGTGTAAACTACAGCTGCATCAAGATATGGTCAACTTTATTTGACTTAATCACATGCAGAATGTGACAAATCCACATCATTTCTATTATATGCATCCATATGTATTAATTACAGAAAGAATAATTATGAGGCCTTTTTTATAGCCAGGTTCTTCTATGGCACCCATAACTGCAGCGCCTAAGCACATATGGAATATGAGTGAATTGATCCTTACAAGGCTCCTGTGAAGTAAGGAAGTATTATTACTCCTGTGTGACAGATAGCAAACTGAGGCATGCACAGATGTAAGTGACATGGAAAGTGTGTAGGAATAGAGCCTAGCACTTCTAAATCCCAATCCAGTGCTTTGATCAAAAGCTTTTCAAACATTTGTTTTTGGATAGGTCACAAATAAAATGGGTTGAAACTCCAGTCACAGAATATACATTCTCTCTCACTCTTACACACACACACGCACACACACACACACACACACACAGAGAGAGAGAGAGAGAGAGAGAGAGAAGGGATGCCAGTACTCCTGAAAAGATATCTTAACATTAAGAGGATTAAATATTTTCTACCAAAAGAACTGGGTTTTCCTTGCAATTTAGGCTTCTAGCCTCTTAGTTTTACCTGGTCAAGGAGTTTCAATAAAATGTTACATTATGCTCAAAGTCAAACCTTGTATAACCAGCTAATTTATTTATATCAAATAAAACAGCTACATCAAGAAGTGTTTCCTTATACAGAAGGTCTGTTGTTCATTATTCTCCTTATTATTTCTCCTATATATTGTGTAACTGATATTATGCATGCATAGCCATTGTCGGGTAATTTCACAATATGCCTAGAGTCTGGCCAGGTAAGAAGCAAAGGTTTAAAGCAATTAATGACACTTAATCATCTAATAAGGCCAGTCACAGCTCCCTAAAAATTTAGATTAGTATAAATTAAGTCCCTATAAAATGATCAGCCTAGCCTTCTACTGTGAGTTTCAGAATATTATTCAGGCCAATTTTGCCTTTCCTTTCAATGAAGAGGGTAATAGAGGCTACTCACATTACCTTCCCAGGTGAAGCAATGTGGTATGCAATTTTGCCATTGTTGCCACAGGGGGAAAAACATAGCAATCGAGAACACTAACTCCTGCCTCATGGCATACTATACTAAACGGAGACATTTAGGAATATATCCTGTGTCTTTGTAGTGGACTTACGGTTGTGCCTCCCTCTGTGGTCGAAGGGAGGCCACACCACCTCACTATGTCACTGGGCTCACAGCCTAGTATTAGGGGGAATCAGCAAATCAGTGTGTGTGACGTTATTGACATGAACTGTGACCACATAGATCATTATTGTAACCAGAGTCCTATGGTTGTATCAGGTCTTGTACAGAAGAGGTCAAGTGGGGTGTCTATGGAAAGGTTGTAGTTTGCTGGTTATGATTATGCTGTCTGTATGTGTGTATCATTTTTGTATTTTAAGTTATGAATATTGGCTATGTACTTGTATCTGAATGTGTTTGATTCTAAGTAGCCTCAGTGAAGCATTTGGTCAGCTTCTTGAGAAAGGACTATTCACAGTAAGTGCCCAGTCAAGAAACACTTAACTAACAATGGACTTTGGGAGATGCCAATCCACACTGAAGCTTTCCGGGGAACATTCAAACTAACATGTAAACAATGGCGTTGGCCTGCAAAAAGCTGAATCATTCATGGACATGTGACTTGCCCAGGGGGCTACAAACTCCATCTTGTTGCTGTGACTTTGCACAGAAGAGCAAAGGGGTTTCCGCCCACAAGAGAGAGAATATAAAAGGCCCTGGAAGCCTCTCCATTTGGTCTTCAGCTAGCTCAAGGGATGGCCTCTCCCCCCAAAGAGATGCCTGAAAGAAACTGGAACAAAGGACAGAAACTATGGGTGTGTGAGTGATTGTTGGACCCAGGCCATAAACTACAAGTTGGTCTGAAAAGGACTGGGCCCAGACTAGGAAGGAGTCTAGTCTGTGAAAGAAGCTTATTGGAACACGTCTGACAGTGAGATTTTATCTGTAATCAATTTGTTAATGTATTAGGCTTAGACTTGCAAGTTTTTGTTTTATTCTGCTTGGTAACTTACTTTGTTCTGTCTGTTATTACTTGGAACCACTTAAATCCTACTTGTTATACTTAATAAAATCACTTGTTTATTAATTAACCCAGAGTAAGTAATTAATACTTGGGGGAGCAAACAGCTGTGCATATCTCTCTATCAGTGTTATAGAGGGTGGACAATTTATGCGTTTACCCTGTATAAGCTTTATATAGAGTAAAACAGATTCATTTGAGGTTTGAATCCCATTGGGAGCTTGGTGTCTGGGTGCTAAAGACAGGAACACTTGCTAAGCCATTTTCAGTTAAGTCTGCAGCTTTGGGGGCATGATTCAGACCTGGGTCTGTGTTTGCAGCCGGCTAGTGTGTCTGGCTCAACAAGGCAGGGTTCTGAAGTCCCAAGCTGGCAGGAAAAATGGCTCAGAGGTAGTCTCAGCATATAAGGTGACAGTCCCAAGGGGGTCTCTATGACCAAACCCATCACACAGTTGTTAGTGTCCCAAACCTTCTAGCAGGCAGAACAAATAAGCAGTCTCTAAGTTCTAGCCCTTACGCAGGGCGGAGCTGATGAGCGGTTGATAGCTCTAACCCCTAGGCTGGGTAGGGCTGGTAGCTGGCAGTCTAGAGCATGAGAGCATGAACCCTTAGGCAGGGCCGCACTGGCAAACAGTCCATCATCCTGGTTCTGGTGAGTGACAGACAAACACAGGCTTCATGGCCTATGGCAGGGAGGCTGCCACCCCAGGGGTACAGTGGCAGGGGTAGGGAGATGCAGGCACAACTGACTCTACTGTGTCCCAGCCCAGGGCCCTAGCAGTGGTGGGGGGGGGTCCCACTGCTGGGTCAGCAGGGATCCTCCCCCAACACGCTGACCGGCTCTTAAGCCACAACAACACCAAACTAAAGTCTGGTTTCCCTGGGCTACTTCTTACCAGAGTTCTGGATCAGGCTCCTCTATTTTGCATGGTACTCAGCCACCGGCAGTTCTACGAACTCCTCCCCAGTCTCGATCCTCTCCAGATCCAGGGCGCCATCTGGCTCAGCAGTTGGGTCGGTGGGCAGCAGCAAGAAGGACATGTCTATCTCCTTCCCTGGCTCTACTCCAGCTGAGCTAGGGGCTCTGCCTTTTGTACTTCCTGCCCTGCCCCTCAACTTCTGGTGGGAAGGCCAAGCCTGGCCTGACTCTGCCCACATGGGCAGAGAGAGTGATTCCTCCCCCCTCTGGCTCAGAGGGAGGCCACACCGCCTCACTGCAGTCATCTCCATATTTCTGAAGTCCATTGATCACTGAGCTATAGCTGGGCAGTGAAGTACTTACAACCCTTCAAGTTCCAGTTTATAACAGCAGAAAGCTGATCTTTTACCCACTTTATATAAAATCACAAACATACACACACACTCACCCCACCACTGTTTTATGAACATTATTAAGTCTGCAAAGTCAACAGTCCATTTGTAACCTTATGTCAGCCCTCTTGTGCACTTGCATTATGATACAACTTTTCCCCCTTATCCTCATTCTCAGAAGCAGCTGAATTGTTTTGGCTGAAATTAAAGAAAAACAAAGAAATAAACACAAAATAAAAACCAAAATCAGCATGAGGTAGATACTTAGCATAGAAAATTTCAGCACAATCAGTTAAAGTTTGGCATAGTCATAAGCAACTGAAAACAGGGTCTTATAATGGGATTTGTCAGGCAACCTTAATAATAGGTGGTGCTAGGGATGGTTGATAATACTTAGTCCTGTCATGAGTGCAGGGGATTGGACTAGATGATCCCCTGAGATCCTTTTCAGTCCTACTATTCTACGATTCTATACTGTGTGTGTGTGTGTGTGTGTGTGTGTGTGTGAGAGAGAGAGAGAGAGAGAGAGAGAGAGAAAGAGAGAGCAGGCATGATAAATACTGGAAAACAGAGATATGTATAAAATTAATTAAACATAATAAAGATAAAATAATATGTTAAATCTATTTATGTAAATTTAAGATCCTACAAATTGGTTTCCATTTTTCTTATTGTTACTGACATTCTGAGTAAGAAGAATTTTGGAAAATAGCTTTTAATGTAAATTTTAATGATAGAATTTTAAATAAAAGCATGTAATTTTGAAGGAAATAAACTATGGTGTAATCTATACTTTTGATCAAATGGGAAATATGCTATGGGCATTAAATTGATATAGCCTTGATTTCTTAAGCAACACAATTATGAGATGTTAGCATTAATTAAAAGAAAGTGATGTATAACGGCTCTAATTTTTAATGTATGCAGGATTTATATTTTGCCACATTCAGGGACACCGTCACCTTAAAAATCATACTTCTGAATTTTTAAACCTACTATTGTTACATGTGAAGCCTTGGTTATTATAATTGAAAGAGATTACAGAAAAAAATGTATCTTCATTTTGTCAGTTTTACGTACTTTGTGCATTTGACAGCACTTTATGTCTAATCAGTTAAACCCTGTTCCTGCAAACAAATACACAGAATTTTATATCCAATGATATTCATACTGAAGTCAATGGGAAGACAGCCATGCCTACAAGTACTTATGTACAGTATGTGTAAAGTTGTTCATGCCCAATGATTGCCGTGAGGATCTGAGTAGGTACAGGCCCTAAGTTAGTAAACCATGAAGAGTTGGGTCCAAGATAGTAAAATTCAGCTGTTGGTGTAGGTCTATCACATAGCAATTGGGCAGAGACCACCCCAGCATTTTAATAGATTGCAAAACCACACAAATTGTTGAGGGCAGATGTAACACCTGAAACTAGTATTAATACACTTTTGGA
The DNA here is from genome assembly GCF_009764565.3 of Dermochelys coriacea. Lineage (NCBI taxonomy): Eukaryota > Metazoa > Chordata > Testudines > Dermochelyidae > Dermochelys > Dermochelys coriacea. The sequence goes on along the minus strand of NC_050074.1, from coordinate 111,372,634 downwards.
AATGAACTAGATTTGATAGACTCATGAGTTCATAGATGTTAAGGCCAGAAGGGACCATCACACCATCTAGTCTAATTCAATGACCTGTGCTGAACCGAAGATCAAATTTCAAGTTGAAGTTGTTCCTTTACAAATGTGGCACATCTTAGGGATCTATGCAGGAGCAAGTGCTGATTTTCAAATGAAATGACAAAATTCAAAAATGATAGCACACTGCAGAAGAGATCATATTATATGTGTAAGACATTGAAATGTATTTTAAATTAAACCCTAGATAGAACACGATCCAGGTGAGCTCCAACTTATGTGAAACATCCGGGTATATATTAGTTGTTTAACAGAAATACTTTCCTAATGATAAGAACAATGGGAAATAGAATTGATTGTTAATCTAAATGTGAATATTTTTATTTATGTTAATTTGGCCTGACAGATAAGCATTATTTTTATATGTGCTAGCCTTTGAGATTCTAGTAGATTAGGTGTCTTAAAATATGATTGACAGATAGATGGAGAGAGAAAGGTCGAAAAGGGAAATGAGAGAAAACTCTTCAATCAATCAATCTCTGTGGCTCAATCTTTTTTTTTTTTTTGGTAGGCAGCCCAGCTTCCTTCCATTTTCACATGTGACTCTCATGAACATTAACAGGCGTTACGTGTATCTGGTGTCTCTGGTCTTCTACTTAGATTGTAAGCTTTTGGGGGAAGGGATCATCTTTTTGTCTTATGTTTGTATAACACCTAGCCCAATGGGTTCCTGGACTGTAACTGGGGCTCTTAGGTGCTGCGATAATATAAATAATAATAGAGAGAGTAGATATTGTGGGAGAAATCCTGGCCCAGTTGGAGTCAATGGGCATTTTCTATCTGTCTGTCTATCATCGTACCTATATGGCCCCCATGACCATTGTCTCTGAGTGCCTCACAGTCTTTAATGTGTTTAGCCATTGACATCAATGGAGCAAGGATTTCAGCCTGTAAGTAGATCTGTTTAAAGCTTATAATACTATGAATCAAACAAATCAGAACATCACCAATAAAATCATCCCATTTTTAAAATAAATCTGTATGTAATAATAGTTTGTAAATACCTATTTACTTGAAACTAAGGTTGAAGCAAAGGAAGTTGCTTCATCTCTTTATTCAGACAGATACATGGTGGGCAACATTTTCTACGGCAGCCTCCAATACTGTGACTCCAAATGGAAATGCCTATGTAATTTATGCATGCAAATATGGGGTGTGCCTATGTGAAATCTGTGAACTCTATTTCTTTATTAATGGAGAATAGTTTTGATCCATGCAATCAAACCCACCACTTTTAAAACAGTCATCCAACCCAGCTGCTAAACATCAGTCCTCTAACAGTTGATCTAAAGGAGAATCTTATTTTTTCTCAATAGCAGTAAGGCTTTTTTCTTCTTTGTAAACCAGCCACGGGAGTGTAATATGTTCAAACATGCTTGAGTAAGTCTATTCAGTTATGGACAGTTGTACAAATGTGTTCTTTGGGTAAGTAAGCTACAGTACTTTCTCCCCCAGTCAGAAAATCTCACTTTTGAGTGTCTGTTGTTCACAGACATAAATCCAGAAAATGGGTACCTGCATATATAAAGACATAATGTTTGCCAGCTCCCCTAAGTTTTTGGCATAAGAAGAAGAACCCATTTCATTTGGCTCCAAAAGATAGCTCTTTATCACTTGAGAACCTAATGAAAACACCCAAATTAATTTCTTATTCGTTTTAATTCTATTGCACCTTTGTGCTTCTTCCTTTCAGCCAGGACTGATGTAGAACTTAGAAGTACAACAAAATCAAGAGAAAAATCTATTCTTGTGCCATTTCCACCACCACAACTGGCACCAATTGGCACCCTTGCTGGCAGGTTCATTAGAGGTATGAGTATGGAGCCTTCACAACTTGGTTATCCTCAGATGTAGTTCAGCTAGGTTAGAATGGGGCCACATTGGCAAGGGCAGTGTGGTAAAGCTGCATTGCTACTGAACTTGTTCTATGATCCATCCTCCTGTACCATCAACCCAGCACTTTTCACCCGCATTAGACCCTACTTAAGCATCTGCTTAACTTTAACAGGTGCTTTGCTAAACAGGAATGGACTGCTGAATCAGGCCCTAAAGTCACTTGAGAGCAGGCAAAGGAGGGACGGTGAGAGAAATAAATAAATTTATGGCTACATCTGCACTATGAGCTAGAGTTGTGTTTCCCCCGTTTGCAAACACTCCTGAAAATGGTGGGTACACATGGCTATACTACTATTTATACTTTTGCTGGGTCTCATTGAGCTACTACAAGTACATGTACACAAGCTGGAGAATCATACCCCTAGCTTGTAGTGTAAACAAAGCCTATGAATGCTTTTGTAATTTTTTTAAGGTAATTGTTAGCCATAGGAAAGGAGTACTTGTGGCACCTTAGAGACTAACACATTTATTTGAGTATAAGCTTTCATGAGCTACAGCTCACTTCATCGGATGCATTCAGTGGAAAATACAGCCATAGAAATGCTACATATAGCATAAACTGCCATAAGTTAATTACTTATGTATTTTCAGCAAACTAAAGCCTCCTAAAAATTAAGCAAGTGTCAGCTGTTCAGAGATATCCTTAGACACAAATTTTCTACAGGCTAGGTTAGCTATAAATTAACTGGACTACGAAATAAATACATAAAATGCTTTGTTCACTTGTGTCTCCAACAGGGATATGAATGTTCATTATGAATAGAGGCTGAAGGCTTCACTGTTCAGTAGTTTATAAATACTAATGAGTGACATATTGAGAAAAATTGTACCTACAAAAGCAAAGTCTTCTGCCATGCAAATCAGGCCCCAATTCCCCACTGATAAGGATCTTTTTGATGGAACACATGCAAAATCTACAGCTCTTAATTCTTTCATTAGTATTCTAGGCAGATGATTGCCAAATAACAGGGAAAACTGTCTGAATTGCTGTGTCTGAAACCTAATATTGATTTGTTTAATAGTGTCAGGAAGTCAAAATTCACAAATCTCCTGTCGATTGTTTATGAGGCAGTTAGCACAGAATTGGATGCCCCTGCTTAATTAATAACTCATTACTGAAATTTGATTATATGCTTGAATGGTTTAAATGGGCTCTAATTCAGTATCTGCAAAGCAGTGTTGCAACAAAGTAAAATGGATCTAAAAGCTTGTTTTTTAACACTATTGCTGTTGGTATTTCATGATCTCCATTGGTGAGGAATATGTTGACATAGCTTCTAGGGCAGACCTCGTAGAACATTAATACATTGACATAAAAAAGTGTTCTTCTAATAATACTATGAACTGAATTCGCAGTATATTAGAAGTACAGTATAACAGAAATGCCCTTGATTTAAACAGAAAGCCTGAACATTATTCCTTGGTGTGTGATTAATATATCAAACAATAAACAAAGATGCATGAATAGTAAATATTATTCAAATAGGTACAATTTTCAAAAGCACATAAGTTATTTAGAAGCATAAATTAATGGGACTTAGGATTGTAAGTCACTTAGGCGCTTTTGACATTTCTACCCAATATCTCTTATTTTGTCCCAGTTACATTCTGATTAATGGCACTCTGGAGGCAGAGGGAAATGAACAAGGAAAGGTTTTGAGTCTTTGGACGGGTGAGCTACTTAGAGAAAGTAATAACCCCTCCTATCCTATTAACCTTTACCAATTTTTAGGACATACTCAAGCCAAAGCATTTTCTTAATCATTTTTTCCTTGTGTCTTTGCATAATTCGGTGTCCCATTCAGAAAAAGATGAAATTTAAGAAACGGATTTATGAATATTGTTGTGATTAAAAACATCAGAGTCAGCTCACTAAAATGTATTCAGTCATCTTGTTATTTTTTAGTGTGTGGACAACTGTCAGACATACGGAATCCCCAAAGTTTCACAAATGATATCAGAGAACTTGGCAGAAAGTGATTTTCCTGTTCTGCAAATATTTTTGAGAGTTTGAAAATTTTTCCCATTTCAAATTAGGACAAAAAGCCAAAAACGTAACAATTTTTGCCAACTGAAAAAGTGCTCTTCCCTCCCCCCCCAGTTTGGATCAATTGAAACATTCATATGGATGATTTCAAAATGTTTTATTTCAGTTTCAACCTTTTTTTCCTTTTTTCAAACCATTTTTTGAGTCTATTTAGCTTACCTTTCTAAATGAAGAGTCAGCTGGAACCAGGAAACCAGATTTCTTCATAACAAAACCATCAAAATAAAACATTTCAACAATTACAAAACTTTTATTTTCAAAAAATGTTTGAGTTAGGAAGATAGATTCATCAAAAACAGCCCTCTTTTCAAATGACCAGCTTCAGTTTTGACAAACTGGCTTTTTTTTATTAGCTCTATCATTAATGATTGTGTGTCTGAAAATTCATACAAAAAAGTGTGTTAGTCATTATTTGCTATTTGTTATTCACCGGTTTAAAACACTTCAGAACACACCTAAGTTCTTTGCTGTATAGAGATGGATTTAAGCATGTGGTTAAGTTCATTGCTGAATTGAGGCCTCAGTCATTTAGCTAAGAGGCAAAAACCATATCATGTAATTTAATCAACATTCTTCCTAAGTGTTTCTCATCCCTCTCTGGTGGCTGGGTCTATGCACAAATGGAGTCAGTCCTTTAGCTCAAGTGCTAGGGACTTCTGCTTTTGGCCCCTAGCACTTGAAGAATCCAGGCTGAAAGGTCCAAGTTCATTCCTTACAGATAACGCACAATGGGGGTTATTACTCTTACAATCCTGGAGCCTTAAAATTACCCTCTATCTTGAGGGGATTTCCTGACTTGCAAGGTGAATTCCATTGAACAATACTCAGTTTCTTCTATTACAGAAAGCACTCATTCCTCACAGGACGGATAGACACTGCCAGGCTTCAGGATAACTAACTGCACCTCATGAATACTGATTAGCAAATCGTTGGAAGCAAACAGCTCACAAGCAGCCTGTTGTCTGAAAATTATTTGTCCAAACTATTCTATGGTCTTGTAAATTTTCTTCACCCCAAAACAGTGTAAATTCATAATTAATATGATACAAAACTGATAAATTCAACCAACCCCGATAGGAGGCCTCATTGAATCACTTGGAGAAAAACAACTCTTGTGATAGTTCCAGGCAAAGTTTCTTTTAATGGTGAGGTTCATATAATTTGAACAGACTTCAGATGAGCATAGAGGGCTAAATCCTCAGCGAGGCTAAAATGGCCTACCGCTAACGAAGCCAATAGACCAAATCTTCACCTGGTGTAAATGGACATAACTCCCCTGAAGACAATGCAGCTGAGGATCTGAACCAATGGGTCCACACTACCACCAGCTGAGGATCTGGTCCCAAGCTTTAAATGCTTATATGAACAAAAGCCTCTCACAAACTTACACGTTTTACAGTTGAACCTAGTGTTTCCTGTCCCACTAAGCCCATCTATTTTGAACAAACTTGAATGAGCTTAAAAAAAAGCAGTCACTTTTATTTAATTAATATAGAATAGATTGAGGAAAATATTTTAAGAATATTATTCAACAAATTAATTAATTAGCTTATTTTTGGACAACACTCTGGAGGCAAAAGAAGAAAAAGCCTGAGATTTGTATATAATTGTCTGCTTACCAGTTTGTGCACAGATACCACAATTGTGCATGAAAATGACTAGTGAAATATCAGTATAGCCATTTATGTTGGGAGTGATCTGATTTGCTTGTCCAGTTGCTGAGATCACACATGTAAATTGCACAAGCATTTTTGTGCATAGACCCTAGGCAGCCTTCTCAAAAAATGCAGCCTGCAGTATGTAATACACTATTTAAAGTGCTAAATATTAATTAATTAATTAATTGTTATGGGATCCTTTCTTCCATGCCTCCTGCACATGTGGCAGAGACTATACCACAACTGATTTAGCAAAAACATATCCCAGAGGCAGCTAAGAATCACCTTTTTGAACCTTTTCCTGTGGTTCATTCTTCTTTGGGAGTGGGGAATGCTGAACGGTAAGCCTCCTAGAGAACCGCACAAAATAGTATATTATCCTCCTAACTGTTCTTCTTTTAGCAGGAAACCCATGCTGTTTTAAGTTATCTGAATCCTCTTACAACTCTTTCATATCTCATTATAAACAGAGGCCTGGAAAATAGAACCAACAGATTTGTTTAAGGAATAATTATCTGTTTCAGGACCAAATCAACAAAAAGCTTACATGTTTCAATTTTAAAAAATGGTGCATACCTGTTTGCCTTTTACAAGTTGGTTTTAGATATGTCATGTTTATTTACTCCCCCCCCCCCCTCCACCCTCCTTTGGGTGTCAGTATTGGCTAGGACATCAGTATCATTTTTAGATTTTTAGAATGCAGGTAATTTAAGGAAGGGATTGTTTTTTGTTTTTTATCATATAATTCTAAGCATACTGTCAATACTAAAATATGAAATAATAATCATTAATAACTATTAACAACTAGTAATACATTTAGGATTTCACCTGGTTAAGAAAAAAGGAAAGGAAAATGGCTTCAAATCTTCATGCATATAGACATTGACAATGCTGTAGTTCACAATATTGTTAACTTTTCCCAATAATAGAAAAATTTAACAATTAATTTATGTCAAATAATTAAGCCTAGGGTAATCAAGAAAAATTGTGAACCATCTTTAAGCCAAGGTTTTAACAGCATTTTTAACATCAGTGCTTTAACAGCATTTTAAAAAAAATGCTGGCTTCTTTCGGTTGCAGGTCGATTTGTCAAAGTGCTATTAAGAATTTTCAGTTATAAAAAAAAATGGAGTGAACCTTTATTTTTTCCCTCTAATTTATTACGCTTGATTACGCAGCTGGAATGGGAAGGTAGCTGCTGTTTGTAGTTAAATAACTCCTCACAATTTCTTAAAGAAATGATCTTCAAAGCTTTAATGGGTCAGTGGCTCAAGTACAAAGGAAAGATTGATTTTCATACTCCCACTCTTTGTTCCCAAAGTTTAAAACAGACACGTTCTGGTAAATTAGTTTGTCTATGTTATTAATGGAAGAACTTATTAAACTCCCATAAATACATGGTGGTATCTCACTTAAAACACAGAATGCATTTGCTTTGAAAAAAAATACATGTCTAAAAGTAAACAGGGGTGTAATATTTTCATTTGATTTCAGAAATGTGCCTCAAAAGACAGAAGGCTGGAGAACTGGGGGTTTGCAAAATATATTAGGTATGCATAATGATGAATAGTACAAAGAGTGTAAGGCTCGAGTTGCTCAAAAATATGTTATTTGCATTTAATGAAAAGCATTCATGTATTGGCATGTGGCAAGGCTATGGGAAGAAGGAATATTTTAAAGAAGAGATATAGTCTTGGTGAAACACTTTCTATATAAGGTCCACGTGCATGTTTCTCGGCTGAATTCTGGGAGGTGGCTTTGCTAAAGCAGAAATAATCTTTGTGTCAGGGCACTCTGAAATATTGGCACAGAGGAGAGCTGTTGCGAGAAATATTCTCCAGTTTGGCATAGCAGCCATGGCTGTGGTTGAAAAAGCAAAGGAGCGGATCCTCAGCTGGTATAAATTGCCATAGTTCCATTTACACAGTTGAGGACCCAGAGTCCATAGCATCCCTCACACAAGGGGAACAATTCTGATAAGATTCTAATGGACTGGAGGCCATAGAGCTCCCATTGGGTCATTTCCTTTGCATTTGTCTAGCTACAGAGGGCAGGTCACCACTGCAAAGTAAATATGCTGAGATCCGCAAATAAATCCCACAGACCTTGGGCAGTCCAGAGAGAGGGACAGTCTCTTTTCCTTACTTTTCGGTCCCCCTGCCCTGGTGACGTGACTTCCCTAGGAAATTTTAATTTGACTTTATCATCATCAGCAGCAGGAGTTACTTCATTGGCTGGATAGCAATATACTAGAACCACAGTTCACTATCAAGGCCCGGCTCTACAGTAATATCACTCCCTGAGTCAGAGTCCAATGCCATTATTACCTCTGCAAGCCATTTGACACTGAATATTGTGCTGTTATTTATGTATGCATCTAATCATCTCACCTAGGGCCTGATTCCACAGGGCACTGAGTGCTTTCAGCTACTTTGAGGACATTGTGGGCTAGCTGGTAATTCATGTTGTGTAGTACTTATGCCATCAGTAGCCCTATTGATGTCACCGTTCTGCCTCAACCCAAGTCTCAGGGTTGTGAAAATGACGATGTTAGGAGGTGGTGAAAGTTCCTCGTGGCCGGTGCTGGTGATCTTCAGGTGGAGGGGACTGCTGTTTGTACTGAAGGGAGGCTGCTTCTCGGCCTCCTCACTCTTTCACAGGAGCTGGGTAGGATTCCTACCTAATGTTCAAGAGAATACCAAAAAGGTAGTCAGCTATTGTGCTGGGTGGTGTAACATGCTCTTAGGAGAACATGGTCTATAAGCCACTAACATGGGTAGGCCTACAGCTGGTATCACACATATTACAGTTGCTAGGCCAAGGGCACTTGCCGCACCTCTTCAAAGGAGAAGCTCTGTGCGCCCTAATGTGTAGACCTGGCTGGAAATGTTCTAGCAGAACATTGTTCTGTCAGGAAGTGCCATTTAAAAAAATCAAAATGTTTTGCAGAAACATGGGGATTTCAATACAATTTCAAATAGAAAAAGAATCAGAAGGAAGCATTCTTTTGGGAATGGAAGGTTTTGATTTTCCAGTTCAAAATGACTTTTCTTTTCTCTGACATTCGACAATATACAATAAAAAAAGTTGAAGTCACAATGAAACGTTTTGATTTAATCAGAACAAAATGTTTCAATCAACCCAATTATTTCCCCCAGAATTTTGTTTAGTAGGAAATTCGTAATGTTTTTCCTTGTATTCCCTTTTGGAATAGAAAATTAGGTTGAAATCACAAAATTTTCCTTGAAATGGAAAACTGACTTCTCACACAGCTCTAGTAATGGCTACCTGGCCTATCATCCTGCCAGGTATCATCAAGATGGCTTTTCTGTATGCTACATGCGGGCAGCATGCCTTCCCCATCCCCACATCTCAGCCTGACTCCTACATGTCAGGGCAGGATTTCACCCAGAAATGAAAATACTGCAAAACTATGAGAATAAAGAAAAAAAAGTCATGACATACACTCTACCTCAACCAAAGTATAAACAGAGAAGATGCACGTGTATAGCTTTAGTTGCAGAGGGCACTAAGGTCTGTAGCTATTTGCTTTTCTGTTGTTTTTATACACTATATCTTCTAAATCATTCCCTATAGGAAAACTTATTTACTGCATCTAGGCTTATAATGTCTCATTGCCATCTTTTGTGTTTAGTAGAAAATTTGCCATTACAGAACGATCATTGTTAGCAGAAATGGACCCAGAGTAAAGCTGCAAGATATTGAAACTCTTTTGAACTTGGGAAAATCCAGATTCCTACCTGGATCTGAGCTTTCCCAACTGGTCCCATTTTTAAATTTTGTATGTCTACTAGATATACAGTTTAGTATCTGTATCAGGCTGGTTGAGGGGATTCTGACTAGGTCACATAGAAATACTGGTTTGGCATCTGGCGAGTATGTATACAATTATAAACATAACCCTTCTGCCAGGTAGTTAACAGCAGCAAAAAGGACATGGTTCAATATAGCTAGGGGTCCCTCTGACAAATAACTAAACCAGCTCGAGTCCCCATCCAGAAACCTGGGAAAACTAAATACACCCTCCCTGCATGCCCTTAATAGGCAGAACTTCCCTACTGACAAGTACTCAGACTGTGTACAAACAACACAGGGGGGAAAGGAACAGTCATAAATGTGGGAAAACACAGAAACAGACTATAAATGCAAATAAAGAGTAACCCCCGCCCCATCCAGTAACTTTGGCAGTGGTCCATCTAACTTGTTTCCCACCCTCCAATAACAATGTCCCGCAGGTAATAGTTCTTGACTGCACCACCTCACCACCCACCAAACACCACTCGCAGTTTAGATCAAAGAGTATCAGTAGTCCAAGTGTCTCTTTGCAGGTCTGTCTCCAGGCCCAAAGGAACTGCTTGCCTGGTCCTGCAAAGAAGTGCCACCAGCTTAATGATTCAGCTGAATGAAGGTGCTGGGTATGCAGGCCTCACTGGCCTCTACTCAGTTCTGCTGCTTACCTCTGCATTGTTTTGGCAGCAAAGCCCTCAATCTCTCTCTTATTGCAGAGTCCTCTGCACCATCTCTTACAGTAAAGTCCCCAGGGTGAGGAAGACAAGAACCTTTGAGCAATGTCCAGGCAACTTGGAAATGAGTTCTTTGCCGCTTGGAGCCTCTCTGGGAGCCCATTACCAAAATCCAAGTTCATGTATAGTAATGACAGCTCTCTAATCGTCACTAGAGGAATTGTGGGTAGTTAGCCTATACAAATGAGCCTATCTATGGCAGTACTTTTCCCTTTTCACCAGCAGAGGGAGTAAAGAATTCTTTCCTCTCTGGAGCTTCTGGCCATAAGGTTTATATATGAAAATAGGAATGTGAATAGTAAATATGTACCTATGGATGTTTGGCAAAATGGTCTAACAAGTACCATACATTTTCAGTCGGACAGTCACTACAATACATTAGAACAAATCTCTTTACAAGCACTATTGAAATACATCTTCCTCTGGGATGGAACATATCTTGTAGCACACTGGACAATAGTCTGGGCCAGGAAGATAAGAAGACAACCATACTGAATTTAAATGATAAGCATAGGTGTTGGAACTAGAGATGCTGGGGGTGCTACAACATCCCCTGACTTGAAGTGGTTTCCATTATATCGAGTTTACAGTTTGTTTCACTGGCTCACAGCACCCCCACTATACAAATTGTTCCAGCCTCCCGATTCTAAGTGGGGAGGAGGTTACAAGTAAGAAAAATGTCATTATGCTGAGTGGGTTACTATTTTTATTCTTGTAGAAAGTGCTATGGGATCGTTATATAACAAGTGGTCAGGTAGTCTTTGGTTTTATGTCTAATCCAAACAACAACACCTCCAACAATACACTGGTTCCTTGCATCTTGCCAGAGAAAGGCTCCATAGAGAGGTAAGTATGCCAGCGGCTGAATAACCAACACTGCTTCATAGAACATACAAGATTTTCTATGGTGGCTTTCCGTACAAATATTGACCCTATCTTTATGATCTAACCAGCACTATCCATCAATTGATCCAATTAATCTAATCTAGCTATTTGTTTATTGACATGGCTGCATCTTTGTAGTGTCTGAGTGCTCATTCCCAAGAATTTCAAAATAGAAATAGTAATAAACATACATTTCTTTTGCTTCCTTTCAATTTTGTAGGAGAAACCGCTTGATTAGTATTTTGAAAAGAGAGAGTGTAAAAGGCCTTACTGATGCAAAGCCAAGGCTGAGCTCTGACAAGATCACACTACCTGTGATGGTATGACTATAGTCTACATACTATTTAGGATTCTTTAAAGATTGGAAAGGGAAATATTTCTTTAATCTTTGAAGCATGAATGGATGCTGAGCTTTCAGTGGTCTGTAAACTATAACAACATTCTCTCTGCAAGAACCGATTATTGATTTAGTGTTAAAACAAAATAAAATAGATAACAAAAATCCACCCCTCTCTTACACTGTACATGGATTTTGGATCTCTTTTGTTGGCAGAAAATTCTACTAATCTCTAAAGGATATACTTTCTATGCCTCCTTAGACAACCTAAGTGAAGAGATTTCCAAAGATTTCTGGAAAAGCTTTCTAGTGGAGGGAGTAGAGATTAGGTTTTTTCCCCCTAGTATTCCTATAATTTACAGGACTCATATAACCATATAACTTTGTGATTACATGGAAAATACCATATAAATACATAGTAATTACAAATTCATGCAGATTACTTGGTAAATACATTTGAAGTTATGGAGTAGTTCAAAGATTAATTATCCTGTAACTTACAGTATTTAAATCATTTTTTTCTAATATACAAATGTATTTCTAGAGACTTCAAGGCTAGTGCAGAAGGGGTTGTGATGGTTATGATCTGAGAGGAAAAAATGAAATTTGACAGGCATGGATTATTTAAAGCATGCAGATGTGAGCCATATAACCATTACACTTCGATGCAAATCATCGAGGAAAGTACAGGAGGAATGGCCTGTACATAAAGATGGTGGGCAAAATACGGATTTTCTGCTATGACTTGAAATTTAAACAAATAATCATTTAAGTAACTCCACAGCATTACATTCTTTGTTGCATGCATTAATGTCAACATCTGGTACCAACATTTTGACAATTCTATTAAAATGCTTCACCATTCCCTATCTAACACCTGTTAACTCTAATTTTCTTTCCTGAGACGCACACCAGTAGACAATGTAGATTCCAAATCATTTATCACTTTTAAAGTGCTTCCATATGTTTTTTTGTGGGGGTGGGGAGAGGAGAGGAGGGGTCTATCTTAGCCTTAGGCAAACGTTTTCTGAATGTATTAAAATTCAGTACTTAAAAAAATAGAGTGTAGACACCAATGTTTCATAGCATTCATGTCTGGTAATTATTAGCCTAAATTATGGCTCACACATGACTTGACAAAGTGGACCATGCATTTAAAAAAGCTGTTCAATAGATATGCACTACTCAATATGTTCCAAGTTATTGAGATGTCAGTCAGTAATCATAAAGCAAACAGCCCTCACTGAAAGGGAACTGCTAAGAGGGCTATGAGGCTCTAGGGACTATCTAAAAATGTCAGAAATGTTACAGTCTAAATGAATGACATCAACAAGAGAGCATGTGTTTAAAATGTGCACAATTAGTTAATATATTACAATGCTAAACCTCAACAAAAATAGGTAAAGAGCACAGCAAATGCAAGAGAGTTCATGGATATTTTGGAGAACGTGTTTCCCTCTAACTGGAAAGCCATTGCATACGTTTAGAAAATAGTATGGTAAAATGAAAAAATACATGCTTTGGTGTGTTTATAGCTCTGGGTATTATGGAAATGGCAAGAAATGTGTGATATCCTTTATCTACATGTCCATAACAGGCTTGCTTATCATTATGTATATGAAATCAATTCTCATGTTGCTTGTATCATGCATAGCAAGGTGTACTGTGAATTAATGCATTATTTGTAATCTCTCACCTTTTACAATGCTGACCATAAAAGTCAATCAGCCCTTGCACAGAGATGAGTGTTGTGTAAAATATTTTATAATTATTTGCAGTGCAGTATCCTTCTACTGGAGATAAGGCCCAAACCTGGTCCCACTGAAGTAAATGGGAGTTTTGCCAATGACTTTAGTAAAATTGGGCGACAGACAGAGTTACACCAAGGATTTTAAGAGAAATGGTGTGATGTATTTAAGGGAAAACTTGGATGGCTGAGACTTGATTGTCTGCATTCTGGGTTATCCAGAATTTGTTCTGAAATTCGTATAGCAACTGAAATTCATTTATCAGAAATGCCAGTCATTGGAAAGTTTCGGATGTTCCTTGAAATATTCGGGAAATAGGCCTTCATCTGTTTATGGTTTTTAAAGGCACAATAGAAATGTATGCCAATAAACAGAAGACATTTCAAATAAAAGAAGTGGCAGGAACTGCAAATGTGTAAGTCTGTGGACAGTGAAAAATGTCCATCAACACACACATGCACACCTATACTTTCTCACATCTACTGTTTACTAAATAACATTTCAGCACAGTTTTCATCTTATAAGAAGAGTGTTTGAAACTTGGAATAAGTGCACTTAATTAAAGGAAGGCTGTGAAAATGTGCACTAATCTGATATGACTAATAGCAAAGTGCATGAAATTGCTAATTAGAATTTCATTAAAGGTGCTGCTTTATCAGACTGCGAATATCACAACCTTTAAAATTCTTTCAGGAAGGCTTAATTCCTTTTCAAACAGAAATATTCTTTAAAGACATTTGATTTGTTCTGAAGGAATTTATAGCTTAGGCTGAAACATAAAATGTTGCCAATATTCCACAGTAGTAATATTTGAATTAAAAATACATATCAGGTACTTTCTTTCATCAGTCAGATGAATAATTTTATGAACACATTATTGTTCAAATAATGCAATTAGCTAAGAAAAATAAAGTTTAATCTTTAGATTATTTCAGACATGGTTTGTTTTTATGCTTAAACTGTAATACTTGATATGTTTTTGCTGTAAAAAGGAGAGGGGAGAAAAAAGCTTGGTTCAAAAGTAATTTATGAATGTTATTTATAAACAATATGGATGTGAATGGCATTTTGTACAAGTTCTGAATGTCCAGCAGGAGCAAAGAAATGTTACCTTCAAAAACTCTTCTTAGAAAGCCATCAGAAACCCTCTGTTATTATGAAATGCTGTCTTTTAACAATAGTAAAAAAAATCTTAATTATTCTTTTAAAGTGAAAAAGATTAATGTTAGAAAAAAAACTGAGCTACATGTAAACAAATTGTTTTTTATTTAGAACGAATGTTAAATGCATTTTTGGGTTAATTTCTCTCCTTGGTTAATCATATTATTTATTCTTCTTCATGTGACAATTGTTCTTCCACACCTCTTCATTTACATCTGTTTTCTTGATAGATACATATTTCTCTACTACTAAGATGTACTTTTAATTTAGGTAATTTATTTTGGGTTTTGCAATTTTATATACATCTTCATTTTCCTCGCTCATCACTTGTATGTGCACTTCTTCCATTACAATTTATAAAGTTATAGTATTGGACAATGTACATAATTACTACGCAGGCACTGGAATCCTGCAGTCCTTCAGAAACAAAACTCCTATTGCTTGAATAAGGACTATAGGATTTGGGCCCAGATTTCTTAACGAAAATCCATTTTATATTTAGGGCCTCAGCCAAAGACTGCTGAAATCAGTGGAGAGGCTCCCATGAAATGCAATAGGCTTTGGGTCAGGCCTTTAGTGAATTCACACCTGTAGTTCTTACTCAGGCAAAATTCCCATTCAATTTAGGGTCAAATCTTGCTCTACTTCTGCAATTTAGTGCATTGACTTTGGTCCTGAAGTGATTGACAGTTTTGCTTGCATGAGCAATGACTGCAGGATTGGGCCCTAAATGGCTTTGTTCCCTTTGAATATCCACACTTGATTCAACATTTAAAGTTTTCCGGCATAGGTAAATAACATTAGATATTACTTAAACTAAAGATCATTGAAGCAGACATTTTAGACATATTACAAAATATCCAACAAGGCTCTTCAGCTGTGGATCACAATTATCGTTATTAAAACTGGCAAAAAATCTACTTTTGCTAGAATTTAATATGCAGAGCACATTTTTAGAAACTCAAATTAAAAACTAATCAATGCAAATTTACATGACAAAAAGATTCTTGAAAATGGATAAAGTGTGAACAGAAGAATCTTTATTTAGGAGATAGTATATTATTACTTTGAGCATTTTTAAAACCACACGTCAATTAGAGTTTGGTATGATTTCAATTCTTGTTATAGGTATTTTTATGCCAGTAAGTATTTTATCAGTTGGACAAAGTAGCACATAAAAGTCAATTCAGCTTTCCTTCATAAATATGCCAACTTTCTTTATGTACATTTGCTTTCTACAATAAATACATTGATAAAAAAAATCAGTCTAGACTTAAATGAATGAAAATTATGCTTGTTAAATCTAATGTCTGGAGTCAAAAGTGAGGTGTCAATCTTACCTATCTAACTTCTAAGCAAGGCAAACAAAGCTGCTAATTATAATGTTTAAGTTTAAATATAGAATTATTGTTCAAATATAGAAACAATGGCATGGTTCTTTTCATAGCTATATGATTAAGACTATTTAGGACTCATTTTATGCAAAATAAATGACATATAATTGTGTTTTAATTCATTTTAAGTAAATGTCTGGAAAAACAATAATAGTCCATACCTTGTTACTTATCAATAATTGAATTTAAAAGAGTATGTATTAGTTAAAAATAAATAATTGTTCAGAAACACACACATGCCACACACACTAAGAGTATCATATATTATTGTTTCCATAATTACGATGAGGCCACTGGCTATAACCGTATCATTAATGTATTTCTGCACTCCATTACTCTATTTTGTTCTCCTGCATAAAATACCATTACTCTGGGATGCAACGTGCTTATATCTCCATTGGTGAGCATGCTTCATACATTTATGCTGCATTCCTATTAGGAGTTGTGTTTAGTAAACTGTTTGCTGAGTAAAGATACAATGCTGACATTTACAATTTTGTTATTCAGAAATTATAAGATAGAATTACATTTCCATGCAAAGAAAAATAACATTAGAGGCTTTCTCCGCTCCTTCTCTAGTAATGTATGTACATTTTCTTTTCTGCAGCTGGGTGGGTCTGTTGGCTGCCTGCTGTCTAGCCAGAAGGAACTCAAAGACATTATTTCAGCCAGCCACAAGAGTGAGGTCATGGGCTGGCCCAATACATGCCCACAACTTTCAACTATGGGCAGAGGGTATCCCCCCACCTTTTCTTTTTGACTGTATAAACTAATTGCAGGAAAGTCTCTGTGTGTCTGTGTGTTTTACAGGGAATTTAGATACTTAGTAAGAAAGAGGCAGCTTCCATCAGTGTGCTGAGCTCTGGAAATGATTAGCATCATATCTGGAGCTGGAAGCAACCCAGGAATAGAATGCTCAAGTGAAATCCTACCAAAAAGAAACTTGGGGTGTCAGACATAATCCTATGCTCTGTAAATACCTCAGGACACTTTACCAGGGACAAAAGGGGAACTCTATGTAAACAGTAGACTCACTTGTCCTTGCATTGGCCAAAGAGTGTTGCCAGATCTTTCAGGCTAAGATATATAGTAATGCAACTGCTGGCCTTGCCATTCACTCATACATGACAACAGTAGCACATGCTGAGAGCCAGAGTGTTTAAAATAATTACTGTAGAGTTTCTTTTGAAAGTTTGTTTTAATGGATTGAAAGTTCATGAAGGATGCTGATAAGTCCCAACGGTGACTTTACACCGGTGTAATGGAAGATGGAAAGGTCTCTATTTCTTCTCACAAAATGTGGGTAGCAGCAACTCAGGTTTCCTCACACTGCTGCACCACTGTGTGTCAACCCTGTTTTGGGGGCCCTGTCCATTGCCATATCTATATGGCACTCGGTCTCAATGATGAAATGGCCAACAAACGTAACAAATAGTATCAATTAATGGGTTGGGTTTTTAAATCTGAGAACCTGCTCCTAGGTACTGGTCTGAGACGATCAATTCATTGCAGTTAGGCCACCTGAGCAGACAGACACCAAATAGTGAAAGATTTTGGATGTGGGCTGATTTTGAACCATTGGCTAAGGTGTGAAAGGCTCTAGTCCTCTAATCCAGTCCCTCTACAATAGCTTTCCTGCTCCTAGGTACTGGTCTGAGACGATCAATTCATTGCAGTTAGGCCACCTGAGCAGACAGACACCAAATAGTGAAAGATTTTGGATGTGGGCTGATTTTGAACCATTGGCTAAGGTGTGAAAGGCTCTAGTCCTCTAATCCAGTCCCTCTACAATAGCTTTCCCCCTACAGACTGAATATGCACATTTCAAAGCAGGGTTCCAGGTGGGCCACTCTTTACAGAAATGGTGTGACTGCATGTATCCCTTAGTTCAATGTTTGCTGTATGGCCCCCAGCTGGTCCAAAGGGGATGAGACTCTGCTACAGCAACCAACTAATGGAATTACTCCTTTAGCTCCAGTAGTAGATGCTCACACTTCTAATGCTGGAGGCCATGGACATAATGCCTGGCAATGACCCAGGATGGTGGGTTTTGGATGTAGAAGATCCATAAACCAGAATGGAAAAAGGTTTTATTAAAAACATTCTAAAACAAATTTTCCAGGCATTTGGGCAGTTGAAAACACTCTTGAAAACACCCGATTTGGGATCTTAGAATATGCCAAAGTATGGTTATATTTAGATATATTTAGAGTCTAGTGTGCACATTGTCATTAGGATATCAGAGATATTCCTGACCATGACTGGGAAGCTGGAATGTAAAAGAGGAAAGCAGAAGGGATGGTACAACGATAGAGATATCTGCACTAGCTTGATCAGACCTAGCACAGGTACGTCTACCTGAGATGGAAATTATACCTCCAGCTCCAATATAGATATCTCTATCATTGTACCATCCCTTCTGCTTTCCTCTTTTACAATCCAGCTTCCCGGCTCCCTGTTGTATTTGGGATCTGCTCATGCTCCCATCACATGACCAAGTCAACGTTACTTTAAGTAACCAAAAAAATCCATACAAATATTAATTTTCCTCAAGTTAAATGGAAGAACCACTTTCCCATTTAAATGCGGATGTCTATAGGATGTGCTTCTCCTCAGAACAGGTTTTTTTTTGAGAGTGTGGAAAAAATATAGCTTGAACATTATTTTTGAAAAAGAAAAATACTTCTTTTCTTTTGCTGCATCAAGTTTGAAAGCACAGCTCTGTGGACAAGCTGCCAGAATCTGGAATATTTTATCCTAACCTTTATATGTAATCCTGAAAGCCTACCTAATCAATTGAAGATCATAAAATATTAGACTTAATACTGGAAAATGCTGCTTTATAATTCATATAACTAGCTCCTAAATAATTCAAATAGCAAACATATCCTGCTACTCAGTGATGGGAGGTTGTTTAGATCAGCAGGAGAATGTCAACACATGCCACATTTCATGGATCTACTGTATTTCAAGAACCCTATTAAGTTAATTGCTGGTTTCTGACAGCAGAGAGCATGCTGGGAGCACAGCGAGCTTTATTAGCCTTTCGGGCATCTGCAGACATCGGCCATTTTGCCCCTACTTGCATATACCAGGAACAGCCTGGAAAACGTAAAAATCAAATTATGAGATAATAAATGCTCCTGGCACACCTTAGTGTTAGATTCATTTGCAAATCAAAAAAGGTTCTAATGTCAATTGTTGGTCTTAAAGTTTACAACAATAACTTATATACATTGCAAAACTCTAACAAGGAGCAATTAAGCAATTACACCATTTTGTGCAGCATATGTAATGCACATAAAACATGTAATCAAAACGTGGTGCCTCACATCTATTTAATGAAGCTACTCTGAAGGCTATAAATAGACAAGTAGTTTCAGAGTAAATTCACAACACAATAAACTTTTCATTAGTTACCTGTGCTGTAGTATTAACATGCACAGGAATTCTTTGTTCTTACATATATATTTTAAACAAATGTTCGGTTTCTATATACCCTGTTTAACATATTAAATTTTAACTATTTCTCCATCCACTTTAATTTTAAATAACTTAGTGATTTCAAAGAGTTCCCAGAGAGGGGGAAAGAAAAAAAAAAGTCTCTCTAGAATCATGGACATTTGAGATGGAGAAGTCCTTTCAAGTTATTTAGGGCCTGATCCAAAGCCAACTGAAGTCAATGGGAAGGTTTCAAAGGACATCAATGGACTTTGGATCAAACATGTAGTCCGTTAATTTGTCTACACACCCTGGGCCAGCTGGTGTAAGTCAGTGTAGTTCCATTAGCTTCAGTGAACCTCATCCATTATATATAATTGCATAAATTGAAATTACACAGGCATAAAGATCAGAGAACAAATCCACTATCATTATAACTGTATCCTGTAACTATAGTATTAAATCAAGTTGTCAAAAAAGTTTATACAAAAATAACTTAGTTGCATTCAAAGTGTTATAAAAATGGTGTAAAACTGAGTTACTTCTTAGAAATTAGCCAATGGAAAAAGAAAACATATAGTTTAAAACACAGCTCATTACTGGCATGGTGAAACATCCCTCTTTTGCTTGCTATGGACTCATCACAGATTCACAGGTTTCAGATTAGCAGCCATGTTAGTCTGTATCCGCAAAAAGAAAAGAAGTACTTGTGGCACCTTAGAGACTAACAGATTTATTTGAGCATAAGCTTTCATGAGCTACAGCTCACTTCATCGGATGCATGCAGTGGAAAATACAGTGGGGAGATTTATATACACAGAGAACATGAAACAATGGGTGTTACCATACACACTGTAATGAGAGTGATCACAGTTTTATATCATCTTGTAAGGGATGGATGCCTCTGTCCTGCTTTTCCTGGTGCGATAAAATATATTAGTCTTGAAATACCTATGGTCTGCATTAACTCATGGAGCCAGAACCCTAAAGTGGCACTTGAAGCAAGGAATATTAATATAACACTTAACGCATCACCAGGCATTAAATAAATGTTCAGGCCCAAGCTTTCCGATCAAATTTCTCTCAAGTGTCTCAATGCATCTTTTCAATATATGCCTTATAAATTGAAAACCTTTCACGTATAGATTACGATTAAAAGGCGATAAAGCCTGATTTGGAAATGTCTTTTTAAAGACAAAATTGGTGAAGTGCTTTCATGTCCTTGAGAGGGTACTTGAGATCATAGCAGCAGATGTAAAATTTAAACTGTAGTGCCTCTCCCAGGCCACTCTACATGTATGAAATGGGTAAAATGGTAAGCACTCATTAGTAGAGAGTCTCTGTGGGTTTAAGGTAGTAGACACTGAATTGCAATCATTAATAAGGTGGCCAGGTAGAACCCTTAATTCCCTTCTGTAGTTTCTTTATCCATTGCAGTTCACATAGGACAAATGAATCTAAGGAACTGCATCCATATTTGATGTTTCATAAAGGATTGTACTGTATGTATTTTGCTAGAGGAAAAATGTTTGCTATTCATCTAATAAGCTTGTCCTTTTTCCTGGCTGCTAACAATAATGGTATATAGCATTGAACAACAAAATGACAGCTCTCTGGGTATCATGCCAATAAGTGGTCTCTGATAACATAGAGAACAGACTGGAAAATCAGTAGTTAGAGAGATGCAGAGGTTATGAAACATTTGCACTGTTTTATAGTTTACTAGAAAGCATATCCCTGAAACTTTTGCTGTAAGAAACCAGGAACTGTGGAATCTAAAATATTAGGCATCCAGCAGAGTTTTATACAGTAGTTTCCCCTAATCTCAAAAACATCTGTTCATTTTAAAAAGTAAATCTGTACACAGTTTACATTTTAAGGAGGGTTAGATGCCACTCTTCAATTTCCTTTAAAAAAAATTCACTGTATTTTCAATCTGTGCTTTCTTTACCCCTGCTCTTTCTCTACTGGCTTTACCTATGTGCCTAGGAATGAAACTGACTTCTTTCCCCAATCAAATAGTATTGCAAGCAAAATGATTCCACAATGTTTGATATCACAGCCCCATTCTCCATTAGCCACAATCTTAACATCCTGAGGAATCCAAAAGAGAAAATACCTTTTGGAGACAAGGAGGAGATTTTTATTGTACTCAG
This sequence comes from Dermochelys coriacea, assembly GCF_009764565.3. Taxonomy (NCBI): domain Eukaryota; kingdom Metazoa; phylum Chordata; order Testudines; family Dermochelyidae; genus Dermochelys; species Dermochelys coriacea. The sequence continues at coordinate 111,351,280 of NC_050074.1, read as the reverse complement.
TAACTGCAGAACTTCCAGGGCATATCACCTTATGCATTACCCATTCATTACACTTTTTCCCATTTCATAGCACAAATGAGATTTACCTCAATTTAAGGCTGAGATGTGGTTTTGAAGCTTCATTTGATTTTTCTGATTCAAAGGAAAAAGGTTTCCAAAACACACACGCAAAACACACACATATTCTCTCCACACAGAATTGATTTTTATGGAGGCAGCTCTTCCATTCAGTGACTTGACTGGAGGTCCTTTTTCTGGTAATGCCTATCCCGCGAATCAAGGGTTGGCAGAAGGAACAGGGAGACAGCGACTGGTAGATTTCTTTCTTTTCCCAGAGCCATTGGTGTTAGTGTCCAGATTGCCTGCGGCACTAAGGATTTGTTTTTCAACAAATCTTCAAAAGCAGACAGTCTGCTTGTACAATAGCCATAGTAGGATTGCGCTCCTTGTCTTATTCTCTGAGCCTCAACAAACAAAAAACAACACACACAAAAACATTGAACAAGCTCATCCTCCCTTTATAATCAGAAGACACTTTCCTGGTGGCTTCACAGCAGCCAAAAATAGTGGACGGAGAAGAGGAAGTCTTTACAACCTACTCACACAATGTGTCTCCTTAAAAAATAACCCATTTTAAACAGTGCACATATTTAATTGTTTCTGTCCATCTAGGTGCGTAGGCACCCATCACGGTAGTATCTGAGAGCCTCCCATGTATCTAAATAAGGAATTAACAACAAACCCTGTTTCCTTCCTCTTAGCCAGTGAGGGAAAACGCTTGATTAGATTAGTTTATCGGCTTTTTTGTTTGACTACCTGTTTACAGTGATCATATTGGTTGACAGTTTAATTGGTCTTGGGAATGTAGCTATGATGGGAGGTCATGACGTAAGAGCACAGCTAAGAGGGCAGAATTGGAGGTTTCTAACTTAGAAAGGGATAGTTGGATAAAGTCTTTAGCCTGAGGCAATTTGTTATTTTATTTTTGGTACTGGTTGGACTATTGCATATCTTAGAGTGGATGGTAGATTTCACTCATTAAAGGAGATGCTGACAGTCTCTGTTAGTAGGGTACCCAGGAGTTCTATACTTTCTTTTACCATCTAAGAGAAGCAGGAGTCAGAGTCACAGAAAGGGTCCCTGATTGCCCTCACTACTTCCATGACTCTTCCTATGCAAATGAACTGAATTCTTGGGAGAATTCTGTTTCTAGTCCTGTTTTCTCCTTGTTGTTCTTCGAGGCCTATGAGGCCATCATAGATATAGAGAATTTTCTCTGTGAACTAAAATGATTGTCCTGAAAAACAAAACCACTGAGCCAAATACATCTTAAGTTTTGGAACACCAAAATCCAGATCCAGACCAGAATCTTGGAAATATTCTTTATGGTGTGAACCAAAACAATAGTGTTATTGAAAAATTTCAAATGAAACATTTTCCCCTTGTAAAAAGGGCTTTAATCAAACTGAAATTCTTCATAGGAAAAGACAGATTTTAGCAGAGTTTTCCATTGGGAAAATCCAAATAAAATATTTGATTCTGAGTTGGGAGTTATGTGAGGCACCATGGTGGCTCAGTCACAGGAAGAGATCATGGTGCATCATGGGAAATGTAGTCTGGTCAGGGAGCAGGGCCTGTAGATGAGCATGGGGACACAAGGAAACCAGAATCACAATTCCTACCAGTCACCACAATGACTGAGGAAGACATGGAGATTAATGTTAACTAGACCCAAAATGAAATGTTTTCATTCAGGAATGTTACAATGCTTCATTTTGACATCGTCAACTAATTTTTTTTGTCAGCCTTTTGTTCTGCTAAAAGTGCTGATATTTCAAGGTTTTGTTCAATTCAGGATGAAAACAAACATTGAAATATTAGAGTTCCCTGCTGGACAAGACATCTATTTGTCTATCAGCTCTGTTGAAGACCCCCAAAACATGGGATTCTTAATATCTGGATTTGGTTTCTTATTTTGTATCTTAATTAATGCTTAACTGTTAACTCATTCAAACATTTAAAATAAAATAGGGTTTAGTAATCACATACATTGGAGCTGGAAGGCTTGAGATCTCAGGCATGAGATACTGAGCATGGTCAGGAACTCTGTTTACAAGGTGGTTGCTTGTTGTATATTTGACATACTACAGTAATTGTGCCTGTCAATCCAGGCAGCACCTGTAGTACTGTCTTTGGAAGAAGTTACTTGCCAGTTTGCTGAGTGAAAATATGGGAAAATAAGGTAAAATAGATATTGATCATAATTTGAAACTTTTATCCAAACTGCCTTGAATTTTGGTGGGTTGAATAGAGAGTGATATGGATTAAAACAAGTTTTGCAAAACCAAACACAGACATAGGTTTGTGAAAGCAATGTAAAAACCATTCCAGTTTGCTGAAAACTTTTATCTGTTACCCCCACAACTCTGAACTTTTGTGGCTCAGATAAAATAGAAACTGAATCCAAGCAACCTGGTTTTACAAAAGCTCCTCAGCCCTTCTCTAAAAATAAGATTAAAGAAATCCTCTAGGTTGCTGGAGATGATTTTATCTTGTTACACTGCAAACCCCATTCCCTTATTTGAAATCTTCTTCTGTTTTACTAAAGATAACTAATGTGGGTGCAGAGAACTATCATGCTCTATTACATTCTGAAACATAAAACAAGCTACCAATATTGGGGTTTTTGGTGGTGGTGGGGGAGATATCTCTGTATTCCTGTTCTCTAGAGCAAAAGTTTTTCTATTACACTGATAGGTGTATTCAGATCATTATGAGAACTGATGTACTTTCCACACATACTAATGTGAATTTCTATGCACTGAGGAAGCTGGATTCAAAAGACTTAATTCTGATCTCACTTACATTGGTTTTACACTGGGTGTAACTCCTTTGACTTCAGTGGAATTACATGTGATTTCATACTAATGTAATTTAGGCCAGAATCAGGCCCAAGGAATTTTGGATAGAAAATGGACTGGCAGCAAGATTGTTTAAGATAATTTATTTTTAGTAAGAAACATCAGGTCAAATTCCACCCTGGTGTAAGAGGACACAACTCTATTGACTTTGCTGGAGTTATACTAACTTATACCAGGGCTGAATATGGATTGTTATATCCAGTAGTTAGGACCTTTAGGTTGCTTATAACAATTATTTTTAAAAAAGCATTATTATTAATGCTGCTACTGATGATGAAGATTTGTATAGAATTAATAGTTTGTTAGGCACTTTACAGACAGATATGAAAACGGGGGACAAGTTCTAATCACATTTACACTGGTGAGAAGTTAGTAGAGTTTCTCTAGGTAGATTTGTAAATGAGATTAGAATCTGGTCCAAGGTCCCTGCCCAAGACAGAAAATGTTGAATGATACAAGAATGCAAAGTAAATTAATTTAACTTATGGTGGTAGTTTCCTTTGCTTTTATTCTTGCTATATTAGAGACAGAGTAGGACAAATTCAGTCCTGCTGTAACTCCATCATTGGTGTCAACTGAGTTACTCCAGGCATGAATGTGTTCCATTCTGTCACACGTAGTGTTCAGATACCCAAATTGTGGAATAAATTTACCAGCATGGGATCTACAACAGGGCACTTGATTTTGATGTTGCCTATGAGTTTGTGTTAGGTTCAGACTTGTATGGGATTAGTTTAGCCAACTTGTCCTCTGGAACAGCAATTTTAATTTGAATCACTTTGGATTGTGAAGAATTGTTCGAGAATAAGACCCTGCATAAAATCCTTGCAAAGCATGTGCAAAGCCCCTCTGTGGTAACATAGAATTGTTTTGACTGGCCATATATGTTTCCTGTGTAAATCCGCCACATCCTGGTCTATAGCTCACTTGCATATCAAGTTTTCATGTGAATCAGATTCCCAGGGCATCTCTGCAGAATAATAAAGTCATACATGACCATGTAAATGATATCCCTGAAAAAGCCCCTTAGTCCGCCTTTCAAAGTTATTTTCCAAAACCAGATTTACACATTCCATTTTCAAAAGCCACTCGGATAATCACCACAACAAGAGATCTCCACTGCACACAGCTCTAATTAGTAAAAACTGACTTCTTTTTTCTTCCTACAACAATAGCTTTATGTGTTTTAGAGAAAAGGGGACATCTAAATGGGACCAGTGTTATTTATTCCAACTGAGAGGGCACATCCCCCCCACCGCACACACTTTCATATATATAATTTAAAACCAGTATTTTGGTAGTTTAAAATTATAACTTGCACATTTGTTTCTTCATGACTACCTCATAGAATGTAGAAGATACAGAAACAGTAGAACACATTAGCAATAGATAATAGAGTCTAAATAAACATAATAAGCTTTCTTATATGTCTCTAGACCAAACCTTATCTAAAAATACCCTAATGAAGCTGAACCAGCCAATTATTTGTTTCTTGCAGAAACCTCTTATTAATGATAGTGCAGTGAGGGAAAAACATTAATTATTGGACACAGTGGGATCTTTTACATTCTGTCTAGTCTGGACAGCACCAATTAATACAACAATTATTATCAACTACCATGGCAGGTTCACTGAGCACAGCTCCTATCTGCTGATTGGGTAGGGAATGTGGGACAGCTTGCTCACTGTGTGCAGATTACTCACACTTAAGATTTTTTTTTTTTGCATTACTATGTTAGGGCTCAATCCTGCAAATACTTAGATAAGTGAACTACATTATTCACAATGCAACTATTCATATAATGGGTACAGTTAGTCATGTGCCTAAGCAGTTCCAGGATGGGGCCATACAGCTGCAGGACAGCATTATAAGAGAGCTGCCATTTTCTACTTCAGATCCACTCCTTGTCAGAGTTTTTGTCATTTAATGGGACCGCTTTCTGGATAATATGAGCATGAAAATGGAGGTTTCCAAAATTGTGCTTTCTGCAACTACCTCAAAATAATAGTTTACAAACCGAAAAGTAAATTTTGAAATGATTTATTATTAGCACTGTCACTAGAGTCTCAAAAGTGGTAGCAGTCTTCTTGGTAAAATTCAACCTGAGGCAGAAACCAAGCCTGGAAAACTCCTGCTCAAAAGCTTAAAGCCTGTTAAAGTTATAAGCAATTGAATAGAGGGGTTTACAATGGAAAGTGTTAGAGAACTTGAATAACAGGCGTCACTACTGCACTACCTATAATAACAATTCACCTTTTATCCATTGAAGATAAAAGGACACAATGAAGGAAAATCAAGTTGTGCAGCCATCTTGGGGAGATCTCATCTAAGATCACACATTATTACTCTCCTGTGGTTATCATGATGCTATCAGAACCAGTTAGATGTCTATATAGCCTTATATCTCAATTATCTACATTTCATACTCTGTGTATTTATTTCAGATGGGCCTAATCTGAAAAATTCAGATTTAAATCCACATGCAGATTTTGAATTCTACAAGGTCTATGGCTGCTTGGAGTTGAAGTTTTGGTTTGGGATCATCATTAGCTATGGTAATTAGAAGACTTTTACACACACACTTCCACATCCTGTATCTGTTTCTGTGCATACTGTGTATTCCCACACATCAACACACAAAAATAGCATGTAATATGTAATTAAAGATTGCATATATTGTGAGGCATATGTAAAAGGGGGCAGAGTTAAGATTGTGAGGAAATCTTAATGTCAGCATTTCTTGACTTTTGAGTGCTTCACTTTGCAACCTTAACATTCTTTTAATGTAATTTTTTTGTGTGGAATACAAACACATTTACACACACACATACAGTTATAAAAATATGCATGAACAATATATATGCCAGACCTTTGAGACCATGGGTCTGTATCTCTATTGCCCTGTATTATCTGTGGTCATTTACACCAGTGCAAAATGAAAGTAAAGTGCTACCAGAACAGAATGCTAGTATATTAAACCTACTTTGTGCTGAGGTAAATGATTGCACAGGGTGCATGATTATGGGGAACCAGGCCCTATATGTTTAAATAAAATTAGTGGTATGTAACCTATAAATAATATGATTCTAATATGATTATATATAATTATATCAGTATATTTTGTATAATTTTGACATAATGATTAGGGTGCCAATATCTGCACATTATCCCATCAAAAGAAAATGATACACATAGTACTAATAGGTTTCAGAGTAGCAGCCGTGTTAGTCTGTATTTGCAAAAAAGTAAAGGAGTACTTGTGGCACCTTAGAGACTAACAAATTTGTTTGAGCATAAGCTTTCGTGTGCTACAGCTCACTTCATCGGATGCATTTGGTGGAAAATACAGTGGGGAGATTTATAGACACACACAGAGAACATGAAACAATGGGTTTTATCATACACACTGTAAGGAGAGTGATCACTTAAGATGAGCTGTTACCAGCAGGAAGGAGCGGGGGAAGGAGGAAAACCTTTTGTGCTGATAATCAAGGTGGGTCATTTACAGCAGTTAACAAGAATGTCTGAGGAACAGTGAGGGGTGAGGTGGGGGGAGAAATAACATGGGGAAATAGTTTTACTTTGTGTAAAAAGAAAAGGAGTACTTGTGGCACCTTAGAGACTAACAAATTTATTAGAGCATAAGCTTTCGTGAGCTACAGCTCACTTCATCGTAAATGCATCCGATGAAGTGAGCTGTAGCTCACGAAAGCTTATGCTCTAATAAATTTGTTAGTCTCTAAGGTGCCACAAGTACTCCTTTTCTTTTTGCGAATACAGACTAACACGGCTGCTACTCTGAAACCTGTTACTTTGTGTAATGACCCATCCACTCCCAGTCTCTATTCAAGCCTAAGTTAATTGTATCCAGTTTGCAAATTAATTCCAATTCAGCAGTCTCTCGCTGGAGTCTGTTTTTGAAGTTTTTTTGTTGAAGGATAGCCACTCTCAGGTCTGTAATCGTGTGACCGGAGAGACTGAAGTGTTCTCCGACTGGTTTTTGAATGTTATAATTCTTGACATCTGATTTGTGTCCATTTTTTCTTTTACGTAGAGACTGTCCAGTTTGACCAATGTACATGGCAAAGGGGCATTGCTGTACTGACAAAATTTAATCAATGATACAATAGAGACTAAAGTCAGACAAAAATACAGTCATGGCAATTTTATGTAAAATTTGTACCTGATAACTTTGGTCACATTCCTTAGTCAGCAAACAGGCTGATAGTTCAGGATCATGTTCCTATTTAAACATTGGATCCATTTGTCATATATCTTAGTGTACTGTATAGTCAAAGCTCAGAAACCTTCTCCATCTCTTCCCCTCCTCATCCACATGATCACCTAATCTAATCGGTAAAATGCTAACAACATGATAACCTTGAGGTAGACTTCAAGATAGTAACAATTGATATTATCTATGATACTCGTTTCCTGTCTGTTGTTTTGTGTGTGTGATTTATCTATGTGTCTCTCTCTCTCTTTCTCTCTCCTCCTTAACACTCTTGCTTCCTAAAAGTTAAGATGTGTTAAAATATTCTCCACTACAGGATAATCCATTTTCCAAATAAAATTTAATTCCTTAAAGCTTCACATCCGGGAGAGACTTCCAGAAACTACATCTCATTACCAGGGAGTTGGCATTTCCAGCTCTGAAATATCATTCCTAGAAAATAAAACCACTATGTCTAAAGAGTCATTTCCTTTGGAAATGTCATGAGAAAAGGCTTTGCCCAGACAAATGTTTTTGTCTGATTATAAGCATTCTTCTAAAATTGATGGTCATTATTAAAAATGCTGACTAATGTTACATACTAGCAGAGCAGTCGGTGACATTATAGGACAGTATAGTATAGGTATTCTGTTTTTCTCCATACAATATAAACCAAATCTTTCACAGAAGGAAGATGAAGCTTCCAAGTTAACATTGTTAAACTGTAAATATGCTATAACACTTTTGTCTGTAGTAAATTATGCATTTGAGGCATTTTCAAGTGATTTCTGAATCTAGGTTCAACACATTTCATCATCTCAAAGACAATGGAGAAAAGTTTTGATTGCAGCAGAGACAATCAATTTATTAGAGAATCTTTACTAGAACATGCTCCAATGTAGCTTCTCTCCATCACAGTATTGACTTATGGAAGCTTTCTTCATTTGCATGGACATTTTTCAAATTATGGAGAAGCTAGTAACTAATGGCCTGATCCTGCACCCATATTTGATTCCTGCTGACTTGACCAGCTACTTGAGGGCAATCAGCAACTTGCAGAACCCCCTCAGCACCATGGATCATGATCTATGAACCAGACATAAGATACCAAATTCTTTGCTGGTATAAATGGGCACAGGTTCATTGACTTAAGAGGATTTAGCCTCATGGTTCTAAAGAATGTTTACTACACACACACAAAAGTCATGATGGTATAAGCAACTCTTCCACATATTCATGCAGCCTACAAAGAACTGTATAATAGTGCCATAGAGTTATAGACTCATAGAATTTAAGGCCAGAAGCGATCACCAAATCATCTAGTCTGACCTCCTGTATATCTCAGGAAGCCAGCACGATCCAGCACCCACACACTGCACCCAACAAATGAATTAAACCAAAATATGACAGTCCACAGGAGATTAGATTATTATGTGCCGAAGGCAGAGAATAGGAGGGACCAAATTTCACCAGTGCCTGGGGCCTTCACAATGGCAGGGAAACGGTTAAATGAGATATAAACAGATAATCCTGGCAAGTGACCTGCACCAACACGAAACTCCCAAGGTCAAAAATATCTTCTTGACCCTGAGCATGTGAGGAAGAACCAGGCAGCCAAGCACCTGAGTGAGAATGCTCAATGCCACCTCAGAGCCCAGGCCCTCCTCATCCAATGCCAATCTCCAGCCCCGGCTTTCTCTTATGCTTCAGAGGAAGGAGATTAAAACACCAAATAAACCACAAAATACATTGGGGGGAGGGAGGGGGAAATCCCTTCCTGACCCCTACAGCTGTCTGCCTGAAACCCTGAAGCATGAGCTTTTAGGAACATATAACATAAACTGGAAGTAAGCCTGAGGGCTGTTGGGCCCTGCCCCCACCTCACAAGCAACCCCGTCATATGATTGTGCTCATACATTTGTCCAACTCTCTCTTAAAACTAATTAAATTGTTTGCCTACACAACTCCTATTGGGAAGCTGTTCCAGAACTTAGCCCTCTGATGGTTATAAACCTTCTGGATTTTCCAGCCTGAATTTATTCCTGGCCAGTATATACCCATTTGTTCTTGCTAACTTTGTCCTTCATCTTAAATATCTCTTTTGCCTCTGTGGTTGTTTACTCCCATATATATTTATAGAGAACAATCACATCCCTGCTCTGCCTTCCTTTTTGTGACACTAAACAAGCCAAGCCCTTCCAGTCTCATCTCATAAGATAGGGTCTCCTTTCCCTTGATCCTCCTAGTAGCTCTTCTCTGAGCTTCTTCCGGTCTGAATTAATCTTTCTTGAACATGGGTGACCAGAATTGTACACAAGATTCCAGATGACGTCTTACCAGTGCCTTGTACAAGGTCATTAATACATCCGTCTCTCTGCTGTAAATGTCTTGCCTGCTACATCCTAGGATCACATTTGCCTTTTTCGCAGTCACATCCCACTAGTGGCTCATAGCCATCCTGTGATCAACCCACACACCCAGGTCTCTCTCCTCTTCTGTTGCTTCCAACTGATGATCCCCCATCTTGTAGCAGAAATCCTTATTATTAGACCCAAAGTGCACTTTGTACTATTGAATTTCATCCCATTTCTGTCACTCCAGTGTTTAAGGTCATCCAGATCTTCTTGTATGATATTCCAATTCTCCTCAGTATTGACGATGCCTCTCTACTTTGTTCCATTAGCAAATTTCATTGGCACACTCCTATTTTTTGTGCCAAGGCCATTAATTAAAATACTGAATAAGATTGGTTCCAAGGCCAATCCTTGAGCAACTCCATTAGTAATCTCCCTCCAGTCCAATAATTTACCTTTCAGCACAATTTGTTGACTTTTCCCCTTTAGTCAGTTTCTTATCCACCTTCCAGTTTTTGTACAGAGTCCCATCTTCTCTAATTTAATTAATAATTGTTCATGTGTTACCCTGTCAAATGCTTTATTGAACTCCAAGTGTAATATATATACTGTATTTCCCTTATCTAAAAAATCTGTTATTTTCTCAAAGGAGGAAATCAGGTTAGTCTGGGATCTATCTTTGGTAAACTCATGTTGCATTACATCCCGTTTACCATTTATCTTCATGAATTTAATTATTCTTTCCTTCACAATTTGTTCTAAAGCCCAGCATTCTACAAAGGTCAGACAAACAGGTCTGTAATAGCGTGGATCACTTTCTTACCCTTTCTTAAATATAGGCATAATGTTAGCTATCTCCAGTCCTATGGTACTATGATTTATAGATATATAGATTTATCAAAAATCCTTGCTACCAGATGAAAAATTTCATGTGCCAGTTGTTTCAGTATTCTGGGATGGAAATTATCCCGTCCCCCTGATTTGAGCACATTAAACTCTTTCAGTTCTTCTTTTACCTCACAAGTGGTAATTTCCACTTCTAGACCTTCATTTCCATCAGCTGTCCTGCCTTCATGTCCATGTTCCATATTATCATAATTGCTGAAAACTGAGGCAAAATATTCATTTAGGTTTTGGGCCATACCTAGATTATCTTTAATCTCTTTCCCATCCATGTTGCATAGCAGCCCAACCTCATTCTTCCTAATTTTCTTTTTATGTATATAACTAAAAATCCTTTTATTATTTTAGTTTTCTTGGCAAGAGCTAATTCGTCTTGACTTTTAGTAATTCTCACATTATGCCTACATTTTCCAACCATCACAAAGTACGTTTCTTTGCTGATCAACACATTCACTTTTTCCATTCCCTATAGCCTCTCTGCTTACTCCTAATAACCTTTTTGAGGTGGCTATTCATCCAGCTGGATCTGGAGTCTTTTCCTGCAAGCCATGTGTTTAATAGTATTATTATCATGGGATGATAGAGCCCTATTACTATGTCTCACTGAATGTTCTCACAGTGCCTTTAACCCCTTATGCAAATGCAATGAAAATCATGTGTGTTCACATAAGTTCCCATGGGTCATTGGTAGAAAAGAAAGAGACAGAAAAGGTTTGGTAGTTGCATCAGATAAGTATCCATATGTTTTAAGGCCCCTGATGTGATCTAAAAGCAGTCACACTCTCTCCTCCAGTGATTCCTTCTTCAGACCTCTGGCTCCCATTCATTAGTTATTTCCAACTCTTTATAGAAAAGTCCTATAGATTTTAACAGAGATTTAAATAATGTCCTACCGATAATGAATAGCATCTGATAGAAATTATTCTAAACTTGAGTTGAGGAAAAAAATTCAAAACTTTTCTCAACAGAAACTGGCTTTTCAACTCAATGGAAATTGTCACAAAACAAAATTCCATTTTCATCAAAAAATGTCAGGCTTTTGTCAAAACTCCCCAATTATGGGGGGAGGGGAGTCTAAAATATTTATTTTCTTCTTCTAGCCAGCACCACCCAGGTAACATTATCTAGTTCATGGCTGACTGACAAGCTGAATTAGTAACTTTCATGTAGAAGAAAGTCATGTTCAACTCAACTCATAAAGAAAATTCTGAGGCAAGACTCAGGCTTATGGAAATGTCTCACCCACTTCTCAACAAACAGCTCTTAAGATACCAAGTACAAAAGAGGTCTTATGTCCTCCAAAGAGAAATATTTTCCTTAAAACTAAACCATACTAAACAAGGCTATCAAATATACTGTTAATTTACTGGGTGACAAAATATGACAGAAAATTTCTTGAATTTTAATTGTCTTATTTTAGTAACAAGCTACAATATAAACAAAAGTGCTGATTAATTCATTTTCTTTTAAGAAGTCTCATGCCAGACCTAAAAGCCTGTTGTTCTGTCTAGTTAAACACTCATGCATTAAAATGCTAATAATTAAACTGTTACGACTGACTAATGAACTCTGCCAACTATAAATGATGGTCTTGTTAGATTCACTGCACAGCAAGGCTTCCTTTGTACTAAAAAAGTTAAAGGTTAAAGAGCTCTTGAAAACAGTGAGCAGCATCTAGAAGTAATTACATTTTTTCCTGGAAACTAGTAGTTGCTACAATAATGTTTCAATTCGCACTCAGAAAAAAAATTTACTATGAGCTCTATTCATCAGAGGCAATCTGTAGCTTTCTACACCATGGCAGGTTGCTGCTCTGGCTTCTGCATCCAGCTTACTCAGACTAAGATCTAACAGGCTGCAGAACTCTTTTATTGGTCCATCCCATGGAAAATAAAAAGGCAGATACTTCATGCCCTTGTTGCATATCACTTGATTCACAGCCCTTGTTGAATATCACTCACTTCAAATCATTGACTACAATGGGAATACTTGTGTGTAACTCTAGGTTTATTTGCAGTATATTATTTAGCCACTAGATGTCTCTATGCATAGAGTTTCCAACAGTCTGGCCCCTGGTAAACAAAGGAGACAAAACTGGAACTCAAGCTCTGTGGAAGCCTGTTTATATCAGTAGTTGTAGTCATGTTCCTTAATAAACATTAATTATTTAAGAAGATTTGAGATTCCGTATATCATTACAGCATGAGCAAGAGCTACATAATGTAATCAAGGGTTGCAGAATCAGGCCTCTCCTGTGAGCCTCATGATCTGCTTATCAGATGTTCCATTCCCTTATACGGAATCAATAATCATTTTCCATTTACTTACATTATATCAGCTTACACCTGGATTAATGAAGATGTTGAGAGGATGGGTCCAAGTTTCTGTGTATCCTAGTGGAAATATAGCTAGTAGCCAACGTAGCTAATACAAAAAATACTGAAGGTATACAGAAATGGAAGTGTTCAAAAAAAGAAAAGGGTATCTGTCTCCCTGTGCATGTATGGCTTTTATGTTATGCCCATAGGTATAGTGTCTAGATACAAATATTCATTTGCCTGAGACCTCACTAAACGGAGCCAATTCAAACTAAGATTTAACCATTTGAAAAGTTATATTAATTAAGACCCAGCTAAGGCTATATTTGGCGAAGGTTATTCTAACTGTATCGTACTTTACTGTGGGCTAAATAATGCTGGCTAAGCATAGCGCAGACTAACGAGGAGTTGGGCAGAAGGGCACTTCCCCAGAGAAAGAAAAGGAGTACTTGTGGCACCTTAGAGACTAACAAATTTATTTGAGCATAAGCTTTCGTGAGCTACAGCTCACTTCATCGGATGCATTTGGTGGAAAATACAGTGGGGAGATTTATATATACACACAGAGAACATGAAACAATCAGTTTTATCATACACACTGTAAGGAGAGTGATCACTTAAGATGAGCCATCACCAGCAGCGGGGGGGGGGGAGGGGGGAAGGAGGAAACCTTTCATGGTGACGAGCAAGGTAGGCCATTTCCAGCAGTTAACAAGAACATCTGAGGAACAGTAGGGGGTGGGGTGGGGGGGAGAAATAACATGGGGAAATAGTTTTACTTTATGTAATGACTCATCCATTCCCAGTCTCTATTCAAGCCTAAATTAATTGTATCCAGTTTGCAAATTAATTCCAATTCAGCAGTCTCCTTGGAGTCTGTTTTTGAAGCTTTTTTGTTGAAGGATAGCCACCCTCAGGTCTGTAATCGAGTGACCGGAGAGATTGAAGTGTTCTCCGACTGGTTTTTGAATATTATAAATCTTGACGTCTGATTTGTGTCAGTTTATTCTTTTACGTAGAGACTGTCCAGTTTGACCAATGTACATGGCAGAGGGGCATTGCTGGCACATGATGGCATATATCACATTGGTAGATGCGCAGGTGAACGAGCCTCTGATAGTGTGGCTGATGTGATTAGGCCCTATGATGGTGTCTCCTGAATAGATATGTGGACACAGTTGGCAACGGGCTTTGTTGCAAGGATAGGTTCCTGAGATAGTGGTTCTGTTGTGTGGTGTGTGGTTGCTGGTGAGTATTTGCTTCAGGTTGGGGGGCTGTCTGTGAGCAAGGACTGGCCTGTCTCCCAAGATCTGTGAGAGTGATGGGTCGTCCTTCAGGATAGGTTGTAGAACCTTGATGATGCGTTGGAGAGGTTTTAGTTGGGGGCTGAAGGTGATCGCTAGTGGCGTTGTTATTTTCTTTGTTGGGCCTGTCCTGTAATAGATGACTTCTGGGTACTCTTCTGGCTCTGTCAATCTGTTTCTTCACTTCAGCAGGTGGGTATTGTAGTTGTAGGAATGCATGATAGAGATCTTGTAGATGTTTGTCTCTGTCTGAGGGGTTGGAGCAAATGCAGTTATATCGTAGAGCTTGGCTGTAGACATTGGATCGTGTGGTATGATCTGGATGAAAGCTAGCGACATGTAGGTAGGAATAGCGGTCAGTAGGTTTCCGATATAGGGTGGTGTTTATGTGACCATCGCGTATTAGCACTATAGTGTCCAGGAAGTAGATCTCTTGTGTGGACTGGTCCAGGCTGAGGTTGATGGTGGGGTGGAAATTGTTGAAATCATGGTGGAATTCCTCAAGGGCTTCTTTTCCATGGGTCCAGATGATGAAGATGTCATCATTGTAGCACAAGTAGAGTAGGGGCATTAGGGGACGAGAGCTGAGGAAGCGTTGTTCTAAGTCAGCCATAAAAATGTTGGCATACTGTGGGGCCATGCGGGTACCCATTGCGGTGCCACTGATTTGAAGGTATACCTTGTCCCCAAATGTGAAATAGTTATGGGTGAGGACAAAGTCACAAAGTTCAGCCACCAGGTTAGCCGTGACAGTATTGGGGATACTGTTCCTGACGGCTTGTAGTCCATCTTTGTGTGGAATGTTGGTGTAGAGGGCTTCTACATCCATAGTGACTAGGATGGTGTTTTTAGGAAGATCACCAATGGATTGTAGTTTCCTCAGGAAGTCAGTGGTGTCTCGAAGATAGCTGGGAATGCGGTAATGTAGGGCCTGAGGAGGGAGTCTACATAGCCAGACAATCCTGCTGTCAGGGTGCCAATGCCTGAGATGATGGGGCATCCAGGATTTCCAGGTTTATGGATCTAGGGTAGCAGATAGAATACCCCAGGTTGGGGTTCTAGGGGTGTATCTGTGCGGATTTGTGCTTGTGCTTTTTCAGGGATCTCTCAGTGGGATCAGAGGGTAATGGCTTGTAGAAAGTGGTGTTGGAGAGCTGCCTAGTAGCCTCTTGTTCATATTCCGACCTATTCATGATGACGATAGCACCTCCTTTGTCAGCCTTTTTGATTATGATGTCAGAGTTGTTTCTGAGGCTGTGGATGACATTGTGTTCTGCCTGGCTGAGGTTATGGGGCAAATGCAAACAGATGGACATCATACCAAAAGGACTGAAGGTAAAAAATCCATTACAATCTACAGACTATGCTGACAGCTTGTGCCACACACTCTCAAAGAAACTGCGGAACCACCTGATCAACATCCTCTACAGCAAACAGGGAAAGATTAAGAATGAGCTCTCAAAACTGGATACTCTCATAAAGAACCAACCTTCCACACAAACTTCCTCGTGGCTGGACTTTACAAAAACTAGACAAGCCATTTACAACACACTCTTTGCTTCTCTACAAAAGAAAAAGGACATTAAACTATCTAAACTACTACATGCCACAAGGGGCCACAACAGTGGTTCCCGTAACCCACCCAGCAATATTGTTAATCTATGCAACTATACTCTTAACCCAGCAGAAGAATCTGTCTTATCTCGGGGCCTCTCCTTTTGCCCCTCCACCCCCACAAACATGATACAGTTCTGTGGTGACCTAGAATCCTATTTTCAACGTCTCCGACTCAAGGAATATTTCCAACACACCTCTAACCAACATATTAACCCACAGAGACCTTCCTACCAACACTACAAAAAGAAGGATTCTGGGTGGACTCCTCCTGAAGGTCGAAACAGCAGACTGGACTTCTACATAGAGTGCTTCTGCCGACGTGCACGGGCTGAAATTGTGGAAAAGCAGCATCACTTGCCCCATAACCTCAACCGTGCAGAACACAATGCTAATTATAACATTCAAAAACCAGTTGGAGAACACTTCAATCTCTCCGGTCACTCGATTACAGACCTGAGGGTAGCTATCCTTCAACAAAAAAACTTCAAAAACAGACTCCAATGAGAGACTGCTGAATTGGAATTAATCTGCAAACTGGATACAATTAACTTAGGCTTGAATAGAGACTGGGAATGGATGAGTCATTACACAAAGTAAAACTATTTCCCCATGTTATTTCTCCCCCCCACCCCACCCCCCACTATTCCTCAGATGTTCTTGTTAACCGCTGGAAATGGCCTACCTTGCTCGTCACCATGAAAGGTTTTCCTCCTTTGCCCCCCCGGCTGCTGGTGATGGCTCATCTTAAGTGATCACTCTCCTTACAGTGTGTATGATAAAACCCATTGTTTCACGTTCTCTGTGTGTGTATATAAATCTCCCCACTGTATTTTCCACCAAATGCATCCGATGAAGTGAGCTGTAGCTCACGAAAGCTTATGCTCAAATAAATTTGTTAGTCTCTAAGGTGCCACAAGTACTCCATTTCTTTTTGCGAATACAGACTAACACGGCTGCTACTCTGAAACCTCCCCAGAGAAAATGTCTCCATTAACTCCCTGACTTGCAGGGAAAGCATGTTTGCAAAGAGAGCCCTTTATGGTGTGTAGCTTATTTTCTCCTGTCTCCTGGTTATCCAGCACCAGCTGATAGGAGCTTGGGGTATGGCTTTGCCTCCTTTCCACAGTCTTCTGGGCAGTTTTTCCCTAATGCATCACTGGGGAACAGTAGACTGGATAGTTTTTTCCTGAGTGCAAGAACTGTAGTTCTGCCTTGCCTTTATAGATATTCCAAAAGAATGGGAAGATTCCATGCACCCTCCCTCATCACCATGCAGCCACATAAGGGTCATGCAGAATCTGGTCCTCTGTGATTTGCTTCAGAGTAGCAGCCATTTTAGTCTGTATTCGCAAAAAGAAAAGGAGTACTTGTGGCACCTTAGAGACTAACAAATTTATTTGAGCATAAGCTTTCGTGAGCTACTGAGTGCATCTGATGAAGTGAGCTGTAGCTCACAAAAGCTTATGCTCAAATAAATTTTTTAGTCTCTAAGGTGCCACAAGTACTCCTTTTCTTTTTGTGACTTGCTTGTTCAACAAAAACATGTGTGTGAGAAAGAAAGCAGAAGGGAAAGAAGATTAAGAAGAATAATTTTTTTGTCTGCAACTTTCTATCCAATCAGCTCAACCGTTGAAACAATGTGAAGCTCAACTGTAAAGAT
Organism: Dermochelys coriacea; assembly: GCF_009764565.3. Taxonomy (NCBI): domain Eukaryota; kingdom Metazoa; phylum Chordata; order Testudines; family Dermochelyidae; genus Dermochelys; species Dermochelys coriacea. The sequence goes on along the minus strand of NC_050074.1, from coordinate 111,333,989 downwards.
TTGTTCAAGAACACAAAGGACCAGGTTCTTACACCATTACTCACATGGAGTAATACCTTTCTCCATGAGTGGTCCTACAGACTTCAATGAACCCAAAGGGAATAAGGTTTCAACATTTGCTCTAGTCTTGGCAATACCCGCCAGGGGTTCTCTCAACACATTTTTTGGTGGCCTCAGAGTGCAGCCACCAACTCTTTCTCGTGGCCGCACTGACAATTTTTCCTAAAATACTTAATTAAATGTAATAAAAAAATAAATATGCACATACACATGTCCAAATCATTGTAATTTATTGAATCTTCTTGCAGACTCAATAATAAAAATAATGTACAGTTGTCTATTCTTCACTGGACCTAAACAGAATAGAAATACAAATAAGATGCTCTGCAGGTTCTTGTCTTTTTTGCTGTAGTTTCTTTTGCTTTTTTGTTTGCTTTTTTTAAAAAAACATGCTAGCTAGTAAATCTGCTGCTGTGAAAAGTGATACAAACAAACATACAAATATCACTTTTCACAGCAGCAGACTTACTCTGTCCTGGCAAGCCCAGGGACAAATTAAGCCTTGGATGGGAAGGTTAGTAGTGGAGAAGTAGAGAATGGGAGGAATGCATGATGGGCTGGTGGAGGCAGCGGGGGTCAGGGGCGATGGTGGAGTGGGCGTAAGCCCTGCAGCTGGGGGTTGGAGCTTCGTGGCCAGAGCCTGCTGCCCTCCACCCCAGGGCTGGAGCCCAACCCTACTGTCCCCAGGAAGCTGGGGAACTCACTAGCTGCCCCCTCCTCCAGCATTTGTGTCTCCAGAGAGGGGCAGGGTCCAATCCCTGCTGGTGGCCCTGGGGGAGAGACCACTGCCTTGCCCCCCACACCCACACATCACTGCCCAGGAGGCTATGGCTGCAAGAAAAAGGCACCAGTGGCTGCACTTGAGAAACACTGCCCTAGACTACAGTGTGTTCAGGTACAAACAGTGAATTTGGAGTCATTAACACACCACCAGATACACATCAATACGGCAAGGTTTTAAAGATTTGGGGAAAACCAAGGATGAGTCATGATAAACTCTGGCTAGCATCATATCTGTACTTCAGAGACAAAAACCTGGAGTACAGCCTCAGGGATAGACTGGCTTCTCTGCCATGGAGCTATTGCCAAACCTGTCACTTTTGGATAACCCTCCTAAAATTCACTCATTTTATTACAGACATCACGGTCATGAATAACCTGCTTACAAACATACCTATCTTACATGTTGGCTCCAGGTGCCAGAAAAATATGATTCTAAAAGGATAACACAAAAACTATGTCATGTTAGCAAGATGGCCCTTGCTTCTATTGTTATTTGCTGCCTTCTGCATTACTCCACCCATTCAAAGTTATAAGATGATATAAGAATGCAATGAAGGGCTTCCTGCTGGCTTTTTTTTTCATTATTCTTATTGATGATATCAAGGAAAATCTGTGTATCAGAGCTGGGGAATCACAATGAACTATATTAATATTGGGCCAAACTGATCCCTGGAGAAACACCACAATGTTCAACTAAGGATGAATTTGGGCCATTGTTTAGAGGACATTGCATCACATAGTTAACACTTTTACTGCAAATGTCTGCAAAAGAGTTTTGGAAACAAGTCCTGAAATCCAGAAATTGCTTCTTGTGTCCAGTGGCAGACAAATCATGCCAGCTAAGGTGCTTTCTGCTCTACACACCCTCACCTGGGATTATTTCTGTGGAGTCATGAACATACCATAAACATTGGCCAGGCTTCAGGAAAGGTGTAATGCTGTAAGTCAGATTTCATGAGAAGTACAATGAATCACATTGCGTTACATAATCTATCAGGAGGCACACTGCAGCGTGCACAAGAATTTCCCTCAGGTGCCCGCAATAGTAGTGAAATGAAATCTTATTCCTAATGCAAAGTCACTTTAAAAACAAACACAATATAATTTTATATACATATATCAATTTAAATCATCAAAGCAAGACAACATACTAGTATCAATGCTTACTTACGGCATTGTAAAATAAAGACAATAATGAAAATGAGGAATAACCTATTTTTGAATGATACATGCAGTTACATGAAATTAAAAATATTTGCCAGATCAAACCGTGCATTCATGAAATCTTTCTCTGCTTTGTGTAGGTTGCACAACATTGCAGTAATGCAAAGAGCTCCCCTTTTTTTAGACATCCCTGGGAGAAGAATTTATGAGGAGGTATAGCACCTGCCTCAGTTATGCACAGCTGCTGTTATTGCAGGTTAAAAGAAGCACACTTCAGTTTAAGAATAACTTTCAACAGGCCAGCAACCTTCCCCAACCCAATAGACTCAAGTTGGAGGCAAAAGCCACAAAGGCAAAGAAATACATTAATCCTCAGATTTAGAAAAATGAATACAAATGTTAGCAACAAAATGTGCATACTAGATATGAGCCTGAACTAGGACACCAGGGTCAACCACTAGGAGTTTTGGTGAGGTTCTGAGTCAAATCTGAACTCATGAATTTGGCTCCATCTCCATGCAATATAGAAAGTCAGTAAGCACATGGACAACAGTTTTCTAATCACAGGATGTTCACAAAGACATCCTTGTTGGATGGGGTTTTGTTTACCTGAACATCTCAGTGCACTTGTAGTAGCGAATAGGGAAACCAGTTCAGATAAATGGAAAGTGATTCAAATTGAACATACGTTGACATTTAAAAAAATCTGGTTAACTTTTCCCTCATTATTTTTCATTTTTGCAGGCTTCTGAACTTCCTGGTCTGAGACCAGAAGTACAATTGGCAAAATACCATAAAAATGGCTTTTCTTGTTGTATTTCTTCTGGAAAGGATGCAGGAAAAGCAGAGAATATCCCGGGGCATCCTCTTCTCATGAGAATTCCAGAACAATTTTATAAAGTCAAGTGACTTGAATAATTTGGATAACATTCAGACAAACATCTAATCTTCCAGGTGCTCACCTAAACAAAACCTTTTGAGTTTTGCTTGTCACCAGTTGATGCAGCCTCAACCTATGCTACTGGCAAACAGAGACTGCTAACAGCATATTGTATGCTATAGTGCAGATGCCAGGACACAGGAGATCCTGAAAATTTAGAAAACACTGAACAACAGGGATATGTGTTTCACCTCATTTCAAATTCACTGGGACACTGATTTTCAAAATTGACTTGAACAATAGTGGGTTTGTTTCTCTGTGAAAAAAGGACCAGAAAGAAAAAAAAACAATGAAAAGATAAGACAAGTGGTTTTCAAACTTTTTAAGCTGCGTCCCCCTTTCCAAATAATGTCGTCTACCGCATACCCCGCATCTGAGATAGGGTTATAATATACCTAAGAGAAGAAGCAGAAATGGGCAGAGAAAGAAAAAAATGAAGAAGACAAGATTTTGTTGAACAGGACGTACGTCCCATTGAACCAACTAGGATGACTCACAGAGAGAGGTACTACTCAACATAAGTGTGGCTGAATCGGGTATAGAGAGTCTTGGAAATATGGTGCAGATAGAAAACTTCTAATAGGAGATAGCTATCGTATACACTATAATTCACCCACTTGAGTTAGGTTAGCTTTAAGGGAGATCCCTTCTATTTCTAACACATAGAACAGCAGTGGCACCAGCTAGAATGACCATTTAAAAAAAATGGAATTAACTTTGGAGAGAAAAAAAAATAAATTAAATGGAAAAAAAGATTTGTGAATTCAAACTTGCTTTTCAAACACTCAGACCACCTCCAAAATAGTAAATAAGTTCACAAGGGCTAGAGATACACACATTTTATTTCTCCCTTTGTGGCAAGTTTAATACTTTATTTTCTTATGCTTTAAGAACTTCAAATGGGGTTTGTGCATTTGACTCCTCTTATCTTTTTTTATGGAGTTCACTCTACTTTTTAAATCTCTAAGCATCTCTGTCCTCCCCTTGCCATTCTTTAACAGACTCATGACAGCACAAACAATGCCTCTTGGCTTTGAACACATCATGGTACATTTCCCCGACCGAGGAAAGATGTATGAGCAGTTATCTAGTATAGTTTTACACCAATCCATCTATTGCATGCTAGATTCAGAAATTTCAGTGGGGATTCAGTTTCAGGCAAAGTGTCTTGAGCAGACCTTTTAGAAGCAGAAAAAGACCACTTTCAGGGCCCAATCCTGTTAGGCGGTAAGTGCTTTACAGAATCAGGCCTTCCAAGTGCAATCTTCCCCCTACATTTTCAAAGAGCTGCACAGGGATTTATCTCTCAATAAAGTCAAAGGTCCAAGGGAATGGGGGAAGGAAGGGGGAGGAAAACATGTGCCTAAAGCCTTACATGATTCTTTGAACATGTATCTCTCTGCATAGCGGGGCATCAGATTACTGTGCAGAACTGGAGAATGAAGAGTTTGAAAAAGAAAGAGAAACTGATGCCTTGTACTTTCTTGAACAACAAGACTGCAGGCTTCACTCTCCCTGATAGATCACAATGCCTGATAGAACAGAAGATTTTTTTGAAAGAAGCTCTGTGGGACTACTCACCACATAAAGCTGTATGTGTGCATAAGCATTTGCAGAATCCAGGCCTTAGACTGCAAGCTCTTCAGTGCAGTATCTTGTATTTCTTCTGTACAGTGCCCATTACACTTTTGGGTGCTGTAAAAAAAATTAATTATTCCCATAATGGGAAAGTCACTCTCATTCTCTGAATAATTCTGTTTAACTTGTGCTATCAAATGTAAATCAGTTGGTGTCATATATTCCTAAGGGTGTGCGTATATATATATATATATATATATATATATATATATATATATATGCACACACACACACAATCATCTGTCCTCTATAAAGGATGACCCAGAATGGGGTGTGTGTGTGTGAAGAAGCTACAACAAAGGAGTGATTGATTGTTTTGAAACTGTGCTTGAGGCTGCTTGAATTCTGATTTTCTAGGAAGAGAAACTTGTTACATATTAAAGATTAAACTGTAAACAATAGAAGTGTGTCTGCAGTTTATATTTTGAAAGATCATTTACAAAGGGATCATGCAAAAGTGAAGATAGGTCTCCAAAGTCCATTAAGATGATACATTTGTAGTCATTTTAACCATCCAATTTGTTAGTTAAGGAAAGAAACCTCATGAGTAAAATAAAACCTCATGGAAAATATTACTGATTTCATATTCTCTAGTATTTAAAGAATGTGTAGAAAAAAGATTACATCCTCTTTGACGTCAATATGTTTATTAAGAAAAGAAACTGATCACCAATGAACAAGTTCTGTTAGGTGAGTTTAGAACAAAATGCAAGCGCTTAAATGTTTTTGGGGGGAACGGGGGAGGTCTTCACAGAGCTCCAATCTTGACTCATTCTTTTGGTAGCATTCTTCATTAACTATGTAGTTGACCTAAGATGAACCCAAATGATTACAGAATATTTGTCAAACTGTTTAATGGAAGCTTAAAAAATAATAGGATTTGGAAAACATGTGGGGATTCCCTTCCTTTCTCTCCACCTCTCTGCCCCCCATAATCCACAAATGTGGAAGGGCTGGATGGAACAAGTGCTGAGACAACACAGCTCCATCTGATCCGATGTGACAGATCCACTGTGGTCTGACAAGGTAACTTGGCCTCCAGTGTAATTAAATGTAAAAGTGCCTTTGAGGACATACTATCAATTGTGTGATTTCCTGCTGATTTGTTTTCTTGATCGGAGGTGCTGTTTTTTATTGGGCGGTTGAGTAGTTAGATAATCAAATTCATGTCATCTGCAAGCAGGAGTGGGACTGAAGTGCATGACTACAGGCGAAGGAAAACTAGTGTAGTGTTTCACCTTCCTCCTATGTCTTTACAGTGTTACTTCTAATTTGATCTCAGCATGATGGTTGAGGAGGACTCTGCAACTTTAAGGACCACAAAACAAAGCTGACACAGGTGTCCTAAGAACAGAGCATTTAGGACATTTCAGGGTCTGATAAACATTAACATAGTGACCCCTTCCTTACAGAGGGCCGCATTTTGTCATTCTTCCTTACAAAAAGTAGCAACTTCATTGCAAGGAGTCCTGTTGATGTCAATAGAGATATTCAAATATCCAGAGTAATGCGCTACTCATCATGAGAATGAGGCCATGTCTACATTATGGGTGCTACAATGCCACAAATACGGTGCTTCAACTGTGCTGCTGTAGCACTGTAGTGTAGATGCTTCCTACAGCAATGGAAGGGTTTTTCCCCATCACTGTAGGTAATCCAGCTCCCTCAGCTGCAGTAGCTAGATCAACTGAAGCATTCTTCCGTCATCCTAGTGGCATCTATACTGGGGATTGGTCAACATAGCTATGGTGCTCAGGGGTGAAAATTTAACTATGTAACTGTAAATGTAGGCCAGGTCTGAGTGAAAGAATGTGGCCCAGAGAAATTACAAACAATAAGGGCCCCAATCTATAATATTCATATCCAGATGCAGTTTTGAATCTTCTAAAAGTTGGAGGGTTTTAGATGAGGATTTTGGATTAATCCATTAAAAGTGATAAAGGGTTAGCTGGCAGGTTGCAGTTCTGGAGCTGAACTTTACCAACATCTGGGATATGTTTGGATGCGGGGTTTTGGTTCAGACCAATCTCCAGCTACAAAGCATTCGTCAATAGCCTTCTCTAGTAGTCAAAGAACTGAAATTTGTTTTAAAATAGCCCTTCCTTCCCGCTTTCTTTTAATTACTTTACAATCATCTGTTATGCTAAGAATAAGGTAACCCAATTTGTAGCTATTTCATTGAGAAAAGGCCATCCCCAGTTTAAAAATTGGAGAGCTATTTATGTTCTGACACTCAAAAGATTTAATTGTCTGAACAAACCCTATGATTCTTAGACTTAGAACCTTAGCCTACTGTCACTGAAGTCTGGGAGAGCTTGGCCATTGCTTTCAATGGCATCAGGCCCATATTTGGGGCTTCATTTTACAAGGTGCTAAACACCAATCCCATAAATAGGGAGTGCTCCCATCTCTCAGTGGGAGTTAAGACCAACATCTTAGCTCAGAGTTTCAACCTTAGCTGCAAAAAGGTTCTCTTGTAGGTTTAATTTTTATACGTTAGGCAAATTCTGGCTTGACTGTCAACAAGCTTATTGATTTTTAACAGGGTAGCATGTGGTGTGAATCGGGCAAGAAATTGACCTATAGAATTCCTTGGCTATAATTCTTTAGTAGCCGAGAACTCTTTGCAAATTAAAGAGGTACCTCCTTTTTAAACCCCTGTATAATTTTCCAGAAAAATAACCACTTTCGGTTGACAAATTTTGTTGTTTTTGGAAAGTTTGATAAAAAATCCATATGGTTAGTTTTGAGCATACTTAAAGCATTGTTTCAGAGGCCTCACTTGTGCTTGGGTAACTGAAAACAGTTTAAACTTGGCATGCAGTCTCCAGTGAGAAATGTGGGCTTGGAAAAGTTGGAAAAATAATTGATTCAGAAATAAAGGAGTTATAAACAAGTGAAAATAGTATACTCTGGTTGACCAGATGTATGAACGGGCAAGCATGGATATGTCTGGATATCCATGCACTGAAATAAATGCATTATTTAAATGTGTGATTTCATATTCATGTGCAAACATCTCAATAAATGCTAGGCATGTTAATTTCCCTTTCTCAAAAAATAAATATAGGCAATACATGACATGCTTCATACCTGTATGACTTAGGGATATCTGAAAAAACAAGGGAATGACTTGGTGAATTAAATGATTCCACCGCCAATAAAAAGCTAGTCAAAAGACAAAAAACATAATACATTTTATTTCAATAAACTAATATAAGTATCCAATTTTTAAAATATAAGTTCAGTCTTCAAGTCCACAAAAGAAACATAACCCCTTTTTTTTTTGGTTGAAAATCAGAATGACTTGAGGGCCAGATCTTCAGCTGGATAAAGTGGTGTTACTCCATTGACTTCAAGGGAGTGATGCAGATTTACCCTTTCTGTGGATCTAACCCATAAATATTTTTAGTTGATCTGAAATATTGTGTGTGTGTATGTGTGAGAGATACTTTTTATGGATTACATGGCAGGAGCAGGGCTAAAGACATTTGTTCTCAGTTTCTATCATTCTGATTTCATGTGTTTCTTTCAATGGCTGATCATCTGTGTAGTTCTATTATTGCAAACTGAAATACATTCATGCACATAACACAGCCTCTCTCCACACACACATACACACACACACACACAAGGAAGAACTACCATCACTGCATACAGTGGTAGGAAATAATATACTTGTGCAAGTGTTGAGTTACAGGCGCTATGGGAAGCATAACATTGAACGTCATTACCATTGTGCATGTAAAATCTTAACCATAACATTGGGTTCAATGTAATATTTTACATTTAATTAAACTAGTGCTGCTTTAAAGTTAATCATGCATGTTATTATTCATCAGAGAGTTTATTCTGGACAATTTATGTAGCAATATGCCACAGATAACTAAATTCCAGAAATGTCAAATAATAGATACAAATTTTGTATTTTATTAAAACCTGTTACATTTCATTGATACAATTGGACTTGGTGCAGTTCATCTATTGTGTACAGCATTCTGCTTTTATAGAACTAATTAAAACACACAGAACCTGGGTGAGGTGGTGCATTATCTAATACATTTGACCTTTCCTTACAAAAGCCTAGATTGCATATCTCAGGGCACATTCATCCCTCTTGTGCCCATGGGTTGTACAGCCATCTCCACAACACCTTTCCTGAGAATCTTGTGTGGGGCTGGGATTTACACCGGGCTAGCCAAGCTTGTGGTGAGTGGGGGCATGTTGAGGTGGGGGGAGGCATACTGTACCTTCACCAGCCCTGTGGCATTTCCTAAGAACAGATGACACCACATGAAGCCTGTATTACCACTTTCTTGAGGCCCTTTCCAGCCATGGCCAGGCTAGGCCCAGGTTCCATAGTTGCAAAGCTTCTAGTTGCAGAGCTGGCATGTATTTGTCCTGGGATCCATCAGTTCAGGAGTGGCCCAAAGCATAAATAGCTGCAGACCAAGACTGAGGTATGTTTTCTGTTAAATTGACAGAGCATATGTGAGAGTAGTTTCCACAGCACCTGCCCAGATGGTACCTATCCTTCACTTTTATGAACATGACTTTCATTTATAGTTTTCTAAAAGAGGACAATACCATAATATCTGAGCACCTCACAATCTTTAAAGTATTTATCTTCACACAGCCCTGTGAGGTAGGGCAGTGTTATGCCAAAATTTGCTCTGGGATTTTGGCTGCATTGCAGCAGGGTCCACACAAGATGTTACTGAGTGGCAAGCTGGTGCACTGTAGATTCACACCCGGGCTTATATGCCCCCCACCCCATTACCACAGTAACGGCATGCCTCACAGTCTCTATTATAGTTATTCTCACAACACCCCTGTGAGGGAGGGCAGAGCTGTTATCCCCATTTTACAGACTGGGCTCACTGCAGCGTTGAAAATGGCAGGACTTTATCTGGGCAGCAGAAAGAAAAGAGGTAGTGGCTCCTTTAAACTCCTCCACACTGCCTTGGGTCTTGAGAAAAGGGCAAGAAGGGAAAAGAAGGAGGCACTTACCTGAACCAAAGAGCAGCAAGAAAGAGGCTAGTTCAGGTGACAGCACAGACTTGCATATGCATTGGGGGTGTGGGAGGGTATTTATACCCCACTCCTGCTAGCGAAACTCTCTCTCCATGAAAACTACATCCTGGCATCTTGTCTTTCTTCTTGTGTGGCTGAGATAAAGGGAACTGAGGCACTGAGAGGCTAAGTCCTAGTTTTTTCAAGGTATTCAGGTGCCTAACTCCCACTTCAATACCTTTAAAAATCTGGCCCTAACTGACTTCCTCAGGGTCACACAGGAGGTCTATGGCAAAGGAGGGACTTGAATCCAGGTCTCCTAAGTCATAGGTTTGTTCCTGAACCACTGGACCAGCCTTCCTTTCTCATACCTCAGTAGCTGTTTGTGCATTGATGATATGAAAGAATATGAAGAGCTAAAGCGATCTGGCCTGCTCTTATTTTAATGCATTCATAAAAGTGAAGTCTGCAAGGGCTAAGGACCATGCGACTCAGTGTAAAATGGTTTAACAAGTCTAGAAAGGGTTAAGACATGATTATGACACAGGAAGACACAACAGTACTTTCCTTCTGTGCTACATATGTCGGTGGGTATTAAGGACACACATCTTTCCTCATATAAGATCATGAATTTTTATGAAGTAAGCCCAGCTTTCCCATAATTCAGTAGGGTGCACTTTGCAGACCCTAAAGTGCTGTCACTACAGAAGGTTTCATTGCTTGCACCTGCTAAAACATTTGAGGTATTTGAGAGGCAGTGAAACACATTTGCTTTTCATTTTATCTGACTTTGAAAATCTTTGAAGTGTTTAATAGTAGTCCAGAAAAGATTTCTGCCTCTTAATCATTTACTTGTAGGGCACATTCTCCACTGGTAGCCTGTCAAGCAGAAAACGAGTTTAGCCCAATTTTATTAAGTGCCACATGCTGAGTCAGTGTTCATTAAAGGTGTTTTAAGGTTTGAATTATGTAATTTATGAGAAAAAGAAATAAAAAATTCCATTGTTTTATTAATATACAGCACAGGATATATTGCTAATAACATACATTTGAAACAAAAATTTTATAAAAATGCTATTGGTGGGGGTCACGGATAGGCTTTTAAAAATCTCTTTTTCCCTGTTCAATAAAATTCAAACATTTTAATTCAATCAACATAGATTTGGAAAAGGAACTATTCCTGACCTCTCCTCTATGTCATTTGCCTTAACACACGTTGCACACAAAGGAGGGAATTAAAAAAAAATCCGAGTGATTTTTTTTTCTTTTTTTAATAGATGCGACAATATGTGATATTAAAATCATGTCAGTGTTGAAGCCTGTAGTTGTGCATTAATCCATCCCTTTGCAAAAAAACCCAAACCAAACCCAAAAGCCCAAATCATAGCCCTTGGAAACGCTGTATTTTTTTATAATTATTTTAACGTGTTCCCCACAGATTCATAGCTAACAGAATTTATTTAAATTGGACTTTGGCTTAACTGAGTCATTTTTGTAGCCCACCAAACTATTTTACAGTCTCTGTTGGTATGATATTTTAAATAGATTTTTTTTAAGCATATGGGAAAAATAGAACTTTAGAAATACAAGAAACATGTACATTCCCCCCCCCCCGCATACGTTTGTTTCAAGTTACTTGGACTCAACCCTGCACAGCTAATTTAGGCCCCAATCCTGCAAATGTCTCCAGAGAGCTATCTCTACATCTCCACAATCCTGCTGAAGTCAACTGGGCTCCATGCAGACACTAGGGTCTGCTTGTGGAGAGAGAGGATGGAGGCCTCGATCCTCATCTCAAGCAAAACTCCTATTGACTTCCAGTAGCTTTGTTTAGAAAGAGATTGTGTGAGGCCTGCAGGATCAGGCCCAGTAGAGTTTAATGTGCATTTTTATTTCCAGGGAAAAGTCATAGTAATGCAAACTTTTACCAAAGTGGAATTCACTACCCCCTTCATGGCAGGCTGCCATTGAACCTCCTCTGCACCAATGACGGTGGGGTTTTATGGTGGTTGTTGGGTTGTGGTGGTTGTTTTTCTGAAGTGCTGACATTCCGTGGGAACCCTGGCACTTCTAAGTGGATGCACCATGTACATGATCCAGCACTGCTGGAGAACTCATTTTGTGCAGCATAGAAAGAACTGATAACTTCATTGAGTGATCCCATGGATTTAAAAAAAGAACCCAAACTGTTCTAGAACTGATGTAAATCATTAATCTGCTACCTACCATGCGACCAACCTTCTTGATATTTTGGTAATAGCAGTTGTTGGTTATCTGGATGCTCAAAGCATCAGTATCTGACCTTTAAGGTTTGAGAGTCGTCAGCTGGTTAGAGCTGGATAACAAGCAGGGGATAATCAAGATTGGTACCCAGCTCAAAGGACAACAAATTGCTGGTCATTAGAGTTGAGAATAAGAGCCTGATTCTCAGCTAGTGTAAATCAAAGTAGTTGCATTAACCTGCTTTGCACAAGCTGAGGATCTGGCATTAAATGTGCACATATGATGCAGTACACTAAAAAAAACAGAGATGGATTCTTATTCTTTAAATGACGTGAACATGAAAGTGTTGACAGTTTACAGTAGGTGAGGAATGACATAGAATAACATGGATGTTTCAGAACAGCTGTGGGAAGATATCTTGAAAACAGGTAATAGTGATAGGTCCATAATTATCTCCCTATTATATATGTGCAAAACAATATCCACACTGTAAATTTAGATAGTAAAAAAACTAAGATTTTTGGGGAATTTCATTAAGAATTGGCTAATTTGGTCACATTTCCACAAATTCTGTCTGAAAACTTATATTTTTTTAAACCAAGAACTGCTGAAACTTCATCCTAGAGAATATGTTTTTAACCTGTTTGCTCTGGATTATATGTTATGTTCACAGTAGAATACTGTTCCATGGCAGTTGCTTTTTTGTAAAAATTGCCATTTGTTTGCATGGAGAACAGGAAAAAAACTAGAAAAACTGTAAAATACCTGATCTCTTATCATCCCATCTGTTTCTGAGATGGGCTTCTCAATATGGAGCAGAGCTTAGAAATGACTGGTAGGGCATGACCCTTTGAACTCAATGGGAGTTTGCTTGTATAACGATCCAAGACTGGGGACTACAGCATTGTGCCAACATTTTATCTATGTGCCAAGTTTTATCTATGGATTCCATAGATGAGTCCTCTGCTCCATAAATCCATCAAATCAAGGCAGGGATCCCATTGGGAGGGGCAAACTGTGAGCATAATGAATTGTGACCATCTCTAAAAGGCCACAGGATATTATATAGGGTACTCCCTGTTCTTCCATTCTTGGGGCAGGTGGAAGAACCAAGTGAAAAACTCCGAAGAGCCTATGAAGATGTTTACGATGCTCACATTTAGCATAATAATCTGCACACACAGGGCTAATTCTTGCCTATTCTAGCATGGGTGCAAGCAGTGGGAGGGGAAGATGGTGTAAGCAACTGAGGAGGATTGTACTCTGGAGAGTGCTAGGAGAAATACTGAGCCCCTGTGATGGCGAGCACACCGCACCCAGGGGGCATCTGCTGAGCTGGGGGCATGACTCTCCCCCAGATGGCTACACTGTTAACTGTGCGAGACATGTTAGGCAGGGGGCAGGAGCATGCAGCTACTTTTAAAGGGACTTGCAAAGTACACCTCAGTCCCTGGCCAGAGCCCCATCCTACTCCAAGGGAATCTTCCCCGGGGGGGCCAGGATTTAAGGAGCCGAGGACTCAGCAGCCAGTTACTTCTTCTCATCCCCAAAAGGACAAAGCAGGATTTGATCCTTTGAAGCTGTAGCAAGGGGGTGTTTTTAATATGAGCAGAGGAACAAGCTGGCTGAGTTTTATTGCGGAGCTATGCTAGCAATACATCAAGATTACTGAAGCTTAATGTAAGGAAGTCAGTTTATAATTACTTTGCCATTGTTCTGTTGCTAATGTGCCACATTGGATTCTCCTGGGCTGTTTTTGAAAAGTCTCTTTGAGGAAGGGGGAGATAGCACCCATGCTTATGAAAAAGGCAAATTATACCCTGGGGCAATCTCACTATACAACAGGAAAAGGCCAGCGTCCTCTCAAGAGATGTGGCCCCAAATGAAATGCAAGTAATTTCCTGACTAACCTGTGATTTCTATCTGGTTGTGGCTTCTGGCATATAACTGAGTCTCAAGTTCTGCGATTTCTGTTTAGCACGTCTCACATGTGCTTTCACTTTCATTTCCAACCTTTAATATAGAACAGCCTATTGCTGAGCCACAGAGGCAGTGGATGGCCATAGATATTGGATCTGCACCAGGCTGACATCTTCAGGAGTAAGGCTGGCCTGCTTTTTTAAGGGAAGCCATCCCTTTGTAAGGGAACCCATCCCCTTTTGTCAGCACACACCAGTATAGGCATGCACAGGAACCATGTAACTGGCAGGAGGGTTGGGGGGAAGCTTGTGCTCATTGTCTTCCTACCTTTCCACACTCCATAACTCTTTCTCCTTGGTCTTGCAGTCTGCCCACCCCTCTCCACAAAATCCAGTAGAGTTACGACAGCCCTCAGGCTGGAATAACCTTTGTGCATGTTCCCATCAGGTGGGCAGATTTTCTGATTAGAAAACAGCTGGTGCTGGGTGGAGCTGCATTACTCACCTCTGAATGTGGGAGGTGGAGGGCTGCTTACTGAATCCTGTGTCTCCTGCCCCACCTGCAGATTTAGCAGGTGAGTATCAGTCTGATGATTCCCTCTGTTTCCCCATCACCTACCTCTGAGATGGGAGAAGCATGTCCCTGGACCATGCTGTCATGCTGTCTGGAGTGGCTCACAACTGTGAGCGCCTACCTCAGGGCAGCCTGTCAGAAAACAGGCAGATATCTCAAACTGGTGGTGTGTTCTATAATTACATTTCACCAAGCCAGTGACAAATGTGAACTCCTGGATAATAATCCCAGTCTTACCGTGGCATCACAGAGAGTCCCCTTAGCCTCTTCAGTCTATCCCCCTTGCCACCGGACAAACTGGACTTTGTGATAAAAGATCACTTAAACCAAAAATCACACCACATCAGGTTGCTCCTACTCCCCAGAGACCAGTCACTTACCCCAGGTCAATTGGTACCCTAAATCTTACAGCAAAGACAATGTTGGCAGCCAATTCTATAGTAAACTAAAAGTTTATTAGCTAAGAAAAGGAAATGAGAGTTTTGGAGAGGTTAAAGCAGATAAAATATATGCACAGGTGAGTCACAGTTTGTAAGTCCAAATGGTGGCAGAGATGTAAAAACTGACAGTTTCCCAAAAGTCTTTTCAGGGTACCCAGATTGTCTCTGGGGATCTTCACTTTGCATCTAGTACACTTCCTGTAAGAGTCCGAACAGTCTAGAAGTGCAGGATCTTTCCTTGAATCCATACTTATAGCTTCTTCTCACAGAAAACAAGCTGACAGTGTCACTCCGACATGGGCTTTTCCTTTGATGATGGAGCGTGAGGAATGCATTTTGAGTCTTTGACGTCCGATCATCACACACAATGATCACTTGCTTTGAAGTTAGTACTTTTCTGTTAAAGTTCTTCATTTGCATTCCACAAGGTTTCTGTCTTGTTTGATAGATTATTTTGTTACAGGGGTATACACAATGTAAATGTTTTTGCCTACTGAATTAAGACTTTAAGGGAATATATGTTCAAAACTGGTTTGAAATATCAAAGTAGTTGAGTAAATTCTTTATAGAGCCCAACTCAGAAACACACACAATATCAACCTTCCACCTTGTAAGACCTGGCCTACACACAGTTTTTGTACCACCATAACTATTTCATTTAGGAGTGTTGTTTTTTGTTGTTGTTTTTTTACCAGAATAGTCATACCAGCTTTGAACAGGGGGTTGAACTAGATGATCTCCTGAGGTCCCTTCCAACCCTGATATTCTATGAGGTAAAATTCTATGAGAATAGCCACTCATGTGAATGCAGTTATATCAGCTTGTAGGTGCCTTGAACTGATTTAGCTTATTCCCCCTCCCAGATGGGAATAAATTATATTGATATAAGCACATTTATAGTGTTATAACTGCATCCACACTGGAGGGATTATATCACTTTAACAATACTGGTATACTTAAAGCAATGCAAAATTTGTATGTAGACATGCCCTAGATATTTGTGCTAAATTTAATGGGAAATCAGCATAACGATCCATTGTCACATACATATAGGTATCAAGGTTGGCAGCAAATCACATACATGTGGGATCAAGAATAGAATTCATGTTAAAAAATCCCAAACCCAGTTGGCTTCACTAGCTCAACCAGCAGGGAGAATTTATACATCTATGAGTAGATATTCCATCCAGTGGAGGGTGGTGTTAAACACTAAGCATCATCAGTCCACACTGGGGTTTGTTAACATAATAACTTTGTATTTGTTTGTTTCAAGTCAGGTGGGTTCCCATTCCCTGAGTTTGAATTTTGGGAAGAGACCGGTTTATATCAAAAAGCACAGACTCAAATCTGGATTCAGAACAATCATTGGTCAGAGGTGCTTTGGATTGGAGGTGGACGGCTTCAGGCCATCCATACTTTAGGTTCAAAACTCAAAGTGGAACACAGCTAAAATTGCCAATTTCCTCCCCAGTTTCTGATTCAAACCATGTGAGAAACTACAAAGTTTAGCAAAGTTTCCACCCCAACCCACAAATGGACATAGACTCACTTGAAACTCTTCCCAAACCTGCTCAATAGGTTCCCAAGCATTTTTAAAAAACTGAGCAGGGCTTGAAAAATTTCACACAGCTGACTGACACATAAACCTGTTAATCCAAACATTCCCCCATTGATTTCTGTGGTAGACGTTCCTTAGATTTTTCTGGAATTGCTGAATATTTGGTGCCAGGAGTTTTTAGCAGGTTGTGGGACAATATGTTCTGTGTTTTGTATAGAAGGAAAGACCAGCTGGTATAAAGGAAAATATATTTTCTTAGCTTTTTCTAGTTCTTAGAATTAAACGTCAGCTTAAGTGAACTCCTTGTACCATAGTAATGCTGGCAAGAAGGATACAAGATGTTTCAGCTTTCCTGAATATTGCTTCTGAGGTAATGCCATAGCATTGTGTTTGCAAGATGCCCCAAACTGTCAGTTTCCTTGAAACACAGTGTATTTAATACAAAGCCATTAAGCCTTGTAAAACTGTCAAAAATGTAAATGACACTTGTAATAAAATCTTGTCGTGTGACCAGCTCTAGCTAATCAGGGCTGATGACATCACTACAGTTGATCACTGCTGGTGCTATGTACATTTGGACAGCTTTATGACCTGCATGGATTTGTGTTATTAAAATTGTACAGTTTTGTAAGGAATTTGGGATTTAATAAAGCAGCAGAGAAACTACAAAAGGGACAATATAGCCCACTCAAAGTGAGTAAGGCAAAAAAAATAAAATAAAAGCAAAACTGGGAGAGGTTCCCCTTTCCCAAATCATACAGGGTACGAGTTGTTCATATAAAACACTTTTATGTATTTATAGCTCAGCAAATACCTTGCATCTGTGAGACCATAAAACAAATTACAATGTATCCAATTGCTTCAAGGTGGCGAATTGTACTTAAACTTAATGATTTGTAGAGATTCTAAGAGAAAGAGTATTACCTGCTTAACTCTACTTGTTTGGGAATTGCTTATTAAAATAGACATTAATGTGGGTTTTTAAAAATAAGATTTAAAGGTTTAAATTGAGATTGCTACCCCTGCAGCCATCTCATACCCAGCAGGGAAATACACTGTTTTATGTATTTTGCAAATACACAGAACTGCTCCCAAGAGTACACATATGTCAAGGAAAGAGAGATAAGGATACATACTCTCCCAATAATCTATAAATTCAACCTAATGGGGGAAGATATCAGAAAAATGTGTTGGATTGAAGGCAAATAAATCACACCTGGTTTCCTGGCATAAGCTGGCACTGTGTGCCTTATATTTCAGTCAAATTATTCCATTTGTTTCTAAAGATATTTTAATCCCTCATGACCTCAAACTTCCCGTGAACCAGGGTCTGAACAAAAGGCCGCCCACTGTCTTTGCAGTAAATCTGTTGTCTCCCTTCTAGGCTCTCAACCTGGGATCATAGATCACCCCTGCACTGCATCTTGCTTCAATTTACTCAATTAACTTGAGTAAAGCACTTGTAAGTTTGCAGATGTTGCTTTATTATCAAGGCCTAAAATGTACAAGAGAGTTCAGGAGCCTGAGGTTATGGGAAGGTTGTGTTGATGGGGGAAGGGCAATAAAAAGTGCATGCTCCACAATTGTTTCCTCAATCAGGGTGACGAGGTTGGGTATATTGTTCCCCTATAAGTTTATTTAAACCTTAAGATGCATCTTGCCTTGTGGATTGGGGGAATGTTTGATGTTATCTGATGGAAGGATTGGATATGAGGAATAGGTATTCACCTTGAGAAGAGATAATGCTGTGATTAACAGATGTTTAATTGAGCCATTCATCAAATGAAGAACCTGCCTAAAAGTCAAGAAGGCTAAGTAAATTATTTCCAACCCTGCAGGTGTTGGACTGGCAGCTCTATTACTCTTCTGGAAATGGGCTTTAGAAGATTTTATATGAGAAGATAATTTATTTCAACGAGAGATTCTATTGTGCTTTTATTTATTTAATATTCTTCAAGGCTTTGGCACCAGCCCTTCTTATTTTGAACACAAAAGTACATTGTGGAGGTGCAGAGGGAAAGCAAGTTAATGCATGGTATTATGTTGGTGCACTGTTTTCAGTCCCTGTACAGCCCAAGTGTCCATGTTATGTTCACTTAGTAATTTCCACAATAATCTCTGGGAATTGGGTGGAATGTAGGTGGAGTTACCCAGAAATCCTATAAAATAGACTGAATTTATCAAGATACTTGAGGTATTGCTTCTTAAGGATACGACGTCATCGGAAGACATATATGTGTCTCACCTGATGGTATGATTAAGGTTGTGTAAACATTTCCATTATAAATAGAGATGTGGCCTCAACCCATATTTGGATCATAGTTTCAAGCACCCTCAAAGTTTTCTGAGGGTGAATCTGATGTATTGATACACGTTCATGTTTGGTTATAAATTGATTTTCAGTTTTGATTCAGGTAGACCCATCCTTTCCACTCATCGACTTTGACCTTTAGTGCATCACTTCAGTTTTCAGAGTCAAATGCACCCAAAAGTTTCAGATAAAATTCAGTTGAAGCCACCAAATCTCATCTAGTTTTCAACTGAAACCACATGAAACCACAAGTTCTGAATGGGTTTGATAAAAACCCATCAATCCACCCAGTTTTGCTCAGAATATGGGGCAGCCTCACTCAAAAGGTCTGCAAACCTTTGAGAGCCTTTTGAGAAAATTTGAGCCAGATCTTCTGCTAGTGTAAATCACCATAGCTCCATTTGCTTTTACAGCACTACACCAGTTTGCATCAGTGGAGGATCTGGCCCATGAGTTGGCTTTTTATGTGTAATTAAACCTGATACCAAGTGAGTTTCAGACTTCATAACTAGAGTTTCATTCATCTCTAGTTATAAACCTCTGTTTTCATGGAATTTGAACTCTATGTTAATTGGGTCAGTGCTAGAAATTCTCTTACCAGGTTACTAATTTTAGGTGTTTTTGTGGGTTCTCCACCAGGCAATGCCAGGCTAATGCAGGTCTTATGTCCCTAGTTGGATTTCTTCCATATCCAGACAAATTTGGGATTCTATTACCAATTTTCAAGACGATTCCCAAGCACCATGTAACTGCAGGGCAGATTGGGCCTGAAGCATACATTCACCACAGCAAAATATTTGCTATAAAATAAGATAATATAATAAATAATAATAAATAAAATAAAATAAAAATACTACTACTAATAATAATAAAAAAAATACCAAGCTTTACCTGAGCTCTGCAAGATGGCTCAGTGATCCAATGGCATTCCCTTGTGAATTTAGCATCAGTATAGTGTGTGCCTAGGGTGTCACACAGGAAAACCGGAGGTAGGTTTGGACTTTGGGACCTCTGAAATAGGAGGAAATGCAAATAGGAGAGAATGATTAATTATTGAATATTTCCCTTTGTTATTTGTGAGAAAGAAGGTGGGTGAGGCAATAGCCTTTATTGGATCTATTTCTGTTGGTGAGAGAGACAAGCTTTCATACTTTCATAGAGTTCTTCTTCAGGTCTGGGAAATGTACTCAGAGGGTGTGTCTACACTACAATTAAAAACCCACTGGCCCGTGCCAGTTTGACTTGGACTCACAGGGTTCGGGCTAAAGGGCTGTTTAGTTGTGGTGTAGAAATTCAGGCTTGTGCTGAGGCCCCAGCTCTCGGACCCTGTGAAGGGCGACGGTCCCAGATATCAGGCTCCAGCCGAAGCCTGAACATCCACACAGCAATTAAACAGCCCCTTGCCCTGAGCCCCACAACCCTGAGTCAGCTGGCATGGACCAGCCATGGGTCAAATGGCAGTGTAGACATACCCAGAGTATCACAGCTAAATACAAAGTGGAACAAATTGGTTAGCACAAGTAGCTAACACATCCTTCCAGGAACCATTCAAGGCGAAGTGCCCTGTTAACACCTCTCCAGTCATAGGGAGGAAAGGAGAACTGGAGACCTGAAGAAGAGCTCTATATAAGGGCAAAAGCTTGGGCTTGTCTACACTTACAGCACTGCAGTGACATAGCTGCACCAGTGCAGCTGCGCCACTGTAGTGCTTAATGAAGACGCTACCTATATCAACGGGAGAGCTTTTCTCATCGGTGTAGATTCTCCCCAAGAGGCAACAGCTATGTTGAAGAGAGAAGCTCTCTTGTCGCCATAGAGCTGTCTACATCAGGGGTTAGAGGTTAGTATAAATACATCGCTCAGGGGTGTGGATTTTCCACCCCCATGAGCAACATAGTTATACCGACATATGTTCATCTGAAGTTGGTAGGTTTAAAATTTTCATATTTGCAAAAGCATTTTTCACAGATGCTGATTGGGGTTAGGTGGTTTGGAGTATGTGGTCCTTTCTCATGGAACAGCAATACCATTGATTAGCTTACGTGTGGTACTGTAATCACAGCCAAGCAAATTATTAAGCATGTGAAGCATGGCCCCAATCTTACAGTCTTTACTTAAGCAAAACTCTCATTGACCTGCAGCAAAGCCTCCTTCTGGAGAAGTCTGGATTCTATTATGAATTCAAGCCAAGTCCTTAGTCCTAATTTTCAGAGTCGTGTGAGGTTTTAAACCCAGAGGCCCCATTAAATCCAATGGGACTCACATGGTGTCCATGCAACTGTGAACCTTTAGGGGTTAATATTATTTTAGTGAAATATTTTGTATGTGAAAAAAATCTCCTTCCAAGCCCCCTTTCTGCTTTTAACTTTCATAAGGGTCTTTAATTATTCTTTGAATATGCCATCGCAATTTTTTTATTTATAACATGTTTTTTTTAAAATAGTGGTCTGTTTTGTTTCTAAATATAATGGAAGTTAATAAAATATGTGCCAGAAGCTAAAAATATGATGAGCTATAAGGCATTCTCCAGATTTTTTTTTTTTTAACAAAGAGAGAGAGAAGAAATAGCCAGTCTATTATTCCATAGTCTGTACACATTCTCTTTGGAATAGATATTGTTTCTGGTCTATTTCCCCTCAATGTCTGGCATGCAGCTAATTAATTCTCCCCCTTTCTAATTCTGCAGCTCACTAATTTGCGTATTTGTTTAAAGAATACCTTCTGTGTCAGAAACTGGCTATGTTTAAAAAACGGAATACTAGCTGTTGGACACAGTAGTAGAAGGTTCCTAATGCCCTTCCTTTTTCTATCATCCTGGGAATCTAGTCTGAATCAGTTTGCTGAATTAAGATTGTTGCTAAGGGACTGTCAGCAACAAATCACAGTTCGTGCTTTTACGACTATAGAACTTAAGAAAGAAGCAGAAGATGAAAGTTTCTCCTTACTGCACTTGCAATTCTCAGGTAATGCTTACACATTTTTTCTGTTCTCCCCCTCTCCCTCAAATCCAGCCAAATATATTCCTGCATAAATGGGGTGCTACTTGTGTGTGTATGGTGTGTGGGGGGGAGGAGGTCACATGATTCATTATTTCCATGAATTTGAGTGACCATCCGATTTCTATGAAAACATTAGCAAATCCCTAAATTTCATGAGTTTTAGTATGAATAGTTATTAATCCAAAAGTTCACACTGGAATTTCTTTGTTCCATAACTGGTATTTGTCATATACTATTCTCCTGTCTAAAAAGTTTCATTCATCCAGTCAGGGGAGCAGAAATAATACCATGTAACTTAGATGAGCAATCACACACCAGAAGATTCCCGTTTTCTTCAATGAGAGCTGGATCATGCCCGTGATCTGTAAGATACAGACACACATTCCTGGGCCTTGAAACATATTCATAGATTAGATCCCTAAGCATTCATCTTTCATCATTGTTTCACTCCATTTCCCACCATCGCACTTTTTTTTTCACCCTACGCCTGTACTGAACTTCCTCTTCTACACTAAGAATCCTCACTCTAACCACTATTGATGTAACCTCCATATATTTTCTGTCAATACCCTATTGGCAAACACTTTATTAAATTGATGCTACTTTAAAGAGCATCACGAAACTAGGAAGTTTTATTGTCTCAGGAAAGGTCTAAGCAAGCTGAACTGGCTCTTCAAGACAGCTTCTTCTCTTTTTTAAAAAAAAAGAGTTATCAGGTACTTAAAGAAAATTCCGTCTGTTTCATTGTGAATCACGATCCTGCCGTGTTCTCTCGGGGGCGGGGGGAGGGTCAATAGTAAAACTTCCTTTGAATTCATTGGGAGCTGGATTGTGCTCTGAATGCTGAAGCTATGCTATGATGCAGAGGTGGAAACCAGTTAGCATCACTTCCTTGATCTGGTATGTCAATGGGATGAGGCCCCTTGGCTATGTGAGGACTTGCACTGATGGACACTTTTGGGATTTCTCTGCCATAACAGATGACAGTGATGATATTCCACATCAGCCACAATGAGGGCTACTTTTAATTTTTAACGAGAATTTGAATAATATGCACACAAATTGAATGAGAGACACAATTTTGAAGGCTAAAAACCTACAACCTTTAAACAGTGATTTAAAAGCTAATTATTATGGATATAGCCATTCAACATTAATTTCTTAATATTGTTCCCTCAAGAAATAACGATTTAGTCAACCAATTATTTTATCTCTTTTAGGGATACTTTCTTAATTGCAAAACAATCTAAAAATATAATCAGCATGCTAAATACATGTGCTATCTTGTTTAGAATGCCATGTTGGCGGAAGAATGCAATTAAACTGCCAAAATGTAATTGTTTCCCATATTTAATTTAAAATGGTTGATTCATATTTGCTTAAACAAAAAAAAACAAACAAAGAAAGTTATTACCACAACTACTAGTTTAAATAAAGAAGATATAAAACTTGGAGCATTGACGAAAACTGCTTCTATCATGAGATACTGCTATCAAAGCATGTCAGTATCAGAACATTTTGATTTTTACATCTAAAATACCTGCAGTTCTGAATTAACAATTTTAGCATTTAGGGCTAGATTGTAACTTCAAGGACAGCTCTGAGCAAGGGCAAGTGAAAACTGCTTAAGACCCCCCAAGTGGCCCATGGAGCATGCTTTAGATTCAACCCACTGAGTCACAATTCCTCCCCTGCTTACTCTTTGTTTCTCGAGGGTAGTAATATACTGCTGGACTATACCACAATTAAGTTGTTCTCATCTCACTCTGGTCAGCAATATGGGGGGGACTTGAACTGAGGCTTTTCCCATACCCTATCCATCCTCCAGCCAATCACTGCCCATTTGCTGCAGGGAGGAAGTCAACAGACCAGTATTCCCATTTATTCCCACATACCTGGACCCAAGATCTTGACTCACTCTCCTTTGGGAGAGCCTGTACTTCCAGTCCAAATCTGGCCCTTACATCATTTCAGACTGAGTACTACAAATGACAGACCAATATGTTTCTAGATTATATTTTTAAATAGATGCAAATATATCAGAAGGTACCTCTAGACCTGTGGTTCTCAACCTTTTTGGGCACAGGACCCATTTGTAAATGTTTATGGCCTGTTGTGACCCAGTAAATAGTCTGGGGGAGGAGGCCATGGGGTGGTTTCAGTTGGATCTTGCCCCCCGGGAGGGGTACTCACCCCACAGTGGTAGCTTCTGCAGCTCCTGTGCTGTGCTGCTGGATGGACTTGGCTCTCTGCTTCAGGCATTTCAATCTGCGGGATTGCAGGGCCGCTCAAGTTTGTCCCCACCCCTCTGACTGGACCAAATTTGTGTGAGTGGAGTTGTGACCTGGCTCGTGGGGTTGCAGTGCCGCTCACTCAGATTTGGTCCACCTGGACTCCCATCATCATGATGGCTAGGCCAAATCTGAGTGGTGCTAGGACCCCGGAGGTTGCAGTGCCTGAAGCATGAAGGCGAGCCCAGCCAGCCCTGGGGACTGGAGCCACAGGAACTGCCACATGACCCTTTGAAACATTCTGGTGACCCAGTTTTGGGTTGTGACCCATTGGTTGAGAAATGCTGCTCTAGACCACTTAGGTATGCTTCCAACAAAAGCAGCCCATAGTGGACAACTGTT
Source organism: Dermochelys coriacea (assembly GCF_009764565.3). NCBI lineage: Eukaryota > Metazoa > Chordata > Testudines > Dermochelyidae > Dermochelys > Dermochelys coriacea. The sequence continues at coordinate 111,309,734 of NC_050074.1, read as the reverse complement.
TTTATTTGTGTGTCTGTATGCAAAAGTGACAACTGCCTTCTGGGCCAACACACTGAGACTGTACTGGAGACCTCCAAAGCTAAAGGTATGAGATCCAGCATAGAGGAGGACCTCTCTTGCTCTCAAACATACACACCCCTGCTCCCACCCACTCACCTGCATGTACTTCTATTAAGTATGTTGACTGCCCTGAAGCAGTGCATGCTGATGATGATAATGAGCCTCATGTGAAAGGCACCTTGTAGGTGTAAAGACAGTGGAACTTTGGAACAAGGTGGCTGACTCTAGGACCTGATTTACAAAAGTACTGAGCACTCCTCATTCCATCTGAAGTCAGTGAGAACTGCTGGCAGACAGCACCTCTGAAAATCAGACCCTATGCTTCTTTGCTGGAATGCAGGGGCTTGTCTATTGAGCCATCTTAGCTTCAGATTCTAAAATGCTGCACTGAAAGTCAGCTTAATTTCTGTTGGGTCATGCTGGCAGGTAAGTTCTGCTCGCTACCGCCAGGGTATAAAAATATTCAGAGTCTCTCTTTTGTCCTTTGTGTTATTTATTTTGGAGTTCCAAATAATGCTACATGCAAGGAAGGGACACCAACTTAGGTTGTGTTTGCTCTACTAGGGATGATGTAGGGATTTAGCCCATTCTCAATCTCTTATGGTGCCCCTTAGATATAAGATGTTCATGAACACAAAATAATGACCCAAATATTACCCACAGGTACATATGCTCAGTTCCTATTGCTTTCAATTGAAGTTATCATGTATTTGCAGGAACAATTTGTGACATTATTTATTCTCAAATTTATTCTCAAATATTTATTCTCATTATGAAATTCAACCCAGTGCAGAAGGTCTGCAAAAGGACCGCTACACCACTTAAACTCTAAAGGCAAATCCTAGTCCTTTTGACATCAATTGCTCCACGGTTTGTCTCTTCGGACAGGGTTAAGTGGGACTTGAGAGCTCCTGAGAACTTTACATGGGACCATTACACTCAGATGAATTTCACCCAACATTTTCCCTTCACTTTGTCTCATACTGCTTCTAAGAAGCAGTTTACAGCAGAGGAAATATTCACTATTACTGAATGAACATGAAATTTAAGAGAGGAGGAAAAAGCCTACGAGCCTAGCTGATCTAATGTTGAAGCATGCATTTTCACATTTTGCATCATATTGGCAATGTTTGTGTAACACACTGGTGAGTGGGTGGGAGCAGGGGTGCGTATGTTTGAGAGCAAGAGAGGTCCTCCTCTATGCTGGATCTCATACCTTTAGATGTGCATTTGATGTGCTGAAAGTATTTGCAGGATCAGGCCTTGATTCTGCTTTTGAGCTTCATGTCAGATTTTGGTCCCATAATAAACTGAATGAATTAGAATTTATAAAATAAATAAAATAAAGTGTCTTTTCCGTAAAATACTTTCTTTGGGGGTTTCTACATACAGAAAGGTATTTTGGGTCTATGCGGTGCAAGAACAGGAGCTGGGGTGAATTAAGTGCAGTGTATTTTCTGGCTAAGTATGTTTTGCCTGACAGCTCTTGGTATAAATAGAGATTCATTTAAATGCGTGGTGTTCGGGTTTGATAGCTTAAATACATGCAGTTGGTGAGACTGTTGGAAAGTGATGTGGCCTCTGCACCCATTCGAAAAGAACCTGATCCTGTGAGGTGCTGAGTCAGTGGGAGTGGAAGGTGCTTACCACCTTTCAGGAGATGCTGAGCACCTCCCCAGGACTAAGTCCAGAGATAGCATCCCAAAGGACAGATACAAGGATATTAAAAAAAAAAGACTTTGATCAAAGAAATATTGCTTCTTTCCTCCTTTCACTGAGCAGATGTGCAACGTGTCTTGGGAAAGAAATAGAAAAATTCCAGAGTGATTTATTTGATGAACCTAGTTTTAACCTAGCTTATTGCATGCCTGATACAGTGATGTTGGTTATTAGTTTCTAGTTGAAAATGACCAGATAGAGACTTGTTCACTTCATCAATATAATACATTTATTGGTTGTCAGGGGAGTCACATCACACAGATATGTAAATCTGTCACTTTGTCTTAAAAGTGTATTTCTCTATTACAATATTGCTTGATGTATGTTTTAAGGCGGTGGGGTCTTTTAAATATTTTAAAAAAACCAAGAAGGGGGGAAGATATGTCTATTCAATCACAGGATTTAAGACATTAAAAGCAGATGCATCATTTATAAAAGGAGAATTTTATCAAATGCCATTGAAAATGAAAGAAGCATCTACATCTACCATATGTAGACAGTGGATTAAAGGAAGCTTCATCCCGAGCAAAAATTAACAAACATTTTCGCTTGCTTTAAAAAGGGGAGCCAGTTACCAGCTGGCCACAAATTTTGAGATTTGCTGTATCAAATCTGAAAGATAATAGGCTCTTTGGTTACAAAAGATAAAAAATTAAAATTAAAAAAAAGGGTATTACCGCAAACCTAGTGAAGTAACCCTAGCTTTTAAAAAATGTCTGGAGTGCACTGGAAAAAATAAGATTTAATAAATTCCATTATTTTCCATAAAATATCATTTTCTTGTTCATCAAAAAATAGCAAGACAGTAGTTTATCTGCAGTCTGCACACATGATATCAATTGCAGGATTGGGGCCTAAATTCTCTGCTGAATATGCAGCGTGTTACAGCCTGGATCCAAGGCCCACTGGAGTCAAACATAAGGCATCCAAGGACAGCAATGGGAGCTGGATCTGCCCTTGGTAAGCTAGTCAATGATTTTACTGTCACTACAGCTAGAAAATAATGTTCCATGAGAACAATACGATTTCATAGAATCATAGAATATTAGAGTTGGAAGAGACCTCAGGAGGTCATCTAGTCCAACCCCCTGCTCAAAGCAGGACCAACACCAACTAAATCATCCCATCAGCGCAGTTACTGAATTTCTGACAACCTAAATACAAATCCAAAGGAACTGCCAAGATGATCATGCAAAATGAAACCATCAGTGAAGAGAAATTCTCACTGGCTTTCAACAGACTCACACTTTGGGCCCAATCCTGCTGCAAGACCGCCACATGAGAAACTGCCATTGAAATGAATGAAGTTCTACGCATAGAAGGCCTGCAGGAGTGGATGCCATGTCAGCCTGATGAAGGCACATAATAATTTACCAGCTTGATGTCTTTGCTGGAAAACATGTTGCCAGTACTGGGGAGAACATGTTAATTAGCTCATATGTAATCAATTTAAAGCAACAAGAACAGATAGGCATGATAGGGAAATGATAAAGCATGTCAGAAAGGGAATGGAGATAGGGACATTGTGAGCCCCATAATCAAGAGCTAGATTTTTGACCTCATGTTCTGGAGTGTTCTGCTCTGCGATTTTGGTTCAGCCCATTTAAAAGATTGGAGACAGATGAAAAATGTGGGTCTGAATTTCAAACTCTTCCCCCGTAAAAAAATATAAGGATTTCAGATCCAGCTCTCTGGTTCTGGGTCATCTTCACTGAATACCAGCACTAGCACTGTAATACACACAAGCCTTTAGTGCATTAGGTTACACTATAAAGTCTACATGTTAATAATTGACCCTATTGTAAAATATAGTTCATTATAATGAAAATAGAATGGTAGGACTAACTGATTTCAACCCAAGCTCAGTTCAACTGACATCCAACTTGCATAGACAACTACTTGAGTGCGATATCACTTCACTGTAAAGGGTGTCAGGCTTCAGGAAGAAGGATATCAAAATAATTGCCATTGTAACATGCAATCGTAAAAATGATTTGCTAACTTTGTCATGCTAAGCAAAATTTGCAATGAATTAAAAGATAAATAATGGCTAATGTTTAAGACTTAAATAATCCTAAGAAAACTTTTAGTATGTAAGATTGTGTATAATACTTCACAGGCTAGTTCCTATAGGGGGTATGGCAGGAGTTTCGGATGGCCACATTACTCAGAAGTGTTCAAGTCATGAGTGAGTTATACAGATTATCTAAACTGAGCATTAATAAGACCTTTATGGCACATCATATAATTATGTATATTGTGGGTGCCACATATGTCACAGAAAACCTATTTTACATTTTTTTTAGATTTGAAAATAATTAATCAAACTGGTTTTTATATCCTTCCAAATGTAAAGCCAGATGCCGCAGTTACCATGAGTCTGGAGGTTCAGGGGTCAGAGGGAGCCATTAAAAGCCTCTACAAATGGTCTAAAATAGCTATTCTAGACCATAAAACATCACATGAATCAAGTCTAGTGTGTACCCCATAGGAAACCTGGGAATCTCTCCTCACCTGTAAGACATAAAGGATGTATACTAGAGCACTTATAAGGCTGCTGTTGCAAAATTAATTTGCCCCCTTTGTATGTATGCATTATGATACCATCTTTAATTACATACTATTTTTTCCCCACTGTGCTGCAGACATGAATCAGGATTGTGTAGTGAACCACCCTTAATTCAGGTTTTTCCTGACTTTTGAATGCTTGACTTTGCAATTAATTTTTAATTTTCTCTTAGTTTAAAAAATATAATTGAAAAAACAAAAATGTCCTAATGGGGAACCATGTAGATCCTCCACATGGGCCACTGGCAGGATTGGGATCATTATAACCACCTCATAGTTTTCTAACACTTGAGCTAATGGATTAATTGGCAGAAGCAGAAGGCTGTTATCTTCTATGGAGACCCATCACTAGAGGGAGACCGAGAGACACACTTTGTCTGTGGGTTTCACAGCTAGACAGAAAAGGAATTTGAGACTCAGGAATAATGGGTTCAACCCAGGTCCAAGGGGAGTGTATTCTAACAATTACAGATGCTTCAGCCAATCCCCCCACAGCCTCTCTCATTTTTGCCTTCTGCACATATCTCCCCACTCCCCAGGTCTTGCCCTGTGTCCCACCCCTGCTATCCTCCCTGGCTTCTGCCTGATTCTTGCCCTGCCCTCCCCCACATCCTCTCTCATACTTTTTCTTTCTTCTTGTCCCCATATTACCCCCATCCCTCTGTTTCCTTTATTGGAAGGGAAGTAAATGCAAGTGTTTCGTAGTCACACTTGTACTTTAGTATGCAGGCACCTACATTGTGAAATGTCCACAGTAAAAATGTTCCATATTTGCAATGCGGCTAAGCTAACTCTGCTGCAGGTACTTTCATTTTCTGAATAACTTGACTTTGCCTGTTTAATTTCTCATTCTTAATGTGGAATCATAAGTTTCTGTGTTTAATACTCACATACACCTGCATGCACAAAAGAGTAGTAGTCAAAAGGAAATACTATAACATGCTTTTACTACTCATAGCTCTTTATTAATGCCACATGTGCTGTTATAAGGTTAAGTTATTAAGTGATATAAAATAATTGTCTCTACTCTAAAGTGGACATTTCATTTAACTATACTCATGTGGATCTGTTTCAGCATCATTTATCATAACTACATTTTAAGAAATATCTCAATAGGCCACTTCCCTTTTTCCTTTCTTTAATGTAACTATGCCTAAAAAGTCCCAATCAGGAATTAAATACAATTACCTTTGGAATTGCGAGAGAAAATGTGAGGTTGTCTGAGCTTCAGAAATTAATATATATATTTTACAGTGCTATCATCTTCTCAACAGCTGCGTTAATTTTACTGTATTTGTGCACTTGTTGGAAATGCTTACATGAAGACTTACAATCACCTGTTTAGTTTGCAGGAGAAAATTATGTCATTTGCAAGAAAGGTTTCAGCTGTGATATTTTATAATTGTTTAGATGAAAACCTGATAATCCTCTACTCCTTCACATAAACTACAATCCATCTTTAAAACTGTGATAATTCATAAAACCTGCAGCTTAATAAACTAACAAACCCCAGGCCTATGTTATTTTAAGAGAAGTCAATCTTTGATCAGTCAAGCTGAAATGGGTCTGATAAGTGGAGGCCTAACTGGCAGGGAGCAGCACTCCAGTTTGTTATTGCTATTTGCTCATCATCCTCAAGTGCAAAATAAGCAGAAGTCTTTCCGAGCTTCTTATCTCTTTTCACTTTCTTCTCTAGATCTCTGTCGCTTTAATCCAGCATGTCTGCTGCTGGTTAACAAGGAAATCCTATGTCAATTATCGCCAACAACTTCCTGCTGTGAAGCTGTGGGGAATCAAAGCTTTTGAGAGCCTTTTCACACCAGAGAGTGGTGTAGGGCCTAATTAAATGTCCCTCATATCCTGCAGCCTACTGGTGGCCAAATGATAGATAGCTAATGAATGATAACCTAATTTTTCCAAGAACAGTTTTGATTCTTATGGTCAGCTGGGGCCTTGATTCTGCTGAATTTAGTGGATCATTTTTTGTGGTTATGGATGAGGAGAGTATCAAAAGGTAAAATTTGGGATGATATGCATCTCCTCAGTTAACTGTACACAGAGCTTAGATTATATAAATATATGTTGCACATCAGGAAGAATATTTGTTAAAAATTGCTTTTCTGAAAAACTCTTTTCTCAATATGAATTGCTTTGGTGACTCTTATATACATGTGTGCTGCAAAATTATCCTATAAATCCCCCTCATAAATGCTATCTGACTAATATTTTTACAGAATCACAGAATAAGGTATCCACCATCACTCATGCACAGCTGTCTCAATCTGCTTCCCCCCCAACTCTAAAATCACTATAACAAACAGCTGAGCTCCTGCCTAAAAAAACCCCACCACTCCTGCTGCTGTCTGAGAGAAACTAGCCTTGTATTGAAGCTATGCACAAAACATATACAAATTTAAATGTCTTCTCTGTTTTTCAGTTTATTTGGGGTCTCCAGCTAAACTACTTTCACTCCTGCCATGGTGCTGTTTTGAAATTGATCTCAGATGTCACTGTCAAAAGGCCTGATTCTGGGTTATGTGGAACACCCTCAAGGTCAATGGAAGGTGAGGGCACTCAGCTCTTCACAGGATCAGGCCCTAACAAAGATTGTGTAACATGACACCAGTTGACTGAGAACAAAACAATTTATAGAATATATAAAATACAAGAGTGGACAATAAGATACTTGCATTTACCCTGCCTGTTCGTTTTGAGGGTCCTATAGTAAATGCATATGCACAAGGCGACAGAGTTAAAGGTGCCGTGGGAGCCCTAACTCTGAATTTCCTGACTTTTATGGTTTTTCACTACAACTTTAATGTTCCATTACCATAGTTTTTGTAGTTAATTTCCTCGGGGAAGTTTTTTCTTGTTGTTTTTTAAAAAAAGAAATTATAAAAAGGAAAAAAGAACGAAGCCCCCACACCCGCTACTTTGGAAGGACTCAGTAGGCCTTCTTCCCTGACAGCAGCAAACACCAAAATGCCAGCCAGAAGTGCACAGACCTGCTTTCAAATCTTTAAAAGCTTAGGGTCCAATCCTGCCTCAGTCCATACATTAAACTCCCACTGATTTTGTGTGCAAGTCAATGGCAAGATCAGTCACAACTTTAAAGAAGCTCATCTAAGTCAGTACACATATGCATTTGAAAACAAAGCTTGCAAGCATTTAAAATGTCACCTCGCTATGATACTATGATGGTACTTCACTACATTTATTATTTATTTTCAGTTGCATCCACACTGTGCTAGGTACTTTCCAGACACCCCAAAATGGGCAGTCTCTGTTTCCAGGGGCTCACAACCCAAGGTCAGATAGACAAGCGGAGGGAGATTATGGGAGAGGGAGGCAACAACAGGCTATTCATAAGAAAGACAATTTGATCCACTCTAGGTAGTGTGGCAGAATGTAATTGATTATCTCAAAAATGAAATGCTCAGTGAGATTTTGAGCTGAACAGGTACAAACCTTCATTTCTGCATAAACCTATCTCATCACTGTAATTTTAAAGGAGCCTAGTGCTCAATCCTGACTGTAAGTATCTGAGCCTTTCGAGGTGGCGAGTGACACACAGCTGTTTGCTAGAGACATTCTGCTGGTGTCGGACATAATGATGAAGGGCAGCTGAGCAGCAGAGTAGCACAAAGGTTAGCATGTTCAGACTGCACTCTACTGTTCCTCTGAATAGGAGCAACAGACATCCCTGGCTGGCATGTGCTGCACACTGCAGCTTACACATAGGGTCCTGAACATGTCCCAGTAGAGTACCAACACATCACACATTAAAAAGTACTTTCAGTATTGCCAACCCCAAGCGCTCAAAAATGATAAGTCAGGCCACCCACAATCATGAGTTTGGCTGATAAATCATGAGCTGTTTAAAACTAATAAATTCTGGAATCTATTTATTTGCCCATCTTGAGACTCTAAAGATTGTATTTTCAAGCTTTTCTTTGCACCCGGGAGGGCTAGAAAGTCACTTTTTATGTTTCAATAAAAGTCAAGAGTCTAACAGATTCACACAACTACAGGAGCTGAGGATATAAGAATAAACACCTGGAAGAGATTTGTGATAAAAATATGAGGGTTTGACAACACTGATTGGTTCCTTGACTAGTAGGTGGTAAATTTGCATTGAGGGCATGGCAGAGAATGGTCTTTTCCCAACTTTTCCCCAGGCCACCAAAACAACACAGGGCAGGGCTGGGCACACTGTGATTTTCCCTGATTAGAGATTACTCATTTGGGCCCAGATCCTGTGCCCCTGAAGTCGATGGGAGTTTTGCCTTTGACTGCAATGGAAGCAGAAACAGGCCCTGATCAGCAAAGCACTTAAGTAGCTACATAATGTTAAACATGTGAGTAGCCCCACTGACTCCAAGAGGAACTACTCATGCATGTATACATTTGTGAAAAGGCTTAAGATTTTTGCTGCAATGGGGCCTGTGGTGCCTGACTTTTGTAGAGGGACCATTGAGTGCAACAAAAAGAAGTCTACTAGTAGGACTGCAGGCTGGGAACTTATTGTTTACTTAACTGCATCACAAGAGTTTATGGGAGGAGTGGGGGAATAAACAGCACATAAGTGGGTGTGGGGTGGAACATGGCCCCAGCCCATAATAGTCTGGGTAACCCAGTTAACCTAATCTCCCTATCATTACTTCTCTGATGCAGTGAAATCCTGAGGGATCTCCATTCTCATTGAAGTTGGTAGACTTAATTGGCCCCGGCATCTGCCAGGGTCAAGCTCTGATTTGCCAACTTCAGTTCTATAAAACAAAGCCTTTTCCAAACTGTAGTCTGAGCACCAATAACAAACAAACAAATACATAAATAACTCAGCCATTTTCAAACTATTTAACTTCTTTTAGTGTTGTTGCATTTTTAAAAATGGCCAAACCACATTTTTTCCAAATTGGGGTGAAAAAATAAATCTACTGTTTAGACTATTTATGCACAGTTTCAGCCAGGAAAGTAGTAACTTCATTAAATTACAGAAATAGCACTTTAACCTTAGCTATTAGTAGAAGTAGTGGACATTGCTTTCTATCATTTATTTGACAATGATGTTAAAAGGAAGTAGATTTCAAGTGATCGTTCTTTACCTCCTCCCATACAACACCTTATGTTTAAGTGCCAAATATATTTAGAATTTAAAATCATATTTTGCTCGGGGTTACACCAGTATAAATCTGGATTTACACTAATTTAGCAGAAAGCAGAATTTGGTCCATAGGTACTGAAGTTTTAAATATATTTATAACAAAAACACATAAACTATAGTTCCATCTCTCATATACAGGCTTGCACTGTCACTGTATTGGATCAAAGGTCCTCAAACATTTCATCATCATTCAATGCAAAATATTTTAGGACGGTTTTTCATTATTTTGTGCTGTCTAACCCTTTCCCCTATTAAAAATGATAATCAGGCCTGATCCTTAATCCTCACTGAATTAATAGGAAGCCCGCTGCATTTTTTTAAATTCTAGTCTGCTCCTCAGTTGAAAGCTGGGAATATTTGTTTCTATTCACACCATCCACTAACCAATGAATATGATTTCAGTTAAGATTTCCTATCTGTCTGTACTAAGGAAAGAGTAAAAATAAAAAACAAAATGAATAAAGATTCAAAAACAAAAGCATATGTACTGAAGAGCAACACACCAGGCAAAACATGGACTGTTAAACAGATGAATCCACTGAAATGTAAAATATTCCACAAAGTTTTGGCATCATGCAATGCTCCGCTTTCTACATTTCATCTGTTAATCATCTGAAGGGACTTTCTCAGTTAGCCAGAATGCAAACTATTCCTTCACTGCATTACCAGTTGCGTGCATATGATTCTTTGTAGTGACAACTACAATGAAGAAATGAGGAAGTGGCAATATAATACCACTGAATAAATGACAGGCATAAAAAAAATTACAGATTCTTAGGCAAAGAGCAACACTACACAAACTGGCAAACAGACTGGCAGAGAACGTTAAAGATTCTTTTTAAAAAAGGATTTTCATGATTCAGATTAATATTAAATGCCTCAGAATCACCACTGGAGTCAAGCAAGTGTAAACGAGTACACAACAGACCAGACACTTCAGTCCATCATCAGGGAAAACTCTCTTTGAAGACAATGGGATTTTTGCTTAAGTAAAAACTGCAGAACTGAACACACCTTCTTCCCCCCACCTTAATATTCCATGTTATCAAATTCTGTTGGTTTCAGAATAAACCAATAATCCAGATACCTAGTTAGTCCAAAAAACAAAACAGATTTAATAAGAAAATAACAAAAACCAGAGAACATTAAAGTACCAAATAATACAAACATAAAGTGAACATAAAAATCACTAAAATAATATTAAAAATACTTTAGTGCATGCCAATGTCTTATTAATTTACTTGGCTGAATAGCATCACTTATGATGAGTCAGTAAGTATGGTGAGAGCAAATCACCAGAAACTGATGAGTCCACAATCCAGGATATCAGCTGACAAACTAGAACAATGGAGAATTCTCAAGCTGTTTACATGGGTCTTTGAATGACTTTCAGAGTGAGGACCAGGTCATCAGCTGGTGTCATTCAGCATAGGTCCTTTGACTTCATGGAGCCAGGCCATTTTACACAAACTGAGGATCCTGCCCTCTGAAAATTTAAGGGCAGCAGAAATGTATGGCTTCATATTTATCTCTCCACCCAGATTGTTTAAAGATAGTACTTGCTCCTCACCAATGCTGTGCATGAAACAGGTAATCAGTGCATCATTAATAAACTGATCAAAACAGAGTTTATGCAAAAACAATACAGTTGCATCCAAAATATCATAAAAATTGGTGTAAAATTCAGTTGTTGTTCAGACAGCTCTTGTAGAACCAAAATATAGCAATTAATAGACAGTCCATCCTAGCATGGAGAAATGTCTTTCTTTTGGCACATACACGTTCATCACAGGTTTACAGTTTAAACTTATGCAGTCCACAGTGGATATTTCCTGCATTATCTCTTCATTAGCCATTATAGCAGCAACAGAGGAGACAATGCATTTATACACATATTACAGACACTTGCCACTGTCCTGGCCTATATTGGTTGGCCTCGATACTATAAATTGGAGTTGTGTGAAAAATCCAAAAAAAATTTGACATCTTAGAAAATGGTGGTTTTCCACATTTTACTTAGATTTTTCAGATTTGATTCAATTCACATACACACAAATATCCACTTAAATCACCTGTTGGATGAAAATGTAATTACTAATTGGACTGTATCAAGGTGAATGATGCTGTGGGTTAAAAAAAATCATCTTAAGTGTTCCTTTCAAATATCTGTTCTCTTGTTCATTTGGAGCAATAGTGTTGAGCACCTCTGAGGACAAGGCTGTATTTTATCAGATCCACGGCAGCAATAGTACATTTAATGAGACTAGGGCATAGGAACCAGAAGATTGGATGATGTCCCTGAGAGTTTCCAATGTAACGGAGATGTGTGGCTTCGTTCATTAAAAAAATACTTCAGAAAAATTCATATAGGCTTTATAGGAATATAGTGGAGAGAGACATATGGCCAAGTCCTTACTTCATGTAATAGGACTCAACTTACTGAAGTTAATGGGAGTACTCACATGAGATTCACGCAAGATTTGGCCCATTTGTTGCGGGCAGGCCATAAAAACGAAGGTGTGGTGTCTTGGAATATTTGGGTAGTATGACTCATCACACACTATGTTGGATTTAGAATGTGGGTCGCAAGGCACTTGCTGAGAGGAATCTGGATTGGTTTTTCCAGCAAATCTGGATAGAGAACTTCTTTCCATTCGAGTATAACTTACTTTATATGAGAGAACATTGCAGCCCACTTCCAGTTTTTTTCTTTTTTCCTTTTTTTTTAAAGCAGCAACAGAAAATATAATGAGGATGTCAGAGGGAAATGTTAGGATCCTGAAAATATGCAGAGCATTTCAATTCTCAGCATAGACTATCTTACGTCCTTTGTGGGTTTTTTTCTCTTGGTCTTTTTTCCTTATGGGCTAAAGCAAAATGTTCAGCACAGTGAGCCTTACACTGCACTGTGTGTGTGAGAGACGCTAAACGCAACAGACACAATGCTTAGTTTACTGTGAACAGCAAATCTGACTTCCTAGGAATCACTGTTCCAAATGTCAATAGCAGTTTTAGCCATGTATGACAGGTAGAGTAATGTCTGAGGGGGTGCCTCTGAGTCCCTAGCTATAAGTGAAGATTACTAATAATTTTTATGCATTTTGCTACAAAGGGAGACCAACTGTGAACTGACACTGACATATACCAGCAAAAAAAGGGAAAAAAATCAAGCACTTTTCTATGCCAATTGTGCACAAAGAGTTGGATCTAAGCATTATTACAGCAGAGCCTTTCATGTTGCTATAGCCATGATTATGTTTGCATTTCTATAATAAAACCTATTTTCAGGGGGTTTATAGCTTGGCTGTAAAAAATTTACTCTGTGCTTCATGGCACAACAAGGTATCAGACTGAGCTCTACAGCCCAGAGCTTTAAAATTCTATCTGTATTGCAGGGAGATAGGGGCGCTGTATTTATGTTTCTTTTGTTATTTTTTACAGGAACTTGGTGTTATTCAGTGGAATTCATCCTGCAGGGTAGGACATGACTTATAAGATATTTAAGCGGGATCTTATGGCTCTAAGGCTGTCCATTCTACCTTTAGATCTGCATGCAAGAACTCCTCTAATGTCAACTGGACTGCTGTGACCTGATGAATTAAGCACAGGGCGGGGAGTCAGGCAGCTTGAGGTCCAACACCTATCTAACTAGCTGATCAAAAGAGTCATAACAGTGAAAGGACCTGTCTCTTTTCATTCTTTCTGTGGCAGGGCAGGGGTAAAACCCCCTTTAAAGCCCTGCAAAAATGCTGGCTGCAGCTGGCTCTCTGGTCAAAAGGCCAGGTAGAGAGACATGGGTATGCAGCTGTGAGCCCTAATGAGAGCTAGCTCAGAACAACAAACTGGACCGAGTGGGAACAGCTGGGCTAAAGACTGGGAGGGCTATAAAAGCCCTGGGAAAACCTCAGCGAGAGGGCGGCTGGGGAAGAGAGAGGAGGGTTGTTTCTCTGTACCTACTGGAAGGCCCCTCAAGGGCCAGAAGACCCTTGGAGGGGTCTGTAGAGTGATTGTTGTTGGGGGAATGGGACTGCACAAGAACACTGTAAATAAAGACAAAAGATGAAACCACTGAAGAAGGTGGACTCTTTATTATACCAGCCTAAACACAGGGTGCAGGCACAAAAGTGGGAGTGCTGGCACGTGACACCTTCTCAGACTGCAAGAGAAACAGCTTGAGTAGTATATAAGTTTGTTTATAATTGTACATGAGTTTGACTGTCTGTGTTGGGAACAGAGAAATTATGGATGCATTGCTAAGTCATAGAAATCATTTTTCATTCAGATCTGACAGTGGAGAGGTTGATGGCCATTCTCAGAGGGGTGAGTTTCAAGCTCTAGTTGAGCTGCTGTTTAAGTTCTGTCTTGGGCCCTATCGGCCAACAGTGTCATTGTTCCCGCGAAATGTTCGTGTGTGGGAGGTCATGATTGCAGAGGGAGAGGTGATTTCTCAGGTAGCTGGAGGTAGTCTCATGGTAGGCTTTGAATATCAGGACAAGGTCATTGAATTTGACTCTGCATTTACTGGAGGTGCCAATGCAGAGAGTAAACATTAGATGATGTGCTCCCGGGGACCTTCATGTCTTAGCAGATGAGCTGCAGTCTTCTGGGCAAGTCGGACCTTTTTCAAGACATGTGGTTCCATTCTTAGTAGACAGTACATAAAACTGGAAGCCAAGAACTCATAAGATCTAATTATTTTTATTAGTAGTCACGGGGTGATGACTCACCAGTGTGATGCCTCCTGTTGGTTGTCCTGGGAATTAGCCCTTCCAGCCAGGAACGCCCTCTGCAGGCCACTTTCTCACCTGCTGCTGGTCCCCATGTCCCTCCCGGACCCTGGTGTCCTTCTAGATTAGGGTTCTACCCCCTGATAGTACCCGCTCAGTCTGGGTCTCCCCTCCCAGGGGAACTCCCAATCCCTCCCTTGCCTCAGTGGCTACTGCTAGTCATCATCTAGCTCCCGCTCCCTGAGACAGACTGCAGTCTATGAACCACTCATCATCAGCAATGGGGGTTGGACCAGCTGCCTCTGCCTATCTCTGGACTCCCCTCTGCAGCCCCAGTACCCTTTGTGGGCCCTTAATTCAGTCTGCAGCCTGGGGTTTTGCTAGGCTGGAGCTCCCTAGCTCCCTCTGGCCTTCCCCAGCACTGCTCCACCCTGAGTATCCTCCTCAGCTTCCCAGGCAGCGAGGTCCTTCCTTCTCTAAAGTCAGAGAGAGACTCTGGTCCTCTTATAGATACTAAGGTCAGAAGGGACCATTCTGATCATCTAGTCCGACCTCCTGCACAGCGCAGACCACAGAATCTCACCCACCCACTCCTATGAAAAACCTCACCCATGTCTGAGCTATTGAAGTCCTTAAATCATGGTTCAAAGACTTCAAGGAGCAGAGAAGCCTCCCTCAAGTCAACCATGCCCCATGCTACAGAGGAAGGTGAAAAACCTCCAGGGCCTCTCCAATCTGCCCTGGAGGAAAATTCCTTCCCGACCCCAAATATGGCAATCAGCTAAACCCTGAGCATATGGGCAAGATTCACCAGCCAGATACCCAGGAAAGAATTTTCTATAGTAACTCAGATCCCATCCATCTAATATCCCATCTCAGGGGATTTGGCCTATTTACCCTGAATATTTAAAGATCAATTACTTACCAAAATCCCATTATCCCATCATACCATCTCCTCCATAAACTTATCGAGTAGAATCTTAAAACCAGATAGATCTTTTGCCCCCACTGCTTCCCTTGGAAGGCTATTCCAAAATTTCACTCCTCTGATGGTTAAAAACCTTCGTCTGATTTCAAGTCTAAACTTCCTGGTGGCCAGTTTATACCCATTTGTTCTTGTGTCCACATTGGTGCTGAGCTGAAATAATTTCTCTCCCTCTCCTATATTTATCCCTCGATATATTTATAGAGAGCAATCATATCTCCCCTCAATCTTCTTTTAGTTAGGCTAAACAAGCCAAGCTCCTTAAGTCTCCTTTCATAAGACAAGTTTTCCATTCCTCGGATCATCCTAGTAGCCCTTCTCTGTACCTGCTCCAGTTTGAATTCATCCTTTTTAAACATGGGAGACCAGAACTGCACACAGTATTCTAGGTGAGGTCTCACCAGTGCCTTGTATAACGGTACTAAAACCTCCTTATCCCTACTGGAAATACCTCTCCTGATGCATCCCAAAACCGCATTAGCTTTTTTCACAGCCATATCACATTGGCAGCTCATAGTCATCCTATGATCAACCTATACTCCAAGGTCCTTCTCCTCTTCCGTTACTTCTAATTGATGCGTCCCCAACTTATAGCTAAAATTCTTGTTATTAATCCCTAAATGCGTAACCTTACACTTCTCACTATTAAATTTCATCCTATTACTATTACTCCAGTTTACAAGGTAATCCAGATCCTCCTGTATAATATCCCGATCCTTCTCCAAATTGGCAATACCTCCCAGCTTTGTATCATCTGCAAAACTTTATTAGCACACTCCCACTTTTTGTGCCAAGGTCAGTAACAAAAAGATTAAATAAGGTTGGTCCCAAAACCGACCCCTGAGGAACTCCACTGGTAACCTCCCTCCAACCTGACAGTTCGCCTTTCAGTAGGACCCGTTGCAGTCTCCCCTTTAACCAATTCCTTATCCACCTTTTGATGTTCATATTGATCCCCATCTTCTCCAATTTAACTAATAATTCCCCATGTGGCACGGTATCAAATGCCTTACTGAAATCTAGGTAAATTAGATCTACTGCATTTCCTTTATCTAAAAAATCTGTTACTTTTTCAAAAAAGGAGATTAGGTTGGTTTGGCACGATCTACCTTTTGTAAAACCATGTTGTATTTTGTCCCATTTACCATTGACCTCAATGTCCTTAACTAATTTCTCCTTCAAAATTTTTTCCAGGATTTTGCATACTATAGATGTCAAACTAACTGGCCTGTAGTTACCTGGATCACTTTTTTTTTCCTTTCTTAAAAATAGGAACTATATTAGCAATTCTCCAATCATTCGGTACTATTCCTGAGTTTACAGATTCATTAAAAATTCTTGCTAATGGGCTTGCAATTTCAGGTGCCAATTCCTTTAATATTCTTGGATGAAGATTATCTGGACCCCCCGATTTAGTCCCATTAAGCTGTTTCAGTTTCGCTTCTACCTCTGATATGGTAATATCTACCTCTATATCCTCCTTCCCATTTGTCATGCTACCATTATCCCCAAGATCCTCTTTAGCCTTATTAAAGACTGAGGCAAAATATTTGTTTAGATATTGGGCCATGCCTAGATTATCTTTAACCTCCACTCCATCCTCAGTGTTAAGCGGCCCCACTTCTTCCTTCTTAGTTTTCTTCTTATTTATATGGCTATAGAACCTTTTACTATTGGTTTTAATTCCCTTTGCAAGGTCCAACTCTACTCGACTTTTAGCCTGTCTCACTTGATCCCTACATGTTCTGACCTCAATTAGGTAGCTTTCCTTGCTGATCCCTCCCATCTTCCACTCCCTGTATGCTTTCTGCTTCTTCTTAATCACCTCTCTAAGATGCTTGCTCATCCAGCTTGGTCTACAACTCCTTCCTATGAATTTTTTCCCCTTTCTTGGGATACAGGCTTCCGATAGCTTCTGCAGCTTTGATTTAAAGTAATCCCAGGCCTCCTCTACCTTTAGATTCATAAGTTCTTCAGTCCAATCCATTTCCCTAACTAATTTGCTTAATTTTTGAAAGTCAGCCCTTTTGAAATCAAAAACCCTAGTTGCAGATTTATTTTTGTTAATCCTTCCATTTAGTTTGAACTGAATTAGCTCATGATCACTTGAGCCAAGATTGTCCCCTACAACCATTTCTTCTATGAGGTCCTCGCTACTCACCAAAATTAAATCTAAAATGGCATCCCCTCTAGTCGGTTCAGCAACTACTTGATGAAGGAATCCATCAGCTATCACATCTAGGAAAATCTGAGCCCTATTATTATTACTAGCACTGGTCCTCCAGTCTATATCTGGGAAGTTAAAGTCTCCCATGATCACGCAGTTTCCATTAGTATTTACTTTATTAAAGACATTAAAAAGGGCTCTATCCATATCCAAATTAGATCCCGGAGGTCTATAGCACACCCCAAGCACTATCGTAGGAGAGGCTTTACTAGTTTTCTTTCCCAATGTAATTTTTGCCCAGACAGACTCTGTCTTATCCATTGCATCGCTTCTTATTTCTTTACATTCTACCTCATCATTGATATACAATGCTACTCCACCCCCTTTACCTTTGTTTCTGTCTTTCCTAAAGAGCACATACCCTTCAATACCTGTAGTCCAGTCATGACTACTATTCCACCATGTTTCTGTTATCCCTATGATATCTGGTTTCACTTCCTGCACCAGTAGCTCTAGTTCCTCCATTTTGTTACCTAGACTCCTCGCATTGGTGTACAAACATCTTAATTTTTGCTGTTTGGCCTCGCTCACATTTTGTACCCTATTAGGCACAGTCCTTCTACATCCAGTATAACCTATTAGACTAGTATCCACACCGCCCTCACTCCTTATATACATTCTCCTACCCACGGCTGTGTCCATTCTTACTTCATCTTCTTCCCTCTCAATGCTAAAATCTGGCGTGGAGATTTTCTGGACATCTCCCATCCATCTCCCCCCAATTCCTAGTTTAAAGCTCTCTTTATCAGTTGTGCCAGCCTCGATCCTAGAAGTCTATTTCCTTCCCTACTGAGATGAAGTCCATCCCGAGAGAACTGACCTCTGTCCGTGAATGCCTGCCAGTAGTCATACATCCCAAAGCCCTCCTTATAGCACCACTGCCTAAGCCATCTGTTGACAGTATAATCTTGTCAGACCTTTGTTGCCCTTCTCTAGGAACAGGAAGGATCCCGCTAAAGATCACCTGAGCCTCAATTTCCTTAAGCGTCTTCCCCAGCCTAGCATAGTCTCCCTTAATACTTTCCAGCGAGAATCTAGCCGTATCATTTGTTCCCACATGAAGGATAATTAGGGGATTCTTTCCTGCTCCCTTTAGGATCCTTTTCAACCTCAGGTCTACATCCCGTATCTTAGCACCCGGAAGACAGCACACCCTTCTATTCTAAGGATCAGCTCTAGTTACAGACCTGTCTATTCTTCTCAATAAAGAGTCCCCGATCACACAGACCTGCCTTTTCCTGGTGACAGTGCTATTCTCCAGTCTCTCCCCTGTTCTCTCTGGCTGCAAGTTCTTTCCATTCCTATTTTCCCTTACAATCTTCTTCAACCCATCCTGTATCCTCCTGGGGCTCATATTTGGTGTAGTCTCCCTTGACTCTTCCCCTTTTTCTATAGGGCTAGCCTCTCTTCTCTTCTTCCTTACCCTTCCAGCTTCAACAAGTACCTGCTGAGCCCCTTCTTCATTTTCCAACTCTGCAAACCTGTTCCTAAGCTCTATTTCTCCTTCACTAGCCCATCTTTTTCTCTGCCTGGTTCTTTGAGTCACATGCTCCCACTGACCACTTTCCTCACCCAGTCTCCCCTCAAAATTCCCCAGCCCTGGTTCCATCTGTGAGTCTGAGCTTTTCCCTTCAGATACCTCATATCTTTGCTCCATCATCTGCTCAAACCCCTTCCTAAACTCAACCAGACTTTCCACCTGCATCTCCAAACCTCGGAGCTTTTCCTCCATCAGCTCTATCAGACGGCATTTCATGCAGAAAAAACTCTTACCGGTTCCCCCCTCCAGGATCATGTACATACCACAGCTTCCACATCCAGTCATCCTCAATGTGTCTTTCACTACAGGAGTCACTCCTACAGCTGCTTCTGTATCTGTCATCTCCTTCCCACCTAAATCCTGTTAATCTGGGAAACACAAGCCACACCAAAAAGACCACCTCCCCAGCAAAAGCAAACCCAAAACAAGCACCACAAGACAAACTCCCCTTGCAAACTCCCACTCAAACTCCCCTGTTTAGAGCTCTGTTTGCTAGCTCCTGTGCCGCTGCCTGACTGGCTGGCTACCTTTATAGGGCCCCTAGTCAGAAGCCCCACCCCCTAGGCAGGGCTCAGCTGCTCTCTCAGCACAAAGCCCCACCCCCTAATCAGGCTCAGCTGCTCTCCCAGCACAAAACCCCTACACACACAAATACTAAAAATACAAAACCAAGTACAACTACCTTCTCCCTCAACAGAACTCCCACTCAAACTCCCCTGTTTAGAGCTCTGTTTGCTAGCTCCTGTGCCGCTGCAGCTGTCTTATAAGGGCCAGCTGGGCCCGGATTGCACTGGCTACAGTTGTGGCTGCTTTCCCCATCAGCCCAGCTCTTCTCCACCACAGCCCTCTCAAGGACTGCTTTAACCCCTTCCGGGCCGGAGTGGAGTGACCACCCTGCTACAGTAGAAAACATTTATATTCGGGTGGTGCCCAAAGTTCCCAAATGGTTCCTGAACAAACAAAAAAAAGGGATAACCCCATCTCAGCTCTGCCACTGAATCACTATGACCTTGGGAAAGTTGCAACCTTTCCATATATAGCTTTTTCTCTCAATAAAAGTGGGATAATGCTCCTTACAGGAAGGGGCATGCACAAAGGCGGGGGGGCCCTCCCAATCAATGGGGGTACAGAACTCTTCTGGTGCTGGAGCGAGAAGATTGAGGTCCTCCAGCCCCAGGCTTGGGCAGGAGATGACAGCTCCTCCATTCCTTGGGCAGTGGGGAGAATGAGCTCCACTGGCTCCAGGGGATGGGCTCAGAGAGCCAGTTCCTCCAGCCTCAGGGGGCACAAAAAGTACCTCTCCAAAAGTGGCCACATTTTTATTCCTGTGCACACCCCTGCTTACGGGAGTGTTATGAGGATTGATCAGCTGAAGCTCAACCAACACCCTGAAGTTGCAAAGTACTAAATGGGGTCCTGGTTCATGACTAGGGTCCCTAGGCTCTACTGTAATACAAATAAACAATAACATCACCATCAACAATAACAATATAGACTTCCCCTAACCATTGCTTTAAAAAAAATACAAAAGAGCAAACAAATCTTTACAAGCCACAAAGTTAGTATATCTATACTAAACACACAGAGTGCACAGTTATGATTCTTATAAGCCTGAACCCTGGGGCCAGGGGGTGGAGCCAATCTGCCCAAACAGCGCTGCCTGGGGTTGTTATGTGTTTGAAAGGTATAGTATCATGAGAGGCCTGGGGAAGGAGATTTGGGAGAGAGATCCGTTGCTACACCTGTTCAGCAGGTACCACCATCTGGAGGTCAAAAAAGAAAACATGCCTGAGTCTCTCGCACTAGTTTTATGCTTGTATAATTCCACTGACTTCAGCTGGCTAGATACACAAAGGGACTTAGGCACCACTTAGATGTTACAAAACCCCTGCTTAGCTGCTGCAGAAACCTATAGGTGCCTAAATTGACTTGGTGCCTACAGTTTTGCAATAAAAGTTCACTAGGCCCAGGTACCCAGCTCTGAATTTGTGCACTGCTATCTTACTCGAGGCACCCAAACACCGCTTTCTCCTGCCCAAGCCCCAGGGAGATTCACAAATTGCCAACTAACTCACCTGTGGGAGGACTTGATTGGGTTGGGGTCTCCCACATCCCAGGTGAGTACCCTAACTACTGGGCTAAAAGTTACGAGGGAGGTTGTCATCTTCCCCAGGCTTCTTGCAAGAAACACCTTAGACACTTGACTTCAGGAGAGGGATCACATCTGAGAATCCCCAGCAGAGATAAATGCCTCCCTCCAGCCTTGACTTAGCCTTGGTCTTTACACTAGGCGTTGAGGTCGAATTTAGCAGCTTTAAATTGATTTAACCTTGCACCCATCCACATGACGAAGCCCTTTTTTTCAACTTAAAGGGCTCTTAAAATCGATTTCCTTACTCCACCCCTGAGAAGGGGATTAGCACTGAAATCGGTTTTGCTGGGTCGAATTTGGGGTACTGTGGACGCAATTAGATGGTATTGGCCTCCGGGAGCTATCCCAGAGTTCTCCATTGTGACCGCTCTGGACAGCACTCTCAATTCAGATGCACTGACCAGGTAGACAGAAAAAGGCCCACGAACTTTTGATTTCAATTTCCTGTTTGGCCAGTGTGGCAAGCTGCAGGTGACCATGCAGATCTCATCAGCAGAGGTGACCATGATGGAGTCCCAGAATCACAAAAGAGCTCCAGCATGGACCGAACGGGAGGTACGGGATCTGATCGCTGTATGGGGAGAGGAATCCGTGCTATCAGAACTACGTCCAGTTTTTGAAATGCCAAAACATTTGTGAAAATCTCCCAGGGCATGAAGGACAGAGGCCATAACAGGGACCTGAAGCAATGCCGCGTGAGACTTAAGGAGCTGAGGCAAGCCTACCAGAAAACCAGAGAGGCCAACGGCCGCTCCGGGTCAGAGCCCCAAACATGCCACTTCTATGATGAGCTGCATGCCATTTTAGGGGGTTCAGCCACCACTACCCCAGCCGTGTTGTTTGACTCCTTCAATGGAGATGGAGGCAACACGGAAGCAGGTTTTGGGGACGAGGAAGACGATGATGATGAGGTTGTAGATAGCTCACAGCAAACAAGCAGAGAAACCGGTTTTCGCATCAGCCAGGAACTGTTTCTCACCCTGGACCTGGAGCCAGTACCCCCCGAACCCACCCAAGGCTGCCTCCCGGACCCACCAGGTGCAGAAGGGACCTCTGGTGAGTGTACCTTTTAAAATACTATACAAGGTTTAAAAGCCAGCATGTTTAATGATTAATTTGCCCTGGCATTCGTGGCTCTCCTGGATATACTCCCAAAGCCTTTGCAAAAGGTTTCTGGGAAGGGCAGCCTTATTCCATCCACCATGGTAGGACACTTTAC
Organism: Dermochelys coriacea; assembly: GCF_009764565.3. Lineage (NCBI taxonomy): Eukaryota > Metazoa > Chordata > Testudines > Dermochelyidae > Dermochelys > Dermochelys coriacea. The sequence goes on along the minus strand of NC_050074.1, from coordinate 111,287,373 downwards.
TACTCCAGGCCAGTAGCACGTACTCGAGAAATATTGTAGAACAAAGCATTGCAGTGTATGTTTGCTGGCGTTCAAACAACATCCGTTCTTTATCTCTCTGTATTATCCTCAGGAGAGTGATATCATTCATGGTCACCTGGTTGAAATAGGGTGCTTTTCTTAAGGGGACATTCAGAGGTGCCCATTCCTACTGGGCTGTTTGCCTATGGCTGAACAGAAATGTTCCCCGCTGTTAGCCACATGGTGGGGGGGAGGCAAAATGTGACCTTGTAACGAAAGCACATGTGCTATGTATGTAATGTTAACAGCAAGGTTTACCGTGAAAGAGTGTACCTATTGTTCTATAAAATGTGTCTTTTCAAATACCACTGTCCCTTTTTTTTTCTCCACCAGCTGCATGTGTTTCAAAGATCACAGGCTCTTCTCCTTCCCAAAGGCTAGCGAAGATTAGAAGGCGAAAAAAACGCACTCACAATGAAATGTTCGCTGAGCTCATGCTGTCCTCCCACACTGACAGAGCACAGATGAATGCATGGAGGCAGACAATGTCAGAATGCAGGAAAGCACAAAATGACCAGGAGGAGAGGTGGCGGGCTGAAGAGAGTAAGTGGCGGGCTGAAGAGAGGGCTGAAGCTGAAAGGTGGCAGCATCGTGATGAGAGGAGGCAGGATTCAATGCTGAGGCTGCTGGAGGATCAAACTAATATGCTCCAGCGTCTGGTTGAGCTGCAGGAAAGGCAGCAGGAGCACAGACCACCGCTACAGCCCCTGTGTAACCAACCGCCCTCCTCCCCAAGTTCCATAGCCTCCTCACCCAGACGCCCAAGAATGTGGTGGGGGGGCCTCTGGCCACCCAGCCACTCCACCCCAGAGGATTGCCCAAGTAACAGAAGGCTGGCATTCAATAAGTTTTAAATTTTTAAAGTGCTGTGTGGCCTTGTCCTTCCCTCCTCCACCACCCCTCCTGGGCTACCTTGGTAATTATCCCCCTATTTGTGTGACGAATTAATAAAGAATGCATGAATGTGAAGCAACAATGACTTTATTGCCTCTGCAAGCAGTGATCGAAGGGAGGTGGGGAGGGTGGTTAGCTTACAGGGAAGTAGAGTGAACCAAGTGGCGGGGGGTTTCATCAAAGAAAAACAAACAGAACTTTCACACCATAGCCTGGCCAGTCATGAAACTGGTTTTCAAAGCTTCTCTGTTGCGCACCGCACTCTCCTGTGCTCTTCTAACCGTCCTCGTGTCTGGCTATACGTAACCAGCAGCCAGGTGATTTTCCTCAACCTCCCATCCCGCCATGAACATCTCCCCCTTACTCTCACAGATATTGTGGAGTGCACAGCAAGCAGTAATAACAGTGGGAATATTGGTTTTGCTGAGATCTAACCAAGTCAGTAAACTGCGCCAGCGCACTTTTAAACATCCAAATGCACATTCTACCACCATTCTGCACTTGCTCAACCTGTAGTTGAACAGCTCCTGACTACTCTCCAGGCTGCCTATGTGTGGCTTCATGAGCCATGGCATTAAGGGATAGGCTGGGTCCCCAAGGAAACTATAGGTATTTCAACATCCCCAACGGTTATTTTCTGGTCTGGGAAGAAAGTCCCTTCCTGCAGCTTTTGAAACAGACCAGAGTTCCTGAAGATGCGAGCATCATGTACCTTTCCCAGCCATCCCACGTTGATGTTGGTGAAATGTCCCTTGTGATCCACCAGTGCTTGCAGCACTATTGAAAAGTACCCCTTGCGGTTTATGTACTTGCTGGCTTGGTGCTCCAGTGCCAAGATAGGGATATGGGTTCTATCTATGGCCACACCACAGTTAGGGAATCCCATTGCAGCAAAGCCATCCACTATGACCTGCACATTTCCCAGGGTCACTACCCTTGATATCAGCAGATCTTTGATTGCGTTGGCTACTTGCATCACAGCAGCCCCCACAGTAGATTTGCCCATTCCAAATTGATTCCCAACTGACCGGTAGCTGTCTGGCGTTGCAAGCTTCCACAAGGCGATTGCCACTCACTTCTCAACTGTGAGGGCTGCTCTCATCTTGGTATTCTTGCACCTCAGGGCAGGGGAAAGCAAGTCACAAAGTTCCATGAAAGTGCCCTTACGCATGCGAAAGTTTCGCAGCCACTGGGAATTGTCCCAGACCTGCAACACTATGTGGTCCCACCAGTCTGTGCTTGTTTCCCGGGCCCAGAATCGGTGTTCCACCGCATGAGCCTGCCCCATTAGCCCCATGATGCCCACATTGCCAGGGCACGCGCTTTGAGAGAAGTCTGTGTCCATGTCCTGACGTTGCCTACTCGTCCGGTTTCGCTTTGCCAGGTTCTGGTGCTGCATATACTGCTGGATAATACGTGTGGTGTTTAATGTGCTCCTAATTGCTAAAGTGATCTGAGCGGGCTCCATGATTGCCGTGGTATGGTGTCTGCACAGAAAAAAGGTGCAGAACAATTGTCTGCTGTTGCCCTGATGGAGGAAGGGGCGACTGATGACATGGCTTACAGGGTTAGTTTACAGGGAATTAAAATCAACAAAGGGGGTGGCTTTGCGAGAAACTGAATGGCCGCCTCAAGGATAGAACTCAAAACCTCAAGGATAGAACTCAAAACTGGGTTTAACAGGCCGTTGATTTCACAGAGGGAGGGAGGAGAAAATGAATACAAAACAAATCTGGTCTATTTCTTGTTTTGAGCCACTTCATCTATCTTTATACATCTTGCTGGCAGCAGACTGTGCAGTACGACCACTAGCCATCATCACCTCCTGGGTGCTTGGCAGAAGACGGTGCAGTATGAGTACTGGCCATCGTCTTCTGCTAGCTGCAGATTAAAAGACAGTGCACTGCCGGTAGGACTCAATCGCCATGAGACAAAACAAGGAAAATGACCTGGCTGAGTCACTCCCAGGTTTGCCCAGGCGCCCGGTTAAAAGAGCACCCAGGACTACATCGACGACGGCTACGAGTCATAGTGCACTGTCTGCTGCCAAAAGGCTATAAACTGCTGCTGTGTAGCAATGCACTACCATGTCTGCCAGCACCCAGGAGACATACGGTGACAGTTAGCTGAGCGGGCTCCATGCTTGCCGTGGTATGGCGTCTGCACAGGTAACTCAAGAAAAAAGGCGCAAAACGATTGTCTGCCCTTGCTTTTACAGAGGGAAAGAGGGAACAGGGGCCTGACGATATGTACCCAGAACCACCTGCGACAATGTTTTAGCCCCATCAGGCACTGGGATTTCTACCCAGAATTCAAATGGGCGGTGGAGACTGCGGGAACAGTGGGATAGCTACCCACAGTGCAAAGCTCCGGAAGTCGACGGTTGCCTCGGTACTGTGGACACAGTCCGCCGACTACATGCACTTAGAGCATTTGTGTGGGGACACACACACTCAACTGTATAAAAATGCTTTCTACAAAACCGACTTCTACAAATTCGACCTAATTTCATAGTGTAGACATACCCTTAGGAGTTGATCTCCCTCGGGGGGAGAGGTTTAGGATACACCCCTCTCTTTAGCATCTTCCACTGGCTAACTTAAACAGCTCCCTGCCTAGTGTGTTGGCTTTTGTGAATCCCATTCTTAGGTGCCTATCTCCCTCCATTAATTGTATAAGAAGCCTGAGTTAAGCACTCAGGCTTTGCAAAGCTTTGTGTATTCCAGTGATTTTTCTGGGCACCTAAGTCCCTTTGTGAATCTAGCCCAATGAATGTATTTTTAGTTCACACTGATGTAAGCAAATGGAAGTTTCAGGTCTAAAACCTCCAAATAATGGGTAGGATTTTTTCCCCAAACAAATTGCATGAATTAGATTGGACGCTGCCTTCCATCTTTGTGCAAATTGATGTCTCTCTCTACCTGGAAGTGTGGTTCTATAGTATGCACACCTCTGCCAAACTGTCTAACACCATCCATAAAATGGCTACATTCGTAGTTAAGTGGTTTTGGTATGACTTATACTTTTTCGCCTGATGTGAAAATGCAATTCCCAGGAATAAGAAATGAAAAGCTGTGGGTGAACGTAACGTGAGTTAACACTTACCAGCTGGAAAACAGGGAGATGCAGCAAATACCAGACAGTTATATTTTAAGGCTGTAACTGCTTGGTTCTGCCAAATTTAAAGGGCCAGCCCCAGAAATGAATGATGGGAAAAAGTTTTCATCAGAAAACTACCCTAGAGAAGGAAGAATTAATAGGAACTAGGCAGTCACAAAGGAAGGTGCTTCTGGGGAAGGGGCTCTTTATGCATGTAATATATGAGTATATCATAGGATACTAGCATAGGCAAGCTTCAGTTTTATATATACACTTAAATGAGGGCTTCTGTTTTCCAAGATGTATTAATTTTATATTTGGGGTTACTTTTAGCAATTTTTGAGTTTTATGTAGATGTCCAAAAATTGGGAGGGGGAGGGGAAGGTTTCAGGGCTCTCTCTTTGTATATACTGTAATAAGCAATCTCTTTGTGCTGTTCCCTCGTGGGCTTTAACCATAGTACTGTTTCAAACAGCACTACATTCAAACAGCACTAGGGAACCTTTAGTGCACACCAGCCAAACCTGCATGGACCAATTAATGCGCAACACATTAGTGTGATTTAGAACTCACACCCTCTACTCTGCATTACTGCTCCATGCAGACAAGCGCTTAGACACAAGTAACCATTTCCAGTGTAATTCTGGTGTTTATGGATGAACGTTGATGTATTTATTTATTTTATTTATTTTTTTAGTGGGAGTGTTTTAAAACTGAAAATCAGAAGCCCTAACTTAGAGGCATATCCCTGGTAGCTGCTTAAAGACTGTGTGCAAAGGGTGAAACCAACAAACAGTTTTGCTCTGGAAAAGTTACAAGGCAGTTTAAAGAAAACTCCAATATCACAATCAAAACTAAATTTCCCAAAATATGTTTTAGGGAAAATAGGCCTGATTCTCTTCTCTCTTATACCACGTTTACTCTGGTAAGTCCACTTTTCATTGGAGTTATTCACAGTTTACCTTTGTGTGAGATGAGAATGAAACCCTCTATGTTAAGTTCTCCCTGTGTACTTTACTCTATTTGATTTAACTGCATCATAACACAGGCCTTGTCTACACTGGTGGTGGCATTAGGGTACATGTAGCGAGACACCACAATGGAAAGCAGGCTGTGTCTATACCATGGTTTTAGCTGCTGCTACAGGCGGCCTTGACAGGGTCTAGCACGGGGGAGGCAGCAGGGAAAGGCACCAGCAGTGGGGCACTACACTGCTAAAAATATGGGGAGAGCCATGTAGGGTACATGTCTTTGCTTGCCGGAGCAGTGCCTCAGTGTCTACACTGCTGCTTATACCTGTGCGGGGATGGGCGTGCAGTGTATGCACTCTACACACCACCCATACATGTAAATATAGCCAGAGTAGGAGGAGAAAACTCCCACTTACTAAATAGGAAGTAAGGCGGGGTGGAACATGGCTCAATCCCATAATGCTCTGAGTAACTCTGTTAACCCTATCATGACCACTTTACTAGAACTATTTTAATGTACCCAAACACATTGGTAACAGAATTCATCATCAGTCAAAGCACACTAAGAAGAGATTATTCTGGTGCAAATAGTTGAACCTGATTGATTATTGCATGGTGATTGATCAAGTTTCTCTCATTAACATTTGATCCTAAAGCTTTGTTGTGAGGAGTGGGGTGACCCAGACATTGTGACAGTCAATACAAGAAAATAAGATACATCCTAATTCCAAAATCAAAATACAAAACTAGCAAGCATTAACATTTAGATAAAGGAAATGTTTCAGGTTAATCCAATGTTGTACTCACCAGAAAGTGAAACTCACAGTATCTAGGATATTCAGTTCCCCACTTCCATTCTCAGCAGAGCTACAATGCATGCATGGTCAATATCAGTTGAACATTCATCCTGCTGACAACTGTTTAGCCACAAGGGGGCAAGTCCATTACCTCGGTCATAGAAGGAAAAAATTAAAGCTGAAAGAGAATCATCGAAGCCCATTTTCCTGCCAATGCAAAAGAACTACCATATTCTAGAGCTTGGTCCAGTACAGTTTTAAAATTCCCAAGCAATTAATATCCCGAGCCTAGTCCCCAGTCTAACAGAACTCAAACCTAAACAAGACATGTCCACTTAGTGTGATGAGGGCACAAACTCCAAGAATCATCATCACAGTTTGGTAATGCATGGCACATAGTTGTTGTAGGGCATTTTGACACAGTAAATACCTTGTTTGGGGGGTTGTGAAACATCTAGGAAAATACCTCCTAATGAGGTAGTCCAACAATAACAATGTGGTGAATTCAGGTGTACCTATTTGTTAGCTTTTCATATGTGCTCTGAAACCACCAGAACCAAAGTACAAACAAACACCAGTCTTGCCCACTAACTTTTCCATCATAAGAGTGCACTGACAGCTCCAAGAGATGTCAGAGGAAAGGAGACATGTTTATAAGTAGCTCTCCTAATTCTTTGGTTCTCCTAATACTTTGGTAATAAATGATCAGGTCAAAACTTTGCTATTAAAGTTCTGAATAATTCAGTATAAATATCCAATAGGGTGTCATTATGAATTGTGATTTGAAGCCAGTAAATCAAAAGACACATGTTGTGATTTGTAGTACAAGATTACATTTCTGTTTGCGTTTATTACATGGAGATTTTCATAGCCATCAAAAGTAAAGATTTGATTGGCCTTGAGAAGGGCTGAGGGGATCGAAAAGTGAGGATGTAGCTATTTAACACACTGATGTCCACTCCCCTCTTTGTTGTTTTGGGATGACCAGCAGACTGAAATGGCTGGTGCAATATGTGTATGATATGTGCATATACTACTGATACAAATAACACTTAATAGTAATGTAGAGAGTATAATATTTTTGAGTCAGGGAAGAGGACAAAGTAGAATAAAAAAATGGTCAAAACACTGCTTTCCTAGATTTGGGGAAATACTGAAAAAAAAATGCTCCATGGGATATTCAAATTCACTTCACATGTATTCATCCTCTTTTAATTTATAATTCTGATTGTGGAAACAGTAAGTTTCAAGCAAATAGAAAAGGAGTACTTGTGGCACCTTAGAGACTAACAAATTTATTAGAGCATAAGCTTTCGTGAGCTACAGCTCACTTCATCGGATGCATTCCGATGAAGTGAGCTGTAGCTCACGAAAGCTTATGCTCTAATAAATTTGTTAGTCTCTAAGGTGCCACAAGTACTCCTTTTCTTTTTGCGAATACAGACTAACACGGCTGCTACTCTGAAACTTGTTTCAAGCAAATGTTTCAGAAATATTTACAGAGAGCAAACTTTGAATTTGCAAACCCAAGTATTGAAAACTAAAACTTGATGCTGTGAAAGATGCCCATCATGCAATCAGAGAACAAAGATGATACTGCTGTGTTCACTTGAAAGTACAATGCAGCTTGAATTTTCAATATTTTTCAACAAACTTCTACACACAATTCACAGACCAAGTATAGAATTATAGACTAGTAGGGTTGGAAGAGACCTCAGGAGGTCATCTAGTCCAACCCTCTGCTCAAAGCAGGACCAATCCCCAATTTTTGTCCCTGATCCCTACATGGCCCCCTCAAGGCTTGAACTCACAACCCTGGGTTTAGCCAATGCTCAAACCACTGAGCTATCCTTCCCCCCTATAAGTAGCAGTAGTACAGTCTTTCATTGTTAGTGTGCTCACAAATTGCCACCCTTTCTGCAATCTTCCCTTTTCAGGGAAAACTAAAGGGATGGAGACACAACTTCAGTGTCATCTGCAGTCTTCAAGAAACTTAGTTCCTTTCTAGGCTGGCTGTATGCCTGGGTGCCATACACACAAACACACACACACACACACACACACACACGGAGAGAGAGAGACATTGCACTGATATGTTTGCTTTATTGTCTCTTCCTCGTGAAAGACAAAGTCAGATGCCCATGCTGAGTGTTTTAGGTCTGTAAGTGTCCACTGGTACCAGTGACTATAAGGCTTGTTTGACTTGCCTTGACTTGACTATGGGCAGGTTGGAAGGGAGGCAGTATTACTTCTGAGTGGTTTAGTCATTTCCTGAGAAATCCCAGGGAGGGGTTTTGTGCAATTGTTAATCTACCCTGAACGATGTCTCTTATAGGATTCCACAAAAGTTGGAACAAGGATATTCTGTATCCCTTTCCTCTTCAACGCATGCGTGAAACCAAGTGGTGTAACTGCAAGATAATTTAAGTTGTGTTGCCATCTCTCTGATGCACAGCTCTATATCTTGTATGATTGCCCTCAATCAATGAGATTTTACAATCACTTTGCTAGCGTTCTATTGCCATATGTGTGCAGAACAATATCTGTACTAACACTACAAGAGCAACGGTTCATTTATTTAAAGAAGCAGATCCTGTTTGATTCTCCACGGCTTTGCATCTTTGGGCCTGAATTTCATCAACAGTAAGGCCCCCTTTACATTGCTCTGGCTGTGTGAAGGGTCTTGTTGTAAATGAGAATCAGGCCCTCAAGGTGCAAGGTAATGGAGAATCAGGAGCTGCGACTTTAAATAACTACACTGCTAATTCTGAATATTGTTAATACACACACACATACACACACACACACACACACACACACACACACAGAGAGAGAGAGAGAGAGAGAGGAGTATATATCAAAAAACTCCAGCTAGATTTATTTAATTAGTTAAGGTAACCAATAGACTGTGTCTTATTTAACTTATTCACTCTTTGTGCACTTCATTAAACACACTCAGTGGAAGCTGAATTGAGTAGTGGGGGATCAAATCTGTCCTAATGGTGTGTTTTTTTAATTTAACCATTTAAATGTCTAATCCTTTTCCACTGTGGCTGGGTTTTTTTGGAAGACTTCTTGATATGGCTGAACTGTTCCTTTTCTAAATTGGCCTCTTGGGGCATCTGCCTTGGTTTTGATTGTTTGGTGAGCTGGGAAAGGAGGGCGTTTAGAAAAACAGCAAGAATTAATTTATAGTAAAATCCAAAAAAGAGTTATAAATGAAACAAATGTCAATGGAGAAGAACAGCCAGAAATATTATGGCAATTTGTAGCATGATAGTTACCTTACCAGGCAGAGCCTGTTCAGATCCATAAATGCTTTATTAATATTAATAATGATGAAGCAAAAACATTTTTTGCTACACAGTCTATACTGTTAATGTGTATTTGGGATAGGAATGGATAGCACCCTAAAACACAAATGACCTTGATGCAAGAGTTCACGAAAACATGCTTAACACTGGACATTGTATTGTGTGCTAAAGCAAAAAAAATTGGAACATTTGAGCTAAATGCACAATCCAGTTGGATGATGATAAAGATAATCAAAGCACCATTCTGCACTCAGATCTGCGTAGATGGCCCACTGACTTCAGTGGCATTCAAACGAATGCCTGTGTGGATCTGACTGCAGGAGCTAGGTTTAAGAGCGTAGGCCCATATTTTCCAAAGCGCCTGGTAATTTGAGGTATCTCAGTTTTCCAAGGGTGGGTGCTCAACACTTTATCAAGATTAGGCTACTATAATGTGTCTCAACCTGGGAAGCCACAAACTGAGGCACTCAAAATCACTACTCCGTTTGGAAAATTTAGGTCATAATTCTTATCTAAGATCTGCACCATACATCTTCATGCCAACATTCTGCTATATCTACTTACCCAACTCTCTCCTTGATGTCAACAGAAGCTTCCTGCATTTGGGGTGAACAGAATATTGCTGTCAAGATCTGTTGTGCAGATCTGAGAGAAAAGTTTTGTCCTTAAGTGTTGAAAATGTAGTAATCTATTTGATAGCGAGAGGAGAAAAAAACCAGAAACAGTATGAAGATGTTTTTAAAAGAAAAACACACACAATCCAAGCAGCCTTTGAAGTCAATAGCTTTGAAATAAAAAGCAGCCACTTTACTAACCATGCTAAACGTGATTTTGTTAACATTCAAAGCATTGTATTTAAATATTATTTGGCCAAATTTTGCCTTTTGCTAGACACTCACACGTAACTGAGGGCAGAATTTGGACCTGTGACTCTCAATACGTTATCAGTGATCCTGAATGAAACTAATATGTGATGACATGTCTTGAGATCTTGTGATATCTCAAAAGGAAGATAAAGATATTGTATAAAGATAGCTCAGAAGGAAGGTATGTTGAGCTTCATCACAAAACAGTTTCTTCTAGCCCTTCGGAAAAACTGAATTTTGTGTCATCTCATTTCTTAACTTGAATGAATGCTGCTATTTTCAAATAATCATTGCTGATTATTTTTGAAGTACAAGTCATAGGCACTGATCATGAATGTGTGTACTGAATAAATATGCATATGATGCCAAATTTTCAGCAGACCTCCTTGGACCCAATGTATCCGCATATCCATTTGTGCATGAAGAAATTCCCCACTATCCAAGCAAACAGGCATCTGTGTGCACAAATAGGACCATAGATTCATACACGTCCATCCATGTGCCCAAAAGGGTGGTTCTGCATGCACAAATGGAAATGTTTGCAAATAACATTTGAGCAACTAAAGATGCTTGCTAAAAATATGGCCCTTGATGCCTAAGTGTTTTGTCTTGTGTATGTGGATGAGGTCTGGCTCATAATAGGTAAGGGAAACAGTAGCTTTCCACAAGAGGTAATAATTCACGATGGGATCTTCTTCTAGGAGGAGTAGTTTACCTTCAAATACATTTATGCATCTTCCATTCAAGTAAATGGAAATTGTGCCTGTATGTATGAGAGGAGAATTCATGGCTATGTTTAAGTGGAATCCTGTCTTCTAATGCAGCCATAATAAAGGTTCTGCAAGCAATGCTGTAATAAGCTATTTTTTGGGAGTAGACACTACACCTAGTAATCAGTGAATGCACAACTGAACCAATAGCTTTTAATAGTATACAAAATGTATAAACAATTCTATATTTTCTCTCCAAAAATTCACATATCCATTTAATTTTATTCAAGAAAAATAGAGAATTTCAATCCCTGCAAAATATTCTAGTTTACCTTCAGCATGAAGCTGAAGCTCTGTAGAAGATACTTGTTTGCATACTGTTGTTGTTGGTTTTTTTCAGGACCAGGACAAGATTTATGAATGAACAGATTCATTTTGAAGATGAAACAGAAAAAACATCTGCAAGATAATAATTAACTTGTATTATTAGTACTATTCTTTTTGCACTGGTGAATAATACAAAGTATGTCTACACAGCAAAGAAAAACCTGTGGCTGGCCCATGCCAGCTGGCTCGGGCTCACAGGGCTGGGCTCTTGGGCCCTGCAGGGTGAAAAAGTCCAAGACCTCGGGCTCCAGCCCAAGCCCAGAAGTCTACACATCAATGAAACAGCCCTGTAGCCCAAGCCCTGCAAGCCCAAGTTGGCTAGAATGGGCCAGCTCTGCGTTTTATTTTGCTGTGTAGACATACACTAAGATCACAAAAGTATGCCATCTATTATAGATTTCCATAAACTTTGATAACAAACCATTTAACTCCTTAATGCTTCCAGAACAAGTGCATCTGCATCTTGGCAGCAATTTTCAAGAGAAAATATAATGCAAGTTATAATATATACTCTATTTCTGCACTGGCAAGGATATGGGTTAGATTACCTAGCACATTTCCCATCCTGTCTGTAATGTCCATTGGCCAGATTCTGATCCCATTTATACCAGTTTTATACTGGTATAATTCTATACTCTTCCATGGCATTAATCCTGATTTACACTAGTTTTACTAAGATAAGAATCATGCCCCATTTTATTTAAATGAACAGAATATCAGGACACATTAAGTGAGTCTGACCACACCCACAAAGTGGTTTTCTTAGAAGTGCTTGGTAAATCCTTCAGCATTCCAGATATTAAAACAAATTGGAAGGAGTCCAGAGGAGAGCAACAAAAATGATACAAGGCTTAGAAAACCTGACTTATGAAGAAAAGTTTAAAAAACTGGGCATATTTAGTGTTGAGAAAAGAAGACTGGGGTGTGGGGAAATGTGATAATAGTCTTCAAATATCCTAAGCGCTGTTATAAAGAGGACTGTGATCCATTGTTCTCTATGTCCACTGAAGTCAGGACAAGAAGTAATGGGCTTAATTTGCAGCAAGGGAGATTTAGAATTTAGATATTAAGAAAAACTTTCTAACTGTATGGGTAGTTAAGCTCTGGAATAGGTTTCCAGGGGTGGTTGTGGAGTCTCCATCACTGGAGGTTTTTAAGAACAGGTTGGAGAAAAACCTTGCAGGGTTGGCGTAGGTTTATTTGGTCCTACCTCAGTGCTGGGGGCTAGATTTGAGGATCTCTCAAGGTCCCTTCCTGCGCTATATTTCTCTGATTCTATGTTTATGCCATCGAATTCCAGTGCTAATAACATAATACCTGCTGTTGATGCCTGGCATTGTGCCATCTTGGGCAACAGAGCCAGGAGCACACAACACATTTTAATTTGGTAAGAAAGGGAAAATCAATTTCCATCTCCAAAAATCAGGTCTATTGGTGCAGAAAGTCAAAAAATATCATCTGCTCTTATATAGAGCAAAGGGATCTTGAAGAGGGATCCAACTACAAATCCAGGATATATTGGTTTAGTTCAGGGGTAGGCAACCTATGGCACGCGTGCCAAAGGTGGCAGGTGAGCTGATTTTCAATGGCACTCATACTGGCCAGGTCCTGGCCACCAGTCCCAGGGGCTCCACTGCTGGCCTGGAGTTCCATCTGCCAGCCCCCTGCCAGCTGGGGTTCTGTCTGCCGGCCCCACTCAGCCCGCTGCTGCTCCAGGGTCCCAGCCACTAGTCCCAGGGGCTCCGCTGCTGGCCTGGGGTTCGGTCTTCCAGCCCCCTCAGCCTGCTGCTGGGCCCAGGTCCAGGCCACCGGTCTGAGGGGCTCCGCAGCTAGCGTGGGGCTCTGTCTGCGGCCCCACTCAGCCCACTGCCAGCTCCAGGTCCCAACCACCTGTCTGGGAGACTCTGCTGCTGGTCTTGGATACCAATCACCAGCCCCCTGGCAGCCAGGGTTCCGGCCGCCAGCCCCGCTCAGCTCGCTGCCGGCCCCAGGTCCCTGCCACTGGTCCGGGAGGGCTCTGCTGCCTGCTTGGGGTTCCAGCAGCCGGCCCAGGGCTCTGCAGCCGTCCCTAGCTGTGGCCCTCTGGCCCCAGCCTGGGGCAGTGAGGGGTGCAGACAGGGCCAAGAGGGAGCACAGCTCAGCATGGATCACATGGATTCTTATTACTGGCATGCAAAACCTTAAATTAGAATGAATAAATGAAGACTCAGCACACCACTTCTGAAAGGTTGCCCACCCCTGGTTTAGTTAGACCAAAATGATGAGCTGCATTATTGCTCAATCTCCAATTCCTTATTATTTACAAATTCCCTAATGAGGTCAAACCAGGCCCCAGTGATCTGTAAGAACGTCTACTACCACATTTCTAAATATGGCACATTGTAAATAAAGTATCACATTTATTACAGAGATGGATAGTCATGGGTTTTCAGGCCACAAGGGACCACCATGATCATCTAGTTTGCCCTCTTGCATAACACAGACCATAGAACTTCCCCCAATATAATTCCTATAACTAGAATTCCTATTTGAACTAGAGCATATAACCTTTTTAAAAAGCATAAGGAATAAATACTTTGGACCATTCCCTTCCCAAACCAATGTGATTTACACTGCATTTCACTGAACACATTGTCTAAATGGAAACTTAAATGGATCCACAATGATAACATGGAGTTAAACAAAAGAAAAGCTTTTTAATTGTCAGTTACATTTTTCAGCTACAAAGTGACAGTTCTGTTGAATGACCACGTTAGGGTTTTCTAACTGTAACTAGTGGAGCCTAAACAAATTCTGGTGGAGCTGTTTTGAAGGCTTATAATACAGATGTTTCTGTAAATTCTTAGGGGCAGGGACCATCTTTTTGTTCTGTGTTTGTACAATGGGGTGCCTGAGGCTCCTAAATGCTACAGTAATACAAATAACTATGTCCCAGTTAGACTTTAGCTGCTCAATGTCCACTGAAATTCAGGGTTTCTAACTCTCCTAGGCATCTGTGAAAATCCCAACCTAAAATGTTAAGTGCTCTACATAGATTCTTACTTCAGAACAGTGTGATATGCAACTACAGCTGCTTAGGGGTTCTGATGCTGATAATATAGTAGTTAGAGGAAACGGCTCATGCTATCCAGTATGATAATACCAGAATTCACAAGAAAGAGCGGTGAGCCTCTAGCACTTACCCACTGTAATGCTGAACAGATACACAGCCAAACCAGTCAAAAAAAAAAGTAATCTGCTTTCACCTCACAGCAAGAAACGTTGAAGTTCAGGAAGAGAAAATATGTATTAAGAGAGCAGGTTAAAAATCTACATTATCCCAGACTTTCATGAACCCAAAATTACAGGCCTGATGCTAAGTTATTATAATGTATTTATTACCAGCATTGCTTTCATATTTAACTGATTTTGCCCATCTTGAGACCTGTTTTAACATGCACCACCTTGTCCACCTTTCCATTTTCATATGAAAAACAGAAAAGCAAAAACTAATTTACTCAGGAAGCCACAGCGACTGTTTGCCCGTTTATCTCTGACAGACCACCCCTCAGTCCAATGTTGACAGTACATGATATTCCATTAATCTGCCTAATGAAAATTTAACCAGTGTTATAAACAAATAATTGGCTATTATCCTCTCAAAGATCCCGAATAAATTACTTCTGCTTATTCCCCCTCCCCCTTCCCTCTCTCTCACTCGCTGTGCACCAAAGCTGGCCCTTTCCGATTGATGTTGCAGGAGACGTTGCTGCTGTGCGACTGCTAGTGGGTAAATCTGGGATAGGCTTTAATGAGAGGCATTGGGGTAATGTGCCCTCACCTGCTGGGCTTCAGCTTTGGAGCTGTTTTGAAGAGGATCCTGGCTTTGTATTTCAGCCTTGTGTCTTTCATCTTCTCCCTTCCCTCCCCCTCCCCCCCACAAAGTCCATCTCATTCCTTCTAGTGTCTCATTCTGCCTCCAATTACATTTCCAGTTCTTCCAGCTCTCTGAAGTCACACAAGAGTCACAGCTTTCTTGTCTTCATCATTTGCACTGGCCTCCCTTCCCCCCCCTTTGTGTGTGTGTGTGTGTGTGTGTGTGTGTGTGTGTGTTTCAACATCTAAATTGTGTGAAATGTCTCTTCATTTAGAGCAATTAAAGTTGAAAGGGACCATGACATAATGAATTATCTGACGTGTTATTTACGGAATGCCGTAATGATCATGGGGCTGCCCATGCTCACAGCACCACTGCCTCAGACCGGGTCCTGTAGGTTTGTCTGTAATGAGACACTCTTCCAGATTCCAGTCATACCCCATTACCAGGGTCAACATGGTTTAGTTCATCTTATACTACAAATACTCCCATGGGTGCAGAGGAGGCTTTGGATGGGCAGGGAGCAGGGCCTTCCCTAGATTTAGTTGCACCTTAGGTCAGTGGCCTCCCAAGTCAAAGCAGTTCCCTCATCTATTCCTGAGCCACTCCACCCAACTTTCTTTACAGTGCGGTGAACTTATCTTGTAGCCAGCTGGTTCCCTTCGCATACCACACCCCCACTCTACATTTGTTATGGGGAATCACCTCCCCCTCCCTCCCACTCCGCTTTAGGGGTCATTTCAGCCTAACGATAGCTTTGCTTCATCTTTTAAAATCAGCAAACGCTACTGGGCAAAAAAGTAAAGTTTTGAAAGGTATGTGATTAATATTCCACCCAAGATCTCCGAGGACAGGATCAGGTTCAGAATGAGCACTGGCATATTTTGATAGCCTCTTCTGTTAGCTCTGCAAAGAATTGAAATTTCTTGTAAAAAATGATTGATGGCTCATGTTTGCTGAAATCATGCTCCACACTGGGGCTCATCAAGCACAAATATGTATGATCCACCTAGCTGGCCCAACACTTTTGTTGGAAGAATGTTGGAATCTAAATTGGGCAGGAATCAGATTTTCTGTTTCAAGGAAAATTACATGATTTAAAAAAAAATCCATTCTGAAAGTGAACAAAACAAAACAAAAAGGAAATTGCCCATATTTCCAAAAAAGGAAATATGGGAATTTCTGAAACTGGCTTGAGTTAATAGAAGAAGGGATAGTTCAGTGGTTTGAGCTAGCCTGATAAACCCAGGGTTGTGAATTCAATATTTGAGGGGCCATTTAACGATGTGGGCAAAAATTGGGGCTTGGTCCTGCTTTGAGCAAGGGGTTGGACTAGATGACCTCCTGAGGTCCCTTCCAACCTTGATATTCTATGATTTTGTCCCAATTTTGACCTTTAAAAAATGTTTTATTACATAAAGATCTATGTATTTAATTTCACAAAGTTGTTTTGAAACAAAAATTAAAACATTTCATTCGGACAGTATCAAAATGGAACAGTCTGACATTATCAAAACACTTCATTTTGTTTTTTTCCTAAATGAAATATTGTCAGAATCAACGTGTTTTGAAACATTTCAGTTTCAACAAAAATGGCATTTTTTGGTCAAAAACTATTTTGATGAAAAATTTCCAACTAGCTCTAGTCAGAAGGATCCTCGTCCTGAGTTTGGTATCTGGTATGTTTGGATACAGAGACAGCTGAGCTTTAAATGCTTTGATTGTTTCCCCCTTTAGGTGGGACACACACACTACTGAAGGAGTTAATCAAATCTAATTCCTTTCTAAGCATAGGAAAAGGGCCACATTAACTTGCAGTGCTTTAACTGTTCCACTCAATTAAATGACATATAGTTTAGCATTAAGACAACATCGGTGGGTTGTTTTAAAGTGAGTTATAGAGGATAGAGTCAGAAAAGACCGAATTGAAATCCTGGCCCCCTTGATGTTAATAGGAGTTTTACTGTGGATTTCAACAGGACCAGAATTTCATCCAGGAATATATGAAGTCTGGCTCCTCATCCAGAAGTGTTTGTGAGGTTTTGCACATGCCAATGAGGAGATGTGTATCTTTAAAGCCAATTGGAGGCAGCCAGAAGAAAAGGAAGGAAGTTTGAGGGAGCAATAGTTGTCTGCTGCTTTCCCTAAACGTGTTTTCACTGAAACAGAAATACTCGGAATTCATAACCACTGATTGTAAAGGACTAGATTTAATTGGAGCTAGCGAAAAAACGGGAACATTTTTCACTACATTTTTGTGAAAAACAGGTCCCTTTTTTTTGTGAAGAAATTTTGAAACTTGAAATTTTTCGACCAGCTCTAGAATTCACAAAATCCATTGACTAATGCTCATTTAATAATGCCTGGGAGTGAAAGCTTCCACTGGGGCAGGGATTGTGGGAGTCTGAAGAGGTAGCACACCTTATGGAACTCCAGGATAGAAGGGGCATTGGATTTGTGGAGCTGTTCCTGTTGGTTAGATTGTGAGCAAATCCTCCTCCCACATAGCTAGGTAGGGCCTCAGAGGCAGAGGAACTGATATGGTTCTTCTACATAACACAAAGACAGATAAGATTTAGGGAGCCTTGAGTCTTGTGAGCTGCACAGCCTTACTATATGTTCCATTCTATGCACCCGATGAAATGGGCAGTTGCCCATGAAAGCTTATGCTCGAATAAATTTGTTAGTCTCTAAGTGCCACAAGTACTCATGTTCTTTTTGTGGATACAGACTAACACGGCTGCTACTCTGAAGCCTAGATCAGTGGCTCTCAGCCTTTCCAGACTACTGTGCCCCTTTCAGGAGTCTGATTTGTCTTGCATGCCCCCAAGTTTCACCTCGCTTCAAAACTACTTGCTTACAAAATCAGGCGTAAAAATACAAAAATATCACAGCACACTATTCCTGAAAAATTGCTTACTTTCTCATTTTAACCATATATAAAAATATATCGATTGGAATATAAATATTGTACTTACATTTCAGTTATAGTATATAGAGCAGTATAAACAAGTCATTGCAGGAAATTTTAGTTTGTACTGACTTTGCTTGTGCTTTTTATGTAGCCTGTTGTAAAACTAGGCAAATATCTAATTGATGTATGCCCTGGAAGACCTCTGTGTACCCCCAGGGGTACATGTAGCCCTGGTTGAGAACCACCGGTTTAGATCACTTAAAGCTTCCAATATGTCCCCAGCAGCAAGGAGGTGTGTTGCAGGGCAGGTGGACTGCTATGCAGCTCCACTAGCCATTTTCCCCTGCAGAAAGGAAGGCACAAGAACAGCAGAAGCTGCAACCCCAGGCCACAGAACAGCTTAGCTGCTGATCCATGATTTTTTGGGGGGAGTGGGGGACTCCTTCTCCACAGGAAGCCCCATGTGGTCAACCTGGCTCTCCAGCAAGGATAGGGTCAAGATTTAATCTGAACTATCCATGCTTGTTTGGGGAGCTATTGTCTCTTGATACCTGCACCCTTCCCACTAAGATTATGTTAATTTCTTGAACATTTGTAAATAAGTAGGGGGGGGGGAAAGGCGGAAGAATTAAACAAACATGGGGACTATTTTACTAAGCAGAAGTGGCATCCTTCTCTGAGGGTAACACATACATATTGAGAAGGCAAGTGAGAGCAAAACCAGTGCTTCCAATATCTCTACATTTTCAAATTAAGTATATAAATAAGATTTATAGCATAATGACAAGTTAATTCTTCCTTTCATAATTTTATTAAAATAAGCATGTTCTATTTTTTAACTAGACCTGACATATGCTTACATAGATACAACACACCCTGTAACCTAATCTGCGAGCAATCTTGAAGCAATTAACTCCTTCTAATCTTTAGCTAACAAAGCCCACCATGCAAAAGGTCCCTTGAGACTGACACTCTAAAGGCCTCAGTGAGCTCTCTCTGACTATTTCTCTGTTAGTCAACGTGTAGGAGCTCATTGGCGGGCTCAGAGAGCAGGGATTCATTTGAAACAACAAAGAGGAATCATCACAGATCATAAGATCTTCATTAACTCCTTATTTCTCTACTAATTAACACAAAAGGAATGACTTGAATGCTTGACAGGCAGCGAATGACCCACAGCTCGGTGGTTAATAGGATGCAAATGATGCCTAATGAGGGTCTCTAGCTGCAGTCTGGGCATCTGGCTTACTATTTTTGTTGTAGATTCAGAGAGGGTTTGGGATGAAAACAGTTTAACTCAAAATATCAGCTGCAGCTGAGTTTAGAATAAGTCTATACATTTATGTGAGTCCAGCACACACAGAAATTAGCTTAAACCATTCCTCAACAGGGTTATGTTAACACAGGACATTTTAATTAAAATAAATCCTTTCCTTACATAGCAATCATAACTGAAAGTAGTGTTAAAAGTTTGTATGTGTGATCCAAGCCATCCCTGGGGTAGGGCGAATTGGGGTGACCACTCTGGGCCCCGCACTTTGGGAGGCCCTGCGGACTGGTGCGATTGGCTGGCGTGGTCGGTCCTGGAAGAGACGAATCTGTCATTTCTGCCTTGCCCCCCCCACCCCCTCCCGGGAGGACCCTATGTGATAAAAATAGCTAGCTTTACTGACTCCCAGTGACATTATTGTATGCAATGCTGTTATAGCCATGTTGGTCCCATGATATTAGCGATTCAAGGCGGGTGAGGTAATATCTTTCATTGGAGCAACTTCTGTTGGTGAAAGAGACAAGCTTTTGAGATTACACAGATGTAAGCTCAAAAGCTTGTCTCTCTCACTAACCACGTTGGTCTAATAAAAGATAGCACTTTACCCATTTTTTACCCCTAATGAAATGCCAATTTATAGTGGGGATATTTCTGCACTGTTTTTTTTAGAAACTGTTTAGATGGAGCACCCAACGTTCGGGTTTTTTTAATTTTCAATGAGAAATAAGATTGAATTGGATGCAATTTATGACAAAAGGGTCATTAGAGTTATTTTAGAATCTATTTCCAGTTTCTCATTAAGGTCTCTATTTAATATTACTAATGAAAAAGCTTTTCATAAAAAGCTTTGGTGTTCCTGAAACTCCACTACTCACTCCCAATAATTTGAAGCATACATAGTTTTCTATGGGCTCTGAAGCCAGACAGAGCTTCTGATTAATCTGACTCTCAGCAACTTTTGTGTGTGACAGTTACCCTGGTTTAGTTAGCTCAGTACAGCTATTCTGGCACAATGGACTCACATTTCTGGGCTTGCCCTGGGGCATATTGAAATGCTTGTCTTTCGCACACAACAGCATGCGGCATCGATGTCAGCATGGTGCGGTGTGGGTAGGTATCCCAGAGTCCTCTGCACAGCCTATAGGATCACTACCATATGGGAAATTTTCACAGGGTTTGGGGGATACCCAGGTGTGTTTGAGGGATTTGTAGGATTAAGGATCCACAAGATGGGGAGAACCTCTGCTGGGATAATTGAGCTTTGCTCCATTGATTTCAGTGTTTATCCATTTCTCCCACAAATGTCTCCTGACATCTCCACCTATGCACAGAGCACCTTTCCTGAGCTACTTTGTAAAGCCAGTACCCACTTCTCTTTTAACCCCCTTCTGCAGACCTACTCCTTTGATAGGAAACTTGCTGGATAATACTTTTGTTGTTTACTGTATCTATTGCTCTCATTAGTAATAATAATAGGGCTCAGATTTTCCTAGATACAATAGCTGATGGATTCCTTCATCAAGTAGTTGCTGAACCGACTAGAGGGGATGCCATTTTAGATTTAATTTTGGTGAGTAGCGAGGACCTCATAGAAGAAATGGTTGTAGGGGACAATCTTGGCTCAAGTGATCATGAGCTAATTCAGTTCAAACTAAAGAACACAAGAACAAATGGGTATAATAATTGGCCACCAGGAATAAACTGGCCACCAGGAAGTTTAGACTTGAAATTAGACAAAGGTTTCTAACCATCAGAGGAGTGAAGTTTTGGAATAGCCTTCCAAGGGAAGCAGTGGGGGCAAAAGATCTATCTGGTTTTAAGATTCTACTCAATAAGTTTATGGAGGAGATGGTATGATGGGATAATGGGATTTTGGTAAGTAATTGATCTTTAAATATTCAGGGTAAATAGGACTAATCCCCTGAGATGGGATATTAGATGGATGGGATCTGAGTTACCCAGGAAAGAATTTTCTGTAGTATCCGGCTGGTGAATTTTGCCCATATGCTCAGGGTTTAGCTGATCGCCATATTTGGGGTCAGGAAGGAATTTTCCTCCAGGGCAGATTGGAGAGGCCCTGGAAGTTTTTCGCCTTCCTCTATAGCATGGGGCATGGTTGACTTGAGGGAGGCTTCTCTGCTCCTTGAAGTCTTTAAACCATGATTTAAGGACTTCAATAGCTCAGACATAGGTGAGGTTTTTTGTAGGAGTGGGTGGGTGAGATTCTGTGGCCTGCGCTGTGCAGGAGGTTGGACTAGATGATCAGAATGGTCCCTTCTGACCTTAGTATCTATGAATCTATTAAAAAATAACTCTCTGTTCCATCATGCTGTGCACCAGCCTTCAGTAAGCAATATCATAATCTTCTTGATGTTGCCTTTTCAAATCCTACCAATTCTCACTGTCTCATTAACTTACCACCATCTACTCCTTAGCTGAAATTAGGGCTTATCTTGCAAACTCTTATGCATATCCATTTACATGAATATTATTATGTATCTAGGTAAAATAATCTTCTTGTGTAAGTACCTGCAGGATCAGGCCCCAGTTCTGCAACTTGATATGCTTGAACAGTTGAGCCCATGCAGAGCACCACTGACTTCTTTGGGACTCTGGGCAGGCTGAACATCTGCCTCTGTGGATCCCAGTGTAGAATCTGGGCCTTCAGTCCCAGTCCTGTAAACACTTCTGCATATGCTTTCTTAATTATCATGAGTAGCCCCATTAACATAAGAATGGCCATACTGGGTCAGACCAAAGGTCCATCTAGCCAGTATCCTGTCTTCCGACCGTGGCCAATGCCAGGTACCCCAGAGGGAATGAACAGAACAGGTAATCATCAAATGATCCATCCCCTGTTGCCCATTCCCAGATTCTGGCAAACAGAGGCTAGGGACACCATCTCTGTCCATCCTGGCTAATAGCCATTGATGGACCTATCCTCCATGAATTTATCTAACTCTTTTTTGAACCCGGTTATAGTCTTGGCCTTCACAACATCCTCTGGCAAGGAGTTCCACAGGTTGACTGTGTTGTGTGAAAAAAATACTTCCTTTTGTTTGTTTTAAACCTGCTGCCTATTAATTTCATTTGGTGGCCCCCTAGTTCTTGTGTTACGAGAAGGAGAAAATAACACTTCGTTATTTACTTTCTCCACACCAGTCATGATTTTATAGACCTCTATCATATCCCCCCTTAGTTGTCTCTTTTCCAAGATGAAAAGTCCCAATCTTATTAATCTCTCCTCATATGGCAGCCGTTCCATACCCCTAATCATTTTTGTTGCCCCTTTCTGAACCTTTTCTAATTCCAATATATCTTTTTTGAGATGGAGCGACCACATCTGCATGCAGTATTCAAGATGTGGGCGTACCATGGATTCATAGAGAGGCCATATGATATTTTCTGTCTTATTATCTATCCCTTTCTTAATGATTCCCAACATTCTGTTAGCTTTTTTGATTGCTGCTGCACATCGAGTGGATGTTTTCAGAGAACTATCCACAATGACTCCAAGATCTCTTTCTTGAGTGGTAACAGATAATTTAGACTCTATCATTTTATACGTATAGTTGGGATTACATTTTCTAATGTGCATTACTTTGCCTTTGTCAACATTGAATTTCATCTGCCATTTTGTTACCCAGCCACCCAGTTTTGAGAGACCCTTTTGTAGTTCTTCACAGTCTGCCTGGGTCTTGACTATCTTGAGTAGTTTTGTATCATCTGCACATTTTGCCACCTCACTGTTTACCCCTTTGTCCAGTTCAATATTTCATTGATAGTCATGATAGTAAAGTTAGGCACGTGCAGAAGTGTTTTCAGGAGTGGGGCCTAAATTTGTAAGCTCCAGGGAATAGAAATCATGTCTCTTATTGGTATTAGAAGGCACCTAGCACTATTTTAGGCACTGTTGCAATGATGCATAATAATAATGGAACACTAGTGCCTCAGATACTTTACATAGAAATTTAGGTTTTCTTAAGGAAATGTTTTATAAAACCTAATGGAACCGCTTTTCATTTTTTTAAATGATTAAAAATATCGCTTTTCATTGTACGCACAAAACACTACAGCCAATACACAAAAGCCCAAAACTGAAATTGACTCGAAAATGATTTCAAATAAAAGTGAAACTGACCAATCTATTTTCCTTGTCCTGGCTGAATGAAGTACAAAACATAAACAAAGAGTATACATGGTGGAAAGACACACTTTTTTTTTAAATCCGTTTTAATAATCTAAGAGAATGTTGGTAACAGGAAAAGAGTGATGGGCCTGAACCCAAACCTTTCAGTATGTTCAGATTTGGATCTAGAATCAGATCTGAATTTCACAGTTTGGCTCTATATCTTCAGAATAGGAAATATGTTTTGTTTTTACTTATATAATTATTGGCATGGCATTATTCCTTTAAAACAAAACAATTTTCAAAACTAGCTGTAAACTGTAAAGTAATTAATAGGTTTCTACCAAGCATGCAGAGGTATAGTCCTAAAACTTGTGGTGATGTTCTTGGGTTATGTTTATAAATACAGTAGTTTCCATTCTGAAATGTGGTAAAAGGTTTGCAATAAAAATAATTTTACCCTTTGCAAATCTATGCCCTCATTTGCCTATGGTTAGCTCTATAAATCACTTCAGTTGCCGATTATTGTCAGTGTACATCCAGAAAGCGTCCATGCAAGACTATCCGACCATACATTGTTCCCATTCCATTTGTTTATGTACACGACTTATGTTTAAAGACTATGAGCATGGCATCCAATGGGTTAAAGTGGCAGTATTATTGCAACATATAGTAAGCGTGCAAAAGCCTGTGTGACTCCACTTTTGCTGGACATGGACAGCTCATCCCGAGGCACTCGGGGGATTAATAAAATGAAATTGTTTTTGGACTTGCGGCACTCTTTCTTATCTTTTAAATCCATAATGTCCCACAGAAGGCAAAATGTAGTCATTTTAGTCAGCCGCCTCTCATTAATCTTCCACCTTTGGGGAAATGCACATTTATAAAAAGATGGAACTATACAGAGCTGAACTCCAGCACATATAAAGCTCAGGTAATTTGCCTTTGACTAAAGAGCTCAGAGTGGTATGGCAGGCACAAAAGCACAACTAATTTAAATTAAAGCAATGTTTCAAGGTGCATAATTTATACATATATATATATATACACACACACACACACACACACATCTACATAGACAAACCCATAGAGTCATCAGTTTTTAAGATAATCTTTTAGGTTAAGTATGTTCCCACATTAAACTGATAATTATCCCTCTTTTTCTTCCTCTGTCCCCAGATACCAAACATGCTGGATTTTTGCTTCATGTTTTATTTATGGAGCAGAATTAATATGCAGATTCACAAAAACTTAAAAACTCATAATTATTCATAAAGGGCTTTAAGGTTATTTAGTACATATTTATGAAACTTTATGTATGCTAGGAATTGTGTTTGAAAGTACTATGGAAGGGTATTGGCTGAGGTTAATTACTAGCATGGAGAGTAATCTGAAAATGATCAAACTCTTTGAATGAAAATATTTGTCCGTATTTCTGATCTATATTTAAGTGAAATAATGGACATCAATAGCCTTGCAAATATATTCGGGAATGGCTCTGCAAGAGAGAAGATTTGCATATCTAATGCAAACAACCAATGAGGAAAAAATGTTAGACACCTTTGATCACTAAGCAAATGTAATAAATGATAGAGATTTATCCTGTTTGTTGTCATCTGTGTTGAGTTATGTTCTTATACAAATATGCGCTAGTCTAGAAAATATTAGCATCAATTTAAGGTAGCCAGAATCTACTACTTTCTGGAATAAAATTCCACTATTTCTGGAATGGAAGTTTTCTGCTGAAGTTACTTAGGATCGGTACAGGATGTATGTAAATAATATATTATATTGGTTTTATATTTACACAATCCTTTCTATCTTATGCATAATTAATTTGCTAGCTATTCCACTGTGCTTGAAGGTTGGAAGCCCATAAAATATACTACTGTCAATCAAACAAGCAGCAGTGGTAGCAATTCAAAATGATAGGATATTGTCAAAATATTGATAAGGCCCTGATCCTTCAAACACTTACACACATGTTTAATTTTACTACTGTGAGTAGTCCCATGAAATCAGTGTAGTAAATTTAAGCATGCATGTCAGTGTTTGCAGGATCAGGGCCCAAGAAAAGTGTTGATATGATCATTTCTGAGAGTATATTTTATTAATCCATAAAGTTTGCTGTTTCTTTAACTAGTTTTTATAAAAATATAAATGGGTTGTTTATTATTATATAACCACAGTCTAGTACATAAAAACAACACATTTTTATTAGAGAAGATGTTTTGCTCATCCTTATGAAAAATACCAGAATAATCCCTGGGGAGACTGATTTAGCATGGGCCAGTATGGCATGGGCTGTAGTAATGGGAGTGTTCCCTTTGCACCCCGCTGTTGCACCTCAGCTCTGTTCAGAAGTGACATTGCATCAGGGTAAAATGATAGACTGCTTGCTCCCTCCTTCTTTGTCTTCTGAAGTCAAAGGAGTTCTCTCAGCATGGGTTTCAGGGATCTATATTAGGGTTGGTCTACGTACAGTTTTTGCATGGCTTTAGCTATACTGGTTTAGAAACAGATCTAGTTAAATGGGTGCTCGTGTGGACACAGTTATACCAGTGTAAAGGTGCTTACAGAAATAAGTGGTATTGATGTAGGCACCTTTACACTGATTAAGCTGCATTCCCAGGAGAGGGTTGCACCAGTTTAACTAGGTCTGTTTCTAAACTGACGTCGTTATATTGCTACAAAAACTGTGCAGAGACCAGCCCTTATGTGACGTGGAATGAGACTGCTGGACTCATGTCACATAGGTTACTGCAATACATACTGGGTCAGAGGTGAGCTGGAGGTAGGCTCCGTATTCCATTACTAATTTCCTTCCCTAAGTTCCCAATATAAATGTTTTTGCTTTTTAGCTATATGTGCGCAAGGATCGCACATCTCCCATGGGAAAAACTGGAGGAAGAAGGGTTCGGGGTTTGGCTTCCTTTAAGGGACTGATCATTGCATTTAGTTCCCAGAATCCAGGGATACCCTAATACAGAATGCAAAGGATCCACTGGAGGTCTGTGGCTCCACACTTGCCCTGGGGCCTCCTGCAGCCTTTCCGGGTGTGTCTACATTGCAGTAAAACATCTGCAGCTGACCTACATCAGTTGACTTGGGCTCACTGAACTACCAAATTGCTGTGTAGAAGTCTGGGCTCGGGCTGGAGTTCCAGCCTGAAGCCCAAACCGCTACACTGCAATTTTACACTGAGCCCCAATATCCGGAGTCAGCAGACAGGGCCCAGCTGTGGGTGTTTTGCTGCAGTGCACACATACCCTTAGTAGATCTACGCTGCCATGGCTTCCTCTGCTGCAATGCCTACAGGATGCCCTCTCCATCCTGGGGAGCAAGGAGGGAGTGGCACATGCAAGATAACAAAGCCTGAGGCTGGCTGGATCCATTACCAGTTCCAGGAGTAGCAGATGTGTTTCTCTCCTAACGCCATTCCACTCTGCTCTCTCCCCACTTATGGATCTCTGGGCCTGTGAGTATTTTCCATGAGTTCTGGATTGGACGGGGGGTGGGGAGGGTGGCAAAGGAGGCAGCTGAGCTCTCTGCCCCACACACAAATGGGGAGATCTGTATGCAGACAATCCCCTCCTTATCCAGTTCTTGGGGGAACAGTTCCTCCTCACAATATTTTGAAATACATGGGACCATAATTATTATAGTTATAGCGATTATAGTTGCCCTAAGTGCGATGACTATAGCCTGAAAGATTTGTAATCGCTTTTAATAAATACATTAAATTATTTGAAATAATGTCCTATTTGCCAACAGCTTATTCCATAAATATATATGGAATATAAAACAGGAGCGATTCCTTGACATAATTAAAATTGTACAGCCAGGGAGGAGGCAGGGAATAGTGTTATCTTTTCAGCTGCAAACTATTTTACAGAAATATTTCTTGCACATAAGCCTTTTATTTACCTTTAGGGATAATATAATTGCATATTTAAAACTGTGCTGCTCTGGAAGCAGTGCTGGCTGGTGTGTCTACCTTCCAAGCTCTTATTCTTGGAGTGCAATCAACCCATGACAGCTACCTCCTTCACAGCTCCTGGAGCCCTTCTCCCAGTTACCTGCATAGAAGCAGCCCTAATATTATATCAAGGGGTCATTTACCTAGAACCAAATCATTTCCATTGATATGGGATAGGAGTATCATGGATATATACCTGTCTGTGTGACATGGGGTTTGACCCTGCAGCATGCCAAGAGTCCTTCAACACCCACTGAGGTCAATAGGGATAGAACAGAATAAAAATGGAAGGTGCTCAGTGTAACAACCTGCACCATGGGTCATCAGTAGTGTTTGAACCCTGGAGCTTCAGCAGCATGCACAAATCTCTGTCACTTGAGTTCAGGAAGTAACTTCACTGACTGGTAGCAATAGCTGGTTGTTATTCTGTGGAGGGGGATAAATCTCTAGAGAGGACACAACACACACAGTCTAAGTGTAAAAAGAAAAGGAGTATTTGTGGCACCTTAGAGACTAACAAATTTATTTGAGCATAAGCTTTCGTGAGGTACAGCTTACTTCATCGGAATGCATCCAATGAAGTGAGCTGTAGCTCACGAAAGCTTATGCTCAAATAAATTTGTTAGTCTCTAAGGTGCCACAAGTACTCCTTTACTTTTTGTGAATACAGATTAACACGGCCGCTACTCTGAAGTCTAAGTGTATTAGATCAGTTCCTCATAGCATTAAGCCCACACTGAAGAAGCTATAAATAACACAGAAAGTTATTAAAGAGACATATTTTTTATATCTTGTGTTTTATTTTTTGGCCCACAGGTAGACTACATAAATGATGATGCATCAAGGGTGGAATCAATGCTGTATTATCTGTGATACATTGTGCTGTAATTATGTCAGTATAGCAGCACCCAAGAATCTATAACAATTCTTTTTTAAAGGATAAACTATGAGTTATTAATGCATGAACTCAGTTAACAGTATCTCCTGGCAAAACTGTCTCCTTGGGTTGTAAACCTTTAGCTTCTGTATGCCATATATAATCTCACCAATCCAACAGCTGAGTTACAAACTCCTTAAAACAAAAGGCAGCAATAGGAAAAAAAATGTCACAACTTTAGGTTTCTAGGCTCAAATATTCATGCAAGTTGTCCCTTTGACCCAGACTCTCAGCTGCTCCCTATGTGCACTGGACACAGTGCAGGGAACAAAAATGAACCATTTGTGGCTCCTAGATCTTGGGGCTGGCTGTATCCTAGCCTGGTCCCTGGTGGAGTTTAGAGCAGCCTTATGGCTGCTAAAAGCGACATGATCTTGCTATGGCCCAAGTGACACTGAGGATTGCCAGAGTGCCATGTTGATCCAGCCACATCCCTTTTTTCCTTGTCCCACATCCTAAATGTCACATATGCTGGGGGTGGGAGTGGCACAGAGCCAACTATGCAAACTTTGCTCCACCCAGAGATTCCCCAGTGATAAAGAATCCCAAGCTGGCCATACCTGCCAGCTTTCTGGGGCCTTTGCACAAAGCAGGGAGCAGAGTATCTGGGGTCCACTGGTTCATATTTGCAGGATCAAGGCCTAGAGTTTGAATAAAGCCACAATGGTGGAGGGGAGAAGGTGGAATAACAATGGCATATCCAGTCTGACAGTACCTAGGTGTAGGGGAAGCCTTCATCAATCCTTGCTCTCTTTACTGCAGAGATTGTTCACCAAGCCCACAGTGGTCTCCTTTTTGAGAGTGAAATGATGTAATTTGTTCTGTAGCCAGGTGTTCTCTGAGGAGGCTGAGCCATGTTTCCAGCTGCTTTTCATGCTTAGGCAGTTGCTTCCAGGCAATGCAATGCTTTCATGGTTGTTGACATCTAGAAAGAAAAACAAACAAGACAGTGATTTCCTGTCATGTTTCCTTCCCTGCATTACTTAACCAATCCCTCTTGAGATCACTGATCCGCTCTCCTCTCAAGAGCAACACATACAATGATAACTTCCATGCTCAGGCAGGCATTAAAGGTAGACCCTCAGTGCATCAGGCAGCAGGTTAACTTCAATCAAAGCTTTGCAGAAAATCTCTTACATTGACATAAGGCTAATTCTGTTTATATATTTAGAAATCCCTATTTTTGGTGGGGGAGTGGGTGAATTAATCTATCAAACTGGGGTTTCTCTTTTCTTATAAGAGAGAATTTTTCACCTATTATACTGGGTTTTTTTCTTCCTTTTCATCTGGAAAGCATGTTTTTGGCACCCTGTAAATAAAAAATCCTAATCATATAATATTTCACAGCATATACAGTGAGGACACTTTTGTAGCTAAACCACCGTTACCTACAGAATGTTGGATAACTACACTCATCAGAGAATAGCATAAAATAAAGCAACCCACATCTCTACTAAAAATGATTATTATATTTGCATGTATTAAATTATAGTTTAAAAATTACTGCCGGAAGGCATGCTGGAGGGAGACAGAAAATGAAATCGTGTTCAAACACTGAATTTAAAGGAATAGCTAAATATCCAAATTGGCTATTCATAAGCAGATCCAAATTCTGGAATATCAGTTCTAACACTTGCTTATTACTTGTTAGGAAGAATGTTTAACTGGCACCAACTTTTTGCCATTTCCATAGGGCCCACTGAAGAGAGGCAGCTGTTTTTTTCCTTAGCATTTAGGATCTGTTTTGTTTATTGTTTAGGCTTATTTAGTTTGTGGATAGGCGAGTGGAGAGGCTGCTACTCTGAAACCTATATTTTGACTGTATGATCACCAATAGCTGTAGTTCTAAATGGCATAGGACCTGATCCAAAGCCCATTGAAGTCAGTGGAAAGACTCCTATTGATTTCAGTGGGCTTTGGATCTGGCCCATATTGCATGCACATTGGGTTGCATTTCATACACACATGAATTGCAATCTTGTACAATACTAAATAAGATCTGTTAACAGATGCACTGCTGTCTTCTCCCCCTCATCCTTAGATAAAGGATCAAACTGTGAAGTTCAGTTCAGAAATTAAAGTTGATCTTCACCAAATACAATACAATGTTTGGATGTACATTTTTGGTTTGAGACCAGTATAAGTATAGGACAGAGCTGGGAAGTCTGGATCTGGATCTAGAATTCAGCAAAGTATCAAGGAGGGGCACAGTATTTGGGTCACTTAGTAACTTGTTTCATATTTGATTAGATTAATAATGGTTCATAGATGTTCAGATATTACATCAGTAAATTTTGTGATTTAAGGTTACTTAGTAACTCAGTAGCAGACAGAACTCAAACTCTGTTCTTCTAACATTCAACCCTGTGTTTTAGGCATCAGATCAAATTCCCAGCTTATCCAAATCACGTGTATGCCAAGGATCCAATAATTGTTAAGGAAAGTGTAGCCCACAGTGGGCTGGGAGTCAGGAGATTCAGTCACTATTTTATTGTGTGACTTAGGCAGCTCGTATTACTGTGCCACTATCTATATCATCTGTGCATCTATTTCCCCTCCCACCCTTTCTCTTGCTGTTCAGGGCAGAGACTCTCTCTTACTGTGTCTCTATCTACACTTGGAGGTAGGGGTGTGATTGATTCCCAGCTCGTGTAGACATAATTGGGCTAGCTCTCATCAAGTTAGTGTGCTAAAAATAGTAGTGTAGCCACTGTAGTATAGGGAGCAGCGAGCAACAACTTAGGCTCATCACCCCGTGTAGGCACTCTCAGGATTCCAGGAGAGTTTGTACTCAGGGCGGCAAGTCCACACTGCCACTCACCACTGCCCATGCTACTGTTTTTAGCACATAGGTCAATAACAGCTAGAGAGAGTGTGTTTACACAAGCTAGGGACCACATCCCCAGCTCCAAGTGTAGACATAGCCTCAGTGTTTGTACAGCACCTAGCACAATGCTACCTCAAGGCGCTGTCATATAAATAATCAATAATAACGTGTGTTAAATAAAGAACTAGTCTCAGGCTGTACAACTCTAATATTAATGCAAGTTCATTACTTTGCAAATGTATCACCAATGGCTTTATGTTGCTTTGACTTTACCATTTCATAAGGCAGTTGTGACAAGTACGGGAATGATTTATTTTGATTAAATACACTGTGGATGCAAAGTAGTACAATAAGCAGTTCAGACCTCTAACTATCAAGTAAGAAAGAGAACAGATCTTTGGACTGTAATTTTCAAGGTCCAAAACATTTGTCCAAAATCTAAAAACACAAAAAAGACATGATCAGATAATGTAGGGTGCCTAGATAAAGACTTAAGTGAAGTGTGACTTCAGTTTGCCGATAAATTATTTGACATTGTTCTCACACAGAACCTAAGGCTGTAAAATTAAACAATGAAACCAAATAGGATATGGAAATCTCCAAGGCAAAAATTGTGCTCAGGATTTTGACTCAGACTTATCATCTTGGGAACTCTAGCATAATTTAGCATGCAGATAGTCAAACACATTATCAATATTTCTGAGTTTACAATCCCACCTTTGAATGTTGACTTAAAGCGTCTAGTTTGATTCATGCTACTGGTGATGTTTACCCTTTGGAATCTATTATGCATAGAAAAATTAGGAATTAGCTTTGACCTGGGTACCACATATTTTTATGCAAAACTAAATAATTGGGTTATTTATTCATTTAATCAATTCCATATATTTGCCATCAGCAGGCCTGATTTCTTCCGAGGTCACAATCAACACTTTATTTCTTGGGAGGATCTCTGGTTTGATGGTTAACACAGCTAGTCTGGTTGGCATTCAGAAAACATTAAGCTCCCATACCTTTTGCCATGCTAGCAGCATTATTTTTTCGGCTAGGTCATCTAGTACACAGAGGCAGAATCAAGACGCAAGGTATACGACTCATTAGTGACATAATCCACACACATTTAAGGCTATGCCTCATAAGGAGAACAAATTTTAAGGAGGTGGAGGAATGGTTTGATTCCCTATCATTTGTAAAAAACCTGTAGAAACTTCAAACTGAAATCTGCTTCCAAAACCGGCCCTAAGGTTTGCCTGACCCTGTGCCAACTTAAACACACAGGACCCTAAACAGACTTCAGTAACACATGTAGAATGTGTATGGGGCAGGGGAGGGGGCAGCGTTTGGCAGCTGGACACTTTGGAGAGGAATGGGATTAAGGGGATGCAGAAGGGTTTTGCCTGCTAGAAGGAGAATCCTGGTACTTATCACACAGAGTCTGGAGAGGTTTCAGCAGCTGAATGGGGGATGGATATAGATAAGAGACCAGGGAGGGTTAGGCCACTAAGGTTATCTTTTGAGGTATATTTTTGACAGCAGGCAAGGGAGATCGTAAGTGCATGCTTCGGGGTCGGGGCACAAAACAGAGCCCCTCAAAAGCAGGAGGTTTTATGTGACAACACTCTTAGCATATAACTAGGCCAGCCTGGCCTGTTTCCTTACTGTTTTCCTTTAACACAAACTTTGTTATTGTAGGTTGTTCAAAAGTGCTGGGAAGCTAAATGTGATTTAATTAAAAAAAATAATTTAAAAAATATTTCCTCTTGTTCCCATATTAAGACTCATTAACAATTCGTATTGTTGATTTTAAATGACACCGTTTTCAAAGGAGATCATTTGTGACTGGTGAATTTCAAGCATTCTCTATTGACTGTTTGCTAATGATCTGCAGCCCAAGAATCATGAGATAAAGAAATTCAGAAATGTATTGAAATAATGAATCAATTCTGTATTTCACAATCTGATCGCCAGCAATTCACAAACAGGAAAAATAAAAGCAAAGCATGCCAAATAAATTTGTTGCAGTTCATTCCCGTAAATAACTTATGCTAAGGAAAGTGAAAGAACAGATCTATTTTTGAAGGACTAAAATAAATTTGATTGGAAAATAAGAGATATATCCTGTAATGAGGAATAGTAGAGCAGGGTGGCCTGGAAAACAATAAAATCAAGGTCTTGAAAATCAGTTTAGGAGATTTTGTTTACTCCATCCTGGCAAAGCACAACGAAGAATCACCTTAGCGAAGATCAAAAGATACACTGATATACAAAATCTCATTGAAAACAGAAATGATTTGACAGTGTATTGGGGAAAAGAACGCATGATAGTTTTTTGATTGCGCTGTTCATCATCATCAAGCCTAAAGAAAGCTCATTACACCCAAGGCCGATGAGGAGAAGTAATGGTAAGAACAATGGATGCCTATAACAAACAATACAGACCCAATAAGGGTTGTCAACATTGTCATGACTGGCATGACTATTTCATACTTCAGCTGATGGAGATGTCGTGGAGGTAGATAGAGTAAAATACTAACAAACACTACGTACCAGAAATAATAACATATGCAGAAGCTAATTCAACCTGAAACACAGGCCAGGGTAGAGTTTCCAGAGAATTACCCCATTATTATGTTGTTATGAGATTAATTGTCAGGATTGGAGCTTTTAACATGGCAGTGTGTTCTTGTTCCCCCACCTTTAATATTGTTTACATACAAAACGTAATAAAAACATCCTGTGAACCTGAAATAGGAGAAATCAGCTTCAGAATGTTCTAACGCATCAGGCAAAAGTCTTCGAACTAAACATTGGCTGGGCTAGTCACATCCTAAGAATTATGCCACTGAATTATCCAAGTTCTTATATGAAATTCACATGAAAAATTAGGCAACCCTCTTTTCAGAGAAGTGTAAACGGACTTCAGGATTTGCATCAAGGAGTTAACAATCTAGTTTGAATTTATTTGGAAGAAATGGGCTGGTCAATTGATCCAGGAAAGCACTAGCTCATGGGTCATGGTGTTATGGGCCAGACTGTGCGTGAGCTCTGCAGGGGTATGTGAAATCGCTTATCTTCTTTCTTATGCTTTCAAAGAGGGCTTGGGCTCATTGGCAATCCTTGAGTTTAGGCTGCGCAGGGGCTCCACAGGACTCTGCAAATGGGCAAGGAGGAGGCTTTGAGCCCTGGTGCAGAAGGAAGCATATTCCACACCCTCTTCAACAGGTGGCACAGCAGCTGCCCTTCTTAGGAAATTCAAGAGGCATTGTACTTTCCTGAGCTCCTACTGCAGGATGCATCTCCAGCTGTTCTCAATGTGGGGCTGCAGCAGGAGGGCAAGATGCAGATTGTAGGAAATTACATGCACGCATCTTGGCATTTAGCCTTTGTCAGAAACAGAAGGACTCTTAGCAGGCAAAACATAAAGGCATATATTTATTTTCTATTTGCAGGTGGAAACACTCTCCTGCGGTCTGCAGGGCAGGCTATCTTATGGCAGAACCAATACTGTCACAAAATTGCAGAGGCTGATGGAATGGCACACAGGCAAAAAAGAGGTAGGAAGTCTGTTCCTTGTCACGGACTCCTTTGTGGCCAGTCCTGATGTGAAGGAAAGAGCAGGTGCAGGAGGAATATCTATCCAGTCAAAATATGCTGACCTTAATAAGCAGCTTTTCAACCAACATCAGTAAAAAAGGTATTGGAGGCAGGACCTGATTCAAGGGTAGAATGAAAAGAACACTGCATGTTACTGTAAGAATCAGAGATCACATGTGTGGGGGGAGCATGTAGGGTCTCTTCCCCCTCTTTTCTCCCCCCCACATTTGCTGCTTGGCTTATACTGAGCATGCTCACATGGACTGAGCATCCTCAATAACATCTGCTGAAGCCATTGCCCTCACTCTGCTCCACCCCACCCCCACACTATCAGCAGGTACTGGTCATCTCTGGTAAGAATTTCTGTATTTTCCACCAAATGCATCCGATGAAGTGAACTGTAGCTCACGAAAGCTTATGCTCAAATAAATTTGTTAGTCTCTAAGGTGCCACAAATACTCCTTTTCTTTTTGTGAATACAGACTAACACGGCTGCTACTCTGAAATCTGGTAAGAATGTAAAACTTCTAGAAGGAAATTAAAATATATTTCTCCCAAGCTGGATCTGGTGGCAAATGGACATTTATCAATAAAATCCATTGATAGATTATGGTAGTATCTCAATTTATAGCTTCAGAACTCAGGGGTTAGATTTCCTCCACCCCCATCTCTTTTAGAAGATTCAAACCATCTTCCTACCAATGCAAGATTATTCTCTGCAGTATTTTTAGTTATAAAGAGCCCCTGACATATTTTG
The DNA here is from genome assembly GCF_009764565.3 of Dermochelys coriacea. Classification (NCBI taxonomy): domain Eukaryota; kingdom Metazoa; phylum Chordata; order Testudines; family Dermochelyidae; genus Dermochelys; species Dermochelys coriacea. Next base: position 111,252,012 of record NC_050074.1, on the reverse strand, counting down.
GAGCCATTCAGACATGCAGCTCTGAAGCAAAGGTGAATAAGTCAAATGTCTAAATGCAACTTTGTATTTAACTACAGAAAAATAAGCAAGAATTCTAGTGGCAGAGAAAGCAGGTCATCAAATTCGTGCTCAGCTAGTAAGAAAGGGTCTAATCCTGTTCTCAGGGAAGTCAATGGCAGAGCTCCCACTGATGTCAATCGGATCAGGATTGGGCTCCAGAAAGGGATAGAGTGAGATCTTGCACTTCAAGTCTGTTCAGAATCAATAATAATAAGCCGTCTGGAAGCCAACTATCTCTATCACTAAAAGCTATGCAAGTTTTTTCATCCCTAACAAGGACACTGATGATTCCAGTATGTATTGATCATAGAGGAACAATAGGAATGGCTAGAAATCAATTGCTAGAAGCTTTCCTGAAAAGCATATTCCTTTAAAAGGTTGTGATGATCTTCTGAACAGGAACTTGGTTAATAATTATTGTTATATTTGTGTAACAGCAGCACCTAGAAGCCCCAGTCTAGATCAAGGATCCATTGTGCTGGATGTTACATGTACAAATAATAAGATACAGTGCTTGGCTCAAAGAATTTACACTCTAACTAAGAGAGATACAAAGGGCAGGAGAAAAGAAAGAGTATTATTACCATTTTATAGATGGAGAATTGAGGCAGACATAGATTAAATGATTTATCCAAGTTATTCAGGGAATCTGTGGCATAGCCAACAATTAATCCAGTTTTCCTCAGTCACAGCCCAGTGTGTTAATAACAAAACCAGCCTTGGTAAATGGGGCCTCATTTGGGAAGATGGCTTGCAACAGTGCGGGTGTAATTTTGTGCCTGCAGATAACTGTGGGCACAAATTGTACAATTTATCTATCTTACTGTAGCTGAAATTCATGTACTTAGATGGTTAACTCTTCTCATCTACACCCACAATTAAATTTAAGCACAGAATTGCACCTGCAAAATTAGAAGGCTGGTTGAGGAGACTTAAAAATGTAACCCAAAGTGTTTATTGTTCATTAATGCAGGTAAGTTAAATCTCTGAAGTCAAGGCCCTGGAGGTTTATTCAAGATCATCTGTAATCTTGACCTACTATCCAGGTTATTAGGCCCAGAAATAGATGTAGGAAAAAACTGAGTCTATTTTCAAAGTCCATGCAATGGTTTGTGTATGTGTGTTTACCCTATTCCAGTGCTCTTTTAAAAAACAAATAGACTATAATAATGAAAATACACTCAACAGCGAGAGTAGTACCATTGTGTGCTGTAGTAAACATAAAGAGTCAAACTCTGCCCTGCGTGGAAACCAACAGAAAATAATAGTCATCTAGAGCTACCAATAGGCTCTTTCCAGCTAAGCTAAAAAAAATAAATAAGTGTACATCCAAGATTGGAATTTAACTCACAGATTGGATATTTATTGCTGAAGAGTCTTCATGTCCTTGTGATGATATACTTTCCTGGGTCTTAATTCATGTTGTTTCTGTCTCATTTAAGGTTACTCTACAGTGTTTATTATTAATTCAAATTCTCACTATTAAAGGGAAGATATTACCCATATGGTGCTGTTCAGTATGTTCATAAGTTCTCCAGTGTTTTGATTAAGGCTGACAGAAAAGCCTTTGAAAACATATGGCCCTGTATACATCCTGTCATTTCTAATAATAAGGTACATTCTTCAGTACATTTTCCTAAGAAGATGGATTCAGTCATATTTTAGAAACATGCTAATACTTTGTTAATTAGTCTTTTGAGGTTGTTGCAGGGAAGGGGGGTAGAAACTGAATGAAAATAAACTTTTTCTTGGACAGACACCACAAGCACTGCAGATCATTTGTGGGACAGAAAAACGTGATATCTGTGAGTAACAGTCTTTATATATAGCCAGAGTTCTTAAACCAATTAGCATCTGGCATATTGAAAAGATTCATTCTCTGACTGATATGCCAGACTCTTAGAGCTGTAACATGAAGACTTGATTTTGGTGCTAGTTGCATTGATTAGGTCAATATTTCATTTCTGGTGTTGAATTTCTACATTTGTACCAATTGGTTCCACTGTCTGTAGCCATGGGGGAAAAACTGACTCTGGGCTGTCCTCTACTTCCCTCAGTAAGGGCCTGATTCCGAGCCCATTGACTTCCATGGGCTTTAGCTCAGGCCCCAGACTGTGAAATGTATATATTGGCTTATGAAATATTGTCTGAAGAGATTACTCCTTTCACTCCTGCTCTGCTACAATTCTCTTCCATTTCTTTATCGTTCACTTTGACTGATACACAGCTCACCTCCACAATCACCCCACGTCTCAGTTCTCCTCCACTTGTGTACCTGTGTACCTCCCATCCTCAAAGAACTCCACTGGCTATCTGTTCATTATAGCATCTAGTTCAAATGGTGTAGCTCTGGTCCGCTTCTTGGATCTGGTCTCTCTCTACTCTCCTTCCTCTTTAAACAGGACCTGATCCTGAGAGATGAGGGTGCTCAGAACCTCACATGCATTAGGAGAGGTATTTCAGGGTGGAATCATATAGCACTAGGCAATTTAATAATCTACATGGTAACAGTATAATATAATTATTATATTTTTAAAAATTGGTGTAGATGTAATATTTTGTAAATCTGCATGTATATATTATGTAATCATGGAATGAAAGTTTATTTTGAAACGCTACAAAATTACAATATTAATAAGCATGAGGGAAAAATACAGATGTTTATTTTTAAAAATATGGTTGTATTTCTTTCCAGTCTTGATGAGGTCTTCATCCATATAGGTCTCAATCCTTCATCACTGATTGCAGAGAGAGTTTTGCCATTTACTGCAATGAGGCAAAATCAATTCCTATAAGGAGAACTGGGTGAATTTTTTACGATGAAAAAAGGCTGTTTGACTATAATGAATATGTACATATTGGTCAAAATTTTCCATTTTGTCGACAAGAGAAAATCCAATATTATTTGTACATTGTTTATCCCAGGATATCCATCTGCAAAATCTCTCTTTCAGCTTCTTTGCTCCTTTGGTATAATATTGTATAAACCACTGCATGTACAACAATGAAAAGTTGAAGACTATCATTGGCTTAGGGAAAGGGTGTTATACTGAAAAGTTTCAAGCTTTTGGCCCTTATCCAGCAAGCACTTACATTCATGTATAACATACATGTATAAATAGTCTCTTTGAAGCCAGTGAGGTTCTTTGTGTGAGTAAAGTTAAGCACATGCATAAGCATTTGCAGAATCAAGCATGAAATCTGCAAGTTTTCTAGGTACAAACCCTCTTCTTGAATGTGAAGTCCTGGAAGTCTTCTGGAATATTTTGCTCCTTGATCATAAAATCCCAGGGGAATCCTGAGCAGCTATCTATACTGGGCTATTAACTCGAATCCGTAGACCCAATTCACTTCAATGGTACCACTAACATCAATAAAGTTACTCATGTACATAAATGATTGCAATACTGGGGCATTACACTGTAGGTTTCTGAGGCAGGATCTTTCATGTCTATAAAACATCTACTGCCTTTGGATGCTGCATAAATAATAATATATGTTAGAATTTTATGAACAGCTAAACATTGGATTGGCCAGGCCACACTGCATCACTACCACAATTCTAGAATATACTGTGGTTTTTAAAAATTAACCTTTGATTTTCTGTACTCAAACTTACAAAAAGAAAAGAGAACCCTGTACCTATGCACTCAGATAGTATTCAGAGTAGCAAAAGAAGGATTCTGGGTGGACTCCTCCTGAAGGTCGAAACAAGAGACTGGACTTCTACATAGAGTGCTTCCGTTGACGTGTACAGGCTGAAATTGTGGAAAAGCAGCATCACTTGCCCCATAACCTCAGCCTTGCAGAACACAATGCCATCCACAGCCTCAGAAACAATTCTGACATCATAATCAAAAAGGCTGACAGAAGAGGTTCTGTAGTCATCATGAATAGGTTGGAATGTGAACAAGAGGCTGCTAGGCAGCTCTCCAATACCACTTTCTACAAGCCATTACCCTCTGATCCCACTGAGAGTTACCAAAAGAAACTACATCATCTGCTCAAGAAACTCCCTGAAAAAGCACAAGAACTAATCCGCACAGACACATCCCTAGATCCCCAACCAAGGGTATTCTATCTGCTACCCAAGATCCATAAACCTGGAAATCCTGGACGCCCCATCATCTTAGGCATTGGCACCCTGACAGCAGGATTCTCTGGCTATGTAGACTCCCTACTCAGGCCCTACGCCACCAGCACCCCCAGCTATCTTCGAGACACCACTGACTTCCTGAGGGAGCTGTAGCTCACGAAAGCTTATGCTCAAATAAATTTGTTAGTCTCTAAGGTGCCACAAGTACACCTTTTCTTTTTACAATCCATCGGCGATCTTCCTGAAAACACCATCCTAGCCACTATGGATGTAGAAGCCCTCTCCACCAACATTCCACACAAAGATGGACTACAAGCCATCAGGAACAGTATCCCCGATAATGTCACAGCAAACCTGGTGGCTGAACTTTGTGACTTTGTCCTCACCTATAACTATTTCACATTTAGGGACAATGTATACCTTCAAATCAGTGGCACTGCTATATGGGTACCCACATGGCCCCACAGTATGCCAACATTTTTATGGCTGACTTAGAACAACGCTTCCTCAGCTCTCATCCCCTAACACCCCTACTCTACTAGTGCTACATTGATGACATCTTCATCATCTAGACCCATGGAAAAGAAGCCCTTGAGGAATTCCACCATGTTTTCAACAATTTCCATCCCACCATCAACCTCAGCCTGGACCAGTCCACACAAGAGATCCACTTCCTGGACACGGTGCTAATAAGCGATGGTCACATAAACACCACCCTATATTGGAAACCTACTGACTGCTATACTTACCTACATGCCTCCAGTTTTCATCCAGACCACACCACACGATCCATTGTCTACAGCCAAGCTCTACGATACAACCGCATTTGCTCCAACCCCTCGGACAGAGACAAACACCTACAAGATCTCTATCAAGCATTCTTACAACTACAATACCCACCTGGTGAAGTGAAGAAACAGATTAACAGAGCCAGAAGAGTACCCAGAAGTTACCTACTACAGGACAGGCCCAACAAAGAAAATAACAGAACGCCAGTAGCCATCATCTTCAGCCCCCAACTAAAACCTCTCGGACACATCATCAAGGATCTACAACCTATCCTGAAGGATGACCCATCACTCTCACAGATCTTGTGAGACAGGCCAGCCCTTGCTTACAGACAGCCCCCCAACCTGAAGCAAATACTGACCAGCAACCACACACCACACAACAAAACCACTAACCCAGGAACCTATCCTTGCAACAAAGCCTGTTGCCAACTGTGTCCACATATCTATTCAGGGGACACCATCATAGGGCCTAATCACAGCAGCCACACTATCAGAGGCTCGTTCACCTGCACATCTACCAATGTGATATATGCCATCATGTGTCAGCAATGCCCTTCTGCCATGTACATTGGCCAAACTGGACAGTCTCTATGTAAAAGAATAAATGGACACAAATCAGATGTCAAGAATTATAACATTCAAAAACCAGTCAGAGAACACTTCAATCTCTCTGGTCACTCGATTACAGACCTAAAAGTTGCAATTCTTCAACAAAAAAACTTCAAAACCAGACTCCGAGAGACTGCTGAATTGAAATTAATTTGCAAGCTGGGCACCATTACATTAGGCTTGAATAAAGACTTTGAGTGGATGTGTCATTACACAAAGTAAAACTATTTCCCCACATTTATTCCCCCCCTGCCCGTTCCTCACACATTCTTGTCAACTGCTGGAAATGGCCCACCTTAGTTATCACTACAAAAGGTTTTTTTTTCCTCTCCTGCTGGTAATAGCTCACCTTACCTGATCACTCTCATTACAGTGTGTAATGTAACACTGTAACACTAACACTCATTGTTTCATATTCTCTATGTATATAAATCTCCCCACTGTATTTTCCACTACATGCATCTGATGAAGTGAGCTGTAGCTCACGAAAGCTTATGCTCAAATAAATTTGTTAGTCTCTAAGGTGCCACAAGTACTCCTTTACTTTTTTCAGATAGTATTGCCAACTAAACTGTTTCTTCTACAAATATTAACATTAGTGAGCTAAGCCTGCTGATGCGGTCTTTTTTCTCTGGCTGGCTGATTCGGCAAGTTATCAATGAGCTTGCAAAACTTCTCTAAATGCAGCTGAACTCCCTGCTATGAATTGCAGTGCCAGAGTCATCTGATAGTTTGTTTCCTGGCTGTTACTCTGTGCTGCATATTTTAGGTCTGAAGTGACTCAGTCTACAGCCCGGGTTAAAAATAATCAAAGGCGGGGGGGGGAGGAATTACAAAGTTTAATTTGGTTAAAGATATTTTTGTCCTCAACCTTCTGGTTCAGTCTTGGCCTTTTAAAAGGCCATCTTCAATTTGAAAGGCAGCCTTAATTCCTAGGCATTTTGGCTCCTAAAAGGCAACATAATACAATATATGGAAACTGTACTGTTCTGGATTCAGAGTTTAACAAATTCATAGAACCATCCAGAATAGGAATGGAATGGTACCAGTTACAAAGGGGGAGGAAAATCTATTTCCAGGCCAATAAAAAGGACCCCCCAGCATTACTTTAGTCAGGCAGCAAACTCTCTGTACCCTCCAGGTCTAAGAATTTTGGGCCTGATTTTCAAAGTTATCTAGATGCAGATAGGTGGGATTTTCAAAAGCTCCCAAACTGCTTAAGCACCTAACTCCCATTAAAGTCAATGGGAATTAGGCAGCTAACTCACTTAGGTACTTTTGTAAAACCCACTAGGGCCCAGATGCTCAGAGGCCCAGCTCCTGTATGGCTCTTTAGGTACCTAAATACCATTGGAAATCTGGCCATTTGACTCCGCACAGCTGGCCAAAGGACAAGGCCTTGCTTTGTGGGTATGTTTACACTTGGAGCTGGGAGCATGATGTCACACAGACATAGTCATGCTAGTTCTGGCTGAGAGAGAGCGAGAGCAAAAAGGAGTAGTGTAGCCAAGCTAGAATGGGCAGCCACGAGCAGCAGTACACGGGCTAGCTAAACTGAGGACAAACCTGCCTGAACCTTGTGGGTATGTATTCAGCATGGCTGTCCCATGCCGCCGCTTGCCACTGCCCATGCTAGTTCAATCAGAACTAGTACAAACATGTGTCCATGAACTTGGAATCACACCCCAGTTCCAAGAGTAGACATAGCCTATGTGAACCTGCCTCCTTAGAATAATATAATGTATTTTCCCCCTCAATATGGCCCTGATCAAAAATGCACTGAAATCAACAGACCTTGCATTCAGAAAGATGTGCATCAGGCTTTATTTACAGAGAGTCACAGATTTTCAAGAAAGAGATTGAGCGAATCATTATTGAATAAGAACAAGTGTGGGATGGTGACAGGGAAGGGACAACAATGAGCTAGTGAGAAAAAGAGGAAGGCAGAAAACATGCATATAATAAAATCTTTCTGCGGTCCCTGGGATTTATGGACAATTAACAAGCTGAGGATAAGGATCTAACACTGCTGCATCTTCAATTCATTTGTTCAAAGTTTTGTTTTCATAAAGTAAAGAGATAACACAGTTATACATACCTATTTGACTTTCATTTATTCTTTTTTGGTGTTGCTTGAGGATTGCTACACATAACCCAGTGATCTATCAAACAAACAACACAGATGTGAATTTTCCTACCAAGTAATTATTTTGAGGCAATAATACTAATAGCAATACCTATCTTTCTAGTCCCAGTGAGCCAAATTCTGGCCCTGCTTCTCCGCAACACTGGAGACCAGCTGGAATTGCATGGCTCAGTCTCACTCTACAGTGAGAGTGCCAAGGGATGTTTCTCAAGAATGGCCATATAGCCACTAAGCTCCTTACCTATGGGATTTATTGACTCTGGGACCTAATAATTTTATGGGATAATTAACTTACCTCAATATGGGGTGTGCAATAATTCCATAGTCTCTAGGAGTTGTCAGTGTGACTAGAACTCAGGGCACTTTGCTTTAACATCCTGCGCTACTGCCTGAGCTAATGCAGCCCCTGTGATACCCATAGTAGTATTATAGCTTATATCCTCTCTGGAGACTGAAGGCACTAAAGCACAAAATAATCAAAAACTTGTGCAAGTTTGATGAGCCCTGCTGCAGAGGACAGTGATTCACATACACACATTTCTACAAAGGTCCTTGATTTATTATGCATTTCTACCCTGTTTCCATAATAATACAGTACTGTTTTCAATGGAGAAGCCTGTCAATTGTTGATTTCGGTACGGCCTTGTTGAAAGGAAGCTTTGTAGATCATTTTCTAAAAGAACCTATAAAAATTCAGCTTTATTTCCTTACTTCTTTTTCAAGATTGAACATACGGTAAGTATGCATTTGTGCATTTTTAGATCTATTGAATGAAACTTTTAAAATTAAAGTTTAAATTAAAAAGTTTGTGCATGAGACAGGTCAGTGCAAAATTCACCTGCAAAATTTTAAATGGTTAACACTTCCTGCAGTCCTGGTGCACTTTCCTGCAACCTTAATCGTACATTTTAAAATCTAGATTTCATTTTATAGGGAAAGATGGAAAGGAAGGACAGAAGGCACCAGGTCACAGATACATTCATTAATGTACCTGCTACTAGCCCAATGCACTATATATATAAGTAGAACATTGGGCCAGACACTCATATGATTTACCCCAGTGTAAATTCAGAGTAACTCGACTGACGTAAATGAAGTCATTCTGTATTTACACTGGCATAAATTATAAGAGAATCTGGGCCTATGAGTTCCAACATGAATATCTTATTTTATTGTCTATGGGCCAAATTCTACCCTTAGATACATGCACACATCCTATTGAAGTCAATGAGACTCATGGTTCAGCCATGGACATGTTTAGCCCTGTGTGTTTAGTGCTATGATTGGTATATCTAGCAAAGCTGACAAATGTACTGGGAAGTGGGAAAATAAAGAATATCAGCAGCAATAGATGGCAGAAGACAGAATCATGAGCATTTTAGCTGCCCACAGTCAACTTTCACTTACATCCCTTTTTGAAAAAAGAAAAGGAGTACTTGTGGCACCTTAGAGACTAACAAATTTATTTGAGCATAAGCTTTCATGAGCTACAGCTCACTTTATCTGATGCATCCGATGAAGTGAGCTATAGCTCACGAAAGCTTATGCTCAAATAAATTTGTTAGTCTCTAAGGTGCCACAAGTACTCTTTTTCTTTTTGCGAATACAGACTAACACGGCTGCTACTCTGATCCCTTTTTGAAAAATTAATTGCTTTTTTCAGTAAAAGAAACTACCTGTAAATCATTCAAGCTGGCCCAGCTTCCACTCCTTTGCAGCCCTTTCTTCTGGGATCTTCATCATCTCTCTCATACTTGGTGAGCTCCCCATAGTGCACGGGGTATTTGGAATGCCATTTTTGTACCACTTCCATGAGAGACCCATGTCACTTGAGCAGGTCAGTAACCCTGTATTGATCTTAGGCATTTCTAGGATGTGCATCACTGCGATAGCTAGATATTGGGAAAATCTGAGGTATTTGCCATGGGAGAGGAGACCAGTTGCATAGTGATATGTCAATAACTTAGGTCAGCCACTAAAAGCCACATATATCTTTTATTAAGCAGTAAATGTGATGCTACAGCAGCTGTCATGATGGAAGAGAGATCTGATTTGGTTTCTATATTCAGTCCATGATAGTGTTAATCCCATAAGAATATAAAAAAGACAGAATTTCTTTCTAATAATTGTAAACATTGCTTCCTTTGTCAACTTTTTGATATATTGGAACTTATTATACAGCTAGACGTTATTGTATTTGCGTATGATACAGTAATCTTTTCATAGGCTTTCACTTTATTTTGTTACATTTATCTAGCAAGCCAGATTCACACTCCCACAGTAACCATATGGAGAAAAGCCACAAAAGCTGTTAAGTACATTTAATTACTGTTTTGATGAGCTCATATTTTAATTATGTTTATTGATTCTGTGTGTGTTAAAATAGTTTCAGCATTTCAAGAAAAAAATCAAATTAATGTACTGTAATTAATGGGCTTTTTATTATTTGTTGTGTAATTAAACTTTTATATAATAATTTTTAAACACTTTTTGCTGATTCTTCATTTGCACTTGGCTCCATTTCCTACTATGCTTAGGTAACCTCTAGTTTTCATTCTACTTGACTATAAAACTAAATTCAGGGCTAAATGTATTTGCTGTCAATCCTTACACCTCCTTCTTAGGAAACTGAAGATAATATGCATATGGTATTTAGTAACGAAACTATCATCACAACACAAGGGTAATTGATGCAAGCTTCTCTGTGAAACTGTACTGCCAACACAGGCTAGCACTGTAGCTGCCTCAGCCATTAAGCTATTGCTAAGTAATAGGTCTTCTTAAAGTATCTATCACCATCCTACTTCATAACAACAGTAGGTATTTGTATAACAGGATATTGTCGTTTGCATAAAACACCACAAACAAATCTTCAATTACACCTTTGGAACAACATATTTAAAGCTCTTCCTTTAGTCATGGGCATTTTAATTTGATCTATCTAGTTTAATCTAGATCAGGAATATTAGATGACTTAACGTTGTCAAGAATTGTAATATATGGAGAGATTTATGAGGCCAGATCCTCAGGTGGTGTAAAACTGTTATAGCTCCATTGGTTTTTATGGAGGTGTCACAGAGGGTCTAGGCCTGCCCATAATTCATATTCCTAGACAAAAGAAGATTGCTTGGAACAAGAGACTCAGCTGAAAGTAGATACAACCAGATAACCTAGTCTGCAAAAGGTGATATCTGAGCTACTTTTGGTCATTAATCCTCCTGAGAGGAAGTCTCTTCCTCAATGGACCATCTTGCTGAGGGTGGAAAATGCAACCTTTATGGTGGAAGTTAGTGTGAAAGCCTGAGTAGCTGCCCTGGACCAGTGGAGACATGCAACTGGACCCGGACATAGGGACTTGATAAGCGGGTCCTGGAGACAACAAGAAGTGTTGGTATCTGTACAACAAGGGTGGCTACGAAGATGACCAGAAGGGCCAAGGAGAGGAGATTGTTTTCAGGAGATGTAAGCTGTTTGCCTTTCCTTTGTTTTTCTCTGTAACTAAGCAAAGGAGGCTTTACAATCCATATTTGATGGCAACCACAACCTGACAAAAATCTTTCCCGAAAACTATCTTCTGGCCTTCAAACAACTCCACAACCTCACCAAATTCATCATCAGAAGCACATTTTCCATAGCCCAGGATATACCAACTCAAAACAGCACCCAATCCTGCTAGAATAACAGATGCAAAACCTGCAGACGTATCTCCATTACTATGATGATCAATACCCTCCAAAACACCCCTTTGAAGAGCCATTGGTCCTACACAAGCCTACCACAACTTATGGTGTACCTCATCCAGTGCATCAAATGCCCCAAAAACAACTATAGGGGAGGAGCCAGACAATCACCATGCTCTTGAATGAACTCACACAGAAAAATGATAGAAAACAAACATCCTATCACTGTGAGCAAACACTTTTCACAAAGGGATCACTCTGTATCTGACCTATTAGTCCTCGTCCTCAAAAGAAACCTCCAAAACACTTTCAAAAGATGAGCATAAATTCACAGCTCTGCTAGACACTAAAAATCATGGTCTCAATAGAGACATTGGTTTTATAACTCATTACAATTTCCCTTTGCACTATAACTGCAGAAGTGTTAATTGCCTCATTAATTTTAAGTATTTTTTTGCAACGTGTTAACTCCTTATGCTTAACAATCTCTCTCACCTTGTATTTTGCTGCGACACTCAGGTTGCATTTTCCAGACCAGAAGAATAACTTTGCGAAGCTTGAAAGCTCGTCTCTTCCATCAACAGATGTTGGTCCAATAAAAGATATTATCTCACCCACTTTGTCTCTCTGAGATCCTGGGACCACTATGGCTACAACATCATTTCACATACCTTTCCTATGGAATTCACCTTATATTGACACAGACATAAGATGTTATTAGTAAAGCTAGCAAACTAGGTGTTGACTGAGGCAAATAAGAGGACTTCCATCTATTTTAGTACTGAACACCATCTGAGGGTCATAAGATTATTGTGACAAGGGGCAGTCACTTAGGCAGTACTTATGGCTCTAATGACAAAGAGGCAATGAGACTGAAAGAGAATATTTCCATAATTGATATAACTGGAATTACCTGAAAGGAAAGTCTAACTGATAGGAATAGTACAGAAGCATTGGATGACTGTCTCTTAGGAACATGAGGGGACATGGTTGGAGAAGATTTCAGTATAACCCCTATTATATTTAATATAATAATATAATAGAAGCCAAATCTGCAGCACACTATATGGCCTAGAACAATTATCAGAACCCCATTGTCCTGGTTAATTGCTACTACTCAAGACTAGAAACATCCTATAGAATTTAATAGGAATAAAACTAATGGGTGTCTATAGAAATTGCTCAAAAACTATTTAATTTAATACAGAACACTCTCCATTCTATAGGGTTTTTGAATTATTCTAGAGATTTCTATAGCAGGGATAAGATTTTATATTAAACTATACAGGGTGCTTAAAAAAACCCATAGAAAGGTTATCAGTTCCAGTTTAGTTCCATAGAGCTTTTTCAGAAGGAACGAGGCAGAGTGGACATTGAAACAACACGGAAGACAGGACCTGTCTGGTTAACTTGACTGGCAACAAATTGCTAGTATCATCTTCTGCAACCATCACTAAGCCACAAAGGCAGCGACTGGTTTTCATGTGTGCGCCAAGCCAAAGCCAGGCTGAGGGGTGAGGCTTCACAGTAGAGTCTCTTCAGGAGTTTGTAACATAAGGGTCTGATTTAATGTCTACTGAAATTAATGGAAGTCCTTTCAACTGACTTCAATGGGCTTTGGATCAGGTCCTTCTTGTCCATTAGGATGCTTCATTTATTTTATTTATAGATATTCCGACTGCACTCACCACAGCAGCATCTGAAGAACATTGATTTTGTTTATTCTGACATATTTTCTCCAATCCGTTGTTCATCTGTTTTTCCTTTAAAAAAAATAGAGCTTACGACAGGTTTGTAAGAAGAATCAAATAAATACAACTGAGAAAAAATACCGAGTTAATTAAAGAAGAATCATTCTTTCAAGTCAGAAGCTAGAGGTACACACACTAAACCCAAAGGGCCAAATTCTGTGCACAGTTACACCACTGTAAATCCTGGGTAATTCAGATGAACTCAAATGAACTATTCACTATTTACCAGTGAAAATCAGAGTTGAATTTTGCCCTAAGCAGCACAACTTCTTACCATTGCCTTCCATGGTAGTTTTGAGTGCTTAATGACTGCCGAATCAGGTGCTAAAGAGGAGGGAGCAGACAGCAGGGCTTGGTGATGGAGTGCTTCTGTTTAATTTGTGCTCACCTTAGTCCTTCAAAATGAAAGATTTTAAGTGAGAGACTTTTTAAGCAGTGGAGGTGAAATGGTTGATTAGGCTGATAGTTGTCAGAAGCATGAATTAGGAGCAGTGTCAACCCTAACTTTGAATTTCCTGTCTTTAGTGTGTGCAACAACATTAGTGTTGTTTCAACATTTTTTGTTTGTTTTTCTTTCATTTTTAAAAAGAAACTATAATTTATTGAAGGTAATAAATTGCATATTTTCTACTTAAGAAATGCTGTTATGGTCTCACTGGCATATATGTATAGGCAGTTTTTTAAGCAGCATGTTATTTACTTGATAGACTGGTACAGCCTCTGAAGTGGTTCTTGTCTACTGAATAAATAGCCATTTATAAACTTCTTTTCAAAGGTGTATAATTTACCTGACAGGCTGAAATGGCTCCTGTGGATTTGTTACAGCTCCAGACAACTGTGCAAACAACATTTAGAAGAGCAGCTATATATTAGAAAAGAATTCTGCAAATCCTTTTGAAAATTGGTGAGTATACAAACACAGTAGACATGTTTAATAACTCATCTGTTTTCCTTCTCTCCTCCACCATTCACCCCCCTCCAAAAATACTAACTATGGCCCCAATTTGGCAATTGTCATGCACATAAAATTCCCATGATGAGAGTTTTGTGAGCAGCAAAATAACTACAAGATTTGGCTCATTGACTGACTTTTTTCCTCTTTTACAATGCATTTCTAAATTGAAAACATTTTGAGTTATAAAGAGCAAAAAAGCATCATACTTTGGCACGTCCCTCCTTTTCTTTTCAATTAACGTTTTGGTTGCTTCACAGGGGGAGAAGTATGCAAGATTCTCTATTCTGACCACTAGATAGATTTGAGGCAAATAATTTAATGGGATTAGACTTTTACACGGACAATGAAAAGCTCCACATTAGATAGGGTACAAAAATTAAAAAGGATACAAATGATCGAAGTTCAAGGAATAAGCCAACCTCAAGTTGACAGGGTAAGAAGAAACTTCCCCACAGGTTTTTCTATAATTGTGCACCACTGATTTTCTTGCATCTTCTGCGATAACATCTGGTACTAGCTTTCGTCAGACACAGGACACTGGACTAGAAGGACCACAGGAATGTCCATACCAGGTCAGATGCATGTTCCCAGCTCTGTTGCTATGATGCAATAGCATGGAGTCTGAAGCATCGTCCAGCGGGGTTACTCAAAGTAATGCAGCTCGGCAGCAACTTTGACAAGAAGAATAGTCACCATGCCATGCCTCTGTACAGAATTTTACACCCATTAGTCACATTAATTCCCACCATTGCTTAGAAGCAGAGCCTCATGTTCTCCTGCCTTCAGTCTTGGAATTGGATCCGCCCCATTGTTACCCAGTAAACCACAAATATCCTCAGGTCTGAGAGAGTTTAAACCATGAAATTGGAGGTAAATTAGGAGTAGTTTGGTCCTCATGATTTCATCACATTTAGCATATCTTTTTGAATAGAACTCTATGTAGGTCAAACCCCGGTCAAGCTGCTCAGGAAATGATTTCAGTGCTTTGTCAGCACCCCGTAAGACACAGCCTGATGGGCACTTCCCAATTGTTCAGTTTTAATTAAGGAGTATTTAAGCTATTTTATAAGTATTGCCTAAAATAGCTTAAAATCTGTGTTCATTTTTGCTTACTCCTTTTTTAAGTTAAGGGGACTCTTTTGAACATCCTCTTAAATGTAATGCTGCTGGTTATTTTCCTGCATATAAAGGGGAGACCTTAAACATTGTTATTCAGGAGACCAAAGTTCAGAAGCAAACTCGAGACTTTCACTTCAGACTAATGAGCTGAGAGCCTTAAATAGATGGCAGGCATGTTCTATAGGGAAGGGAGTCAACTGGTTCACTTGTTGAGGGCCTGCCAAATGAACAATTCATGTAATAATGCTAACCTCAGCTTCCCTAAGAGCCTTTTCTTCCAGCGAGAGGTGACTATGGCAGTTAAGGAATAGAGAAATAACAGAAACAAAATGATTAGAAAGAGTAGCAAGAGACAACTCCCTTGAGGCCCTGTATATGGGACTAATATCCTGCAAATTCGGAAGGAAAGAAGCTGGAGGAGCCTCTTGATCTCAAAGGTTGCCAAAAACAGAGTCTTAAAGTAATACTGATGTCACAAAAAACAGACTCTTACAAGGTGCTGAGTAGCTGCAGAGTCTCCAAACAAGTATGGAAGTAAGGTTGTAAGTAGCGTAAAAATCTATGCTATCATCACAAACTGTGCAACAACTGAGCCCCCTAAACTAGTTATTGCACATTCCAAGTAATCTCACAGGGCTGCTAAACATTCTGGTTGACTGGCCAGTCCTAGAATAATTAAGGAGCTGCTGCACAAAATATTCTTCTCAATTCATCTCACTTGGGCAGATTGCATACGGAATCAGAGATTTATAGATTAAAATGCATATCACCACTCCCACAACAAAGAATACCCTCAAAAACTGGACTCCATGGGCTCAATTCTCATCTCACACTGCTTTTACCAAGTGTCATTGATACCACTGATTAAAATGGAGTGATTCCAGATTGGCACTGGTGTAAATAAATTCATAATCAGGTCCCATGGGGTTTGAAACAAGGTGTGAAGGTTGAGCTTGTCTTTTCCCCAGGAACAGTACACAGAAGAGGAGGCTTGAATTTGGTTGCTAGCATTTTAGTGTGGGAATTATTCTTAAAACACACGTAGTGCTGTGCATAAGGGAAAATCAAATTAACATTGCAGGGAAGAAGTGGTTAAATATTTTTGCTTCAGTTAATAATCTGTTAGCAGACATCAATAACCATTTATTTTACCGGGAGGTCATTGTTCCCCACCCTCGCCCCAGAAGCTCAGAGCAGGTTATTTAGGGGAAGGGGAAATAAGAGTGTTCATGATGATAGGGAGAAATCAGAGAGCGTACAAAGTTTCACTTAGCTTTAGATTAGTCTAAATTAAATAGAGTGGCCTGGTAAGGGGGTCTCAGCCTCTGGGGCAACCTGATAGTGAAGCTAGAATCACATTCTATCTATGTACTAAATTGATGGCAATGAAAATAATACTCCCCAGACACAAAAGTACACTTGTTTTCAGATTAATGCATCCTGAATGTTAGCTTTTCATCCCCTTTCTGAATGAGTTAACGTGTGCTCACTCTCCTTGGCCAGTGTCTGAGCTGTAGTCTCACTATTTGAAAAACACATTTGCTTTAAAGTCCATATGGTCAGTTGCTCATGAAGATTATTATTTTTTGTTATTTGTAGTCCCATAGCACAAAGGAGCCCTAATCCTGGCGCACAACCCCATTGTCGTAAGCACTGTACAAACACAGAACAAAAAAACAAAAAATCCAGTCCCTGTTCCAAAGAGTTTTCTATGAAAAACACTGTTTCACAGGCTGTCCTTCTGAGGAAAGTTGTTTTCCAGTGGTCGATAAGTGGATCCACGATGAACCCATGATTTGCATCTTATGTTTGGTCAGGGATGGAAATGGAAAATGATGAATATGTAGCTGCAGTGGGGCCTGATCCAAATCCCACTGAAATCTACAATGGCCTTTACATCAGGGCCACAGTCAAGATAAATTATATGTTTTTTAAAAAATTCATACCACACACTGATTATATGTTTATGCTGAGCAATGTTGTCACCTTGCACCAGTGTTTTCTGTTCTCTCTAATTAGAGAAGAGTTTGGCTATCTGCTGTTAACTGCCTGGTTTTACCTTCATGTAAATTAATCCCTGCAGTGCTTTGTAAATTACCAATATGAATATGAGTACTGTAAAATGGTTTTAAATATGTTGTCATTTCATTTACATTTTCTAGATGCTGTTGTTATTGGCCCATTTTCCAAGGTAAAAAGTCTTGGAAAATCATGATGCCTTTTCAGGCTCCATAGGGATCTCTGATGTACTATATCATGGTTTTCTTACTTATCTGTGGCTGAAGAGTGAAGGTAGCTACAAAAAGCAAAGGGCAAGATAGTTCCTCAGCTGGTGTTTATCCATGTAGCTCCATTGATTTCAGTGGAACTAAACCAAATTTACACAAGCTGAGGATCTTGTGATTTCTTTCTTCTACTTGACAGAACTTGAGACAAGATACTACATCAAAGGAGCTAGTATGATGTTTTGGAGAAACATACAGTTTAACAAAGATATTTTATGTAGGCTGAAAATTCTGTTTTGCAAAGGATACCAAAATTTTGAAATTGGAATGAGAACTGAAAATTTTAAAAGTTCTCCACAAAGAAGATTCTGAATTTTTTTCCCGTTTTGAGTCAGTTTCATTTTTACTTTTTAAAAATATGTATTATAATATAATACAAAATCAAAATTCAAAAAGAGAAGTCATTTGAAAATGAAAAATCAAAATGTTTCATTCAGAAAATGTTAGAATGGGATATTTTGGCATTGTTGGACCTTTTCTAAAACAAAATTGACCTGATTTTATGAAACATTTTTATTTACAGAACTGATGGAAAAGGCTGTGTTAAAGTTTCTCCAACAAGCTCTAATTTTATGTTGCTCATCAGGAGCCCATTTGGGTAATTCCAAAATAAATGGGGCGTATTTATGTATTTGGATGCTGCTGAAATCTTGCACAGACAACTATCTTTAATCCCAAACAGTAGAACTCTCCCAAACACAGTTACCAAGATATTGGTACTATTGAATCTGAACTCCCATTCTTGCCTGCATTTGACTTCAACCTACCTAAAATTTTCCTCATGCTTTCAATTAGACACAGTAGTTTTTAGTTTTGGCCCTGAGCTACTGTACAATATTACCATGCACTTTTAAATGTTTGCTGGCGTCCATTCCTGAACTGGCTGTATTTTGAAGATGAGGGATGAAAGGCATTATATATATAGCTACACACACACTTGCGCACACAGAGAGAGAGAGAGAATGGAAGCTGGTTTGTAAACTTGCAGAGTGCCTTGTGATCCTTGGCTGAAAGTCGCTGTGTAATTATCACTATTATTTATACCACATATGTGATGGTGATATCTATATGATAAATTGAGAAACCATATGAGAACTATTGTCTTCTTTCCCTCATCTCTGGAATTTCTCTCAAAGTCATCCTGGTTATAGGCCCAGGACACACAATCTTCAATCCTGTACCAGTGAATCATCAGGAATAGAAATGGGAACTTTACATGATCGGAAAGGAGTTGGACTGTCCCCTTTACAAAGGCAGAGAGTTGCTACTTGATTACTCACAAATGATCATAGTTTAAAAGCACACCAACATGATTTTCAGAAAAGCCATTTGAGAATATTTTGCAAGACCCTTTGTGGGCTGTTCAGTGGGTCTCTTATCGTACTACAGTAACCTAGTGGCTATTTTTCATTATTCAAAAGTAACAGGAACTTTTTTTAAAATATTTTTAACATACCAAGAATTAAACTTTGTATAATAAACTTAATTTATTTAAGTTCTATATAGAACTAAAAATTTCTAAAGTAGTAGCTCTGTAAAATATGTGGCACAAAGAAGATATGAAGGTCTGATTGGCATGGCATGTATAAATCACTTTTGGCTTTACCACTTACAAATTATGTTGCTATCCCAAGCTAAGGCTAATAAAATCTTTTCATCACAGTACACAATCATGTACAGAAACAAGATCCTTATGATGATCCCAATGTAAGCCGAAGGTATAGTATGATCCAATGGTATGAAGTTGAATCTAGACAAATTCAGATGGGAAATAAGGTGTAAAAATTTAACAGCGAGAGTAATTAACTATTGGAACATTTATGAAGGGCTGTGGTGGATTCTTCATCCCTGGCAATTATGAAATCAAAATTGGATGGTTTTCAAAAAGCTCTGCTCTAGGAATTATTTTGGGGAAGTTCTATGGCCTTTGATATACCGCAGGTCAGGCTAGATGATCACAGTGGTCCCTTCTGGCCTTGGAATCTATGAAATGTCAAGTTAAATCAGAAAAAAAACCCAATCCCTAACATCAGTGCTATTTTATGAAAATGGATATATAAGACTCTTCAGACTCTCCTTGACTGCCCTTGGGAGTTCTGCATGCACACCTATACTTGTACTGGTGGTCCATTATAGCCTAAATGATGTAATCCAAAGTAGTCTTTTGTTCTTCGGTTTTGCTATATTTAAATGCAA
This sequence comes from Dermochelys coriacea, assembly GCF_009764565.3. NCBI lineage: Eukaryota > Metazoa > Chordata > Testudines > Dermochelyidae > Dermochelys > Dermochelys coriacea. Next base: position 111,232,324 of record NC_050074.1, on the reverse strand, counting down.
TGTGATATATTTCAACTTTAGTAAGGCTTTTGACACTGTCTCACATGACCTTCTCATAAACAAACTAGGAAAAATATAGTCTCAAAAATATACTATGAGGTAGTTACACAATTAGTTAGAAAATCATGCTCAGAAAGTAATCATCAATGGTTCACAGTCAAGCTGGAAGGGCATATCGTGTTGGGTCTTTCAGGGATCTGTTCTGGGTCTGATTCTGTTCATTATCTTCATAAATGATTTGGATAATAGACAGTACACTTAAAGTTTGTGGATGATACTGAGCTGGGAGGAGTTGCAAGCACTTTGGAAGACAGAATTAAAACTCAAAATGATCTGGACAAACTGGAGAAATGGTCTGAAATAAATAGGATGAAATGCATGAATTGCAAAATACTCCACTTTGGCAGTCATTTCCCATTTTGAATTTGTGCAACTGATTCCTAGGAAGGAGTACTGCAGAAAAGGAACAGTGGATTATATAGTAGTTCACAAACTAAATATTAGACAACAATGTAATACTGTTGCAAAAAAAAAAAAAAAGTGAACATCATTCTGGGATGTATTAGCAGGAATGTTGTAAGCCAGACACAAGAAGTAATTCTTCCACTCTACTCAACACTGATAAGGTGTCAACTGGAGTTCAATTCTGACACCATACTTCAGGAAAGATGTGGACAAATTGGAAAAAAATCCAGGGGAGAGCAATGAAAATGATTAAAGGTCTAGAAAACATTACCTATGAGGAAAGATTGAAACAATGGATTTGTTTAGTCTGGGGAAGAGAAGGCTGAGTGGGGAAATGAAAAGATTCTTCAAGTATGTAAAATGTTGTTGTACAGAGAAGAGTGATAAATTGTTTTCCTTAACCACTGAGGACAGGACAATAAGTAATTGGCTAAATTGCTGCAAGGCAAATTTAGGTTAGACATTAGGAAAATCCTCCTAACTGTAAGAGTACTTAAGCATGGGAACAAATTAGCTAGGGAGATTGTGGAATCTCCATCACTAGAGGTTTTTAAGAACAGGTTATATCAGTGGGCCACAGGTTGCCCACTGCTGGGCTAGATAAACACCTGTCAGTGATGGTCTAGATAACACGTAGTCCTCCCTCAGTGCAGGGAACTGAACTAGATGACATATTGAGGTGCCTTCCAGTCCTACATTTCTATGATTCTATGAACTGATCCATGCTCTCCTTGGTACTCAATCCCACCTGCACCAGGGATTTTGGTGGCCTAGCTCTGAGGTTATGAAAATTGGTGTTCTACCATGAGATAGTCAACCCTATAGTGCAGCTGACATCTTGGAGAGTTTGGAGGTTGGGGCTGCAATTCTCTGACTTCTCCACAAGCAATGCGGCATCACCAGTGTGGTCTTGGTTGGTAAACACTTCTTTACCAACTTTGATTGCAACATGTGGAGTGGCAAATCCTAATAACCAGTCAATGACTCGACAAAATAGTGCCGAGACAAGAATGCATCTCTGCCACGCACCTGAGGTTGTGCAGAAATGTGTTTAAAGCTGTGAACCTACATGCACCCTCACGCCGGTACCAGTGTGAATATCACCCACCAGATTTAGCAAAACATTCAGAACACTGACTCCTTTCAGTTTGAGTCAAAGTGCAGACCTGTCAACTGAATCAAAAGCTACTTGGATGTTGATGTATGCCACATGAAGTGGGCAGTTAAATTCTCAGTGCAGCTCAGCCAGAAGCTAGAGGGCAAGGACAGTGTCCATTGTTGATTGCCTTACAACAACACCTGATTGTTCCAGATGACAATGTCTGGTAAGGAGCAGCTGCATCCTACCAATTGGAATGAGAGCAAAGACCTTTCCAGAGATCAACAATGAAATTGGTCTATAGTTGCTACACACAGTGTGAGATCCTTTGCCTTGTACAGAGTCACTATGATGCCATCTTTCCATTCTGCTGGTACTTTGCCTAATGCCTGCACTTTTAAGAGCAGTTGATTCAGGCTGATGCTCACTGGTTCCAAGGCACCTTTTTGCAGCTCATATGGAATACCACCAGGTCCAGCAACACACATCCACTCCATAACTTTTGGCTGGCCTTTTGTACTTTCTCAAAATGATAGAGAATCAGTGTTCATCCCTGGATCTGCAGTAGTTTCCAGACAATTTCTGTGTCATCCGAGAGGGTTGCGAGGCCACATATGTGATCCTTGATGACCTGTGTGTATTTCATGGCTTCAGCAGGATCCTCAGACAGATGCTGGACATTGTAGTTTTGATAGATGTCTGGCTTGCGAGGCAATGGACAATGCAGTTAGAGCTGAGCACCAACTAGTCTATGGTTTGAATTTGCTGTTGCTTCTGCACTGCTGAAGACCCAGTGAGATTTCACTATGGAATGATTTCTGACAATATTGTGGTCAAGTTCCTTCATGCACATTCACTGTTTGAAATCCAGGTCTAATGGTGGACATTAAGGCATTTGAATCAGGACCACATAACAAATAAGCCCTCGCTGGCATAAAATGTCACAAGCAAAGTGGTGTTGTCATTTGGGGAACCCAAGCGAAAAGGGACCCAGCACAGCTTCATACCCAGTTCAATCACAGTCAGGCATGGCATTGAAATCTCCAAGCACTAGCAGCGTGCCATGTGGTGGAGCTGGCTGGATTTTTGCTGCTAGCAAATGAACATAAATTGTGTTCACAAATCAAAAGTTAAGAAATCCGCACTCATTGGGGCTTTTAAAAACTGGGAAATTTTACAATCTCCACAGGTTAAATACAAATAATCATTTTACTTACCATGTACTTTTAAATCATTACAAAATACACAGTCAACGTGAGAATATAAATTCCTGCATTCTAACAGTTATTTGACTGAGCTAATATTGAAACACTTAATAGCATTTAAACAAAAACATGTTGAAATTTCTTTTTAAAAGTAGTACTCTGATCATGGGATTTAAATTATTATATTCATTAGATAGCCTTTGTTAAGAATGAAACTATAACATTATAGTGAACAAAATTGACACACCGAAATATATTTGCCTTAAAAAAAGATAGACACTAATATGATTTATTGAGGTACTGAAATGCTCCTCTTCTTGTGTTATTGTATTTTTTCCCCACTAGAGCAAGTTAGTGCGTAACTTTCCACTCAGCTTCACAGATAACAAATCTTTTGCATGGGCACATTAAATAGTAGATTTAAAATGTGATAGTATCACAACAGCTAGCAAATGAATCTGGCATGGTCGAATATGGCTTCATTTTCATTCTATACAAACGAAAACATGGGTGTTTATCTTTAAGCCTGTAGACCAAAGCATCTAATTGATCCCACTTGGGAGACAGGCTTTGAATAATGGGCCATTATATTTTGATGAGATACACAATTGCCTTGAACTTGCCAGGAGTTCAGGTGTGGGTATATCTGTACCATGGGCAGTTGCAGGAATGTCAGTTTCTGCGCAATCCTGCTCATACATCTGCCCAGTGGAGCTTTGTAGAGACTAGCTCTATTTCACTTGAATAACTTGGCTATTTCTAAACAATAAGGTTCAAATTGTACTTTTCTTTAACACAACATTAACTCCCAAAGAGCTGGAAATTCAGTATTCTGTTTCTTGATCTTAGATTCCAAATCAGTGACTGAGAACATTATATGAGCAGTAATCCCATTAAATATATCATCTTGCAAATATCTAAATCCAGTTAATTAACTTGTATTGCAAAAGAGCTCAAAAATATAATGTTCAGTGAACAACCATACATTTTAGGTCTCTATACTAAATGAAAATAAAAGTTAATTTCAGACTTCCCTTTTTATAAGAATTGGAATAAAACTGTTTAAAAACCCATCATCATCATCAATACAGTGTGTACTATGTACATATTAAATAGAAAAAAAATCCAAACAATCATAAAAAATATTGAATTTCTTTTAATTCAACTCTTATCTTGTAGAGAGATTATTATGTATATTATAAACACCAAAATGCTTAAAACTGAGAACATTAATTGCATTACATGAGTTACAAACTTAGCTCAAAAAAGGGCTGGACAGGTGGTTTTTTGTTTTTGTTTTTACTGAGATTTGCAGTCCATGAAAAATGCAGCAATACAATCCTCGTATTTACTGTAGTTTACTTCAAGTGTTCCATTGTGGAACTCAGTTTACTAAAGGTTAAATGATGAGAACAGGACTCGGTTGGAAAAATGTCAAAGATATTTGCAGCCTTAAGTGATGAGGAGGAAAAAAAATTCAGAGTTTTAAGGGATATGAACCGTGCTGTTTTCCTCTCATTGATCATCTTTAACTATGCCAGCAGACACCCTTCTCCAGCCTGCACCATGCTCTACATAAAGTTCAAAGTCACCATTTCCTATGGAGCACTTCATTTACAAATAACAAAGACCAGCTGTGACTTTCTCCTTAGGCTACTCAGTCCACACCCTAGACCTTCACCACCCTTATATTCAGAGGGGTAATGAGTCATCTGCCTCAGTAATTCAGCAGAACCCACCTAAATTCTTTTTAGCAGAAGGATCAACACCTGCTAACACGTCGGGTTGCGTGGAAGTCCAGGAAAATACTTCCAGTCTGTTACTGAACCATAATTTGAACCAGTATTCCCAGGATGGTATATGAGGGCATGAATACCCAGACCTGAAGAAGAGCTCTGTGTAAGCTCAAAAGCCTGTTTCTTTCATCAACAGAAGTTGGTTCAATAAAAGGAATTATCTCACCTGTCTTGTCTCTCCATATGAATACAATATTTTAAAGACTGCACATACTTGTTCTCTGGGCTTTTCAAAGGAAGCTATATTATACTAGTTTAAAAATGTAGTATATTAAAGTATTTAAGAAGTATTTAAAAAATAAACTTCCTTTACAACCTCCAAAAGTTTTTACTCTTAACAAACATTCTGGATTTCTTGAAGTACTGATTGATATAATAATAAGCGGCTTTGCTTGAGTGCTTCACCCCCCAGGCCTTTGTGAAGATAGCTTCATATTTTCAAAATCTCAGTTGAGCAATAAATATTCCCCAGCTTTGTGCATTGGAGGCCTGTGGATCGTGGATCTTGGCTCAGGGTACCTGGCTTGTTCAGAAAGAAATTATTCCATTTGCCAACCACTCTGATTATTTTCTGGCTGTACCATATGTAGGATTATATAGTATAATACCCTTTATAAAGGCAAAAATAGTTATTTAGATTGCCAACAGGGCCTGATTCTTTTTGCACTTACATGACAGAAAATCAGGAGTACAGCCGTGTAAAAAAGAACAAACTTAGGGCCCACTGGCTCTACAGACCTGTAAAGTCAGTTGGAATTTTGTTACTCTCTTCACCAGCAGAAGGAGCTTTCCCAAGGCCATGCAAAAATCAGATTTTTGGTGCTTTCATAGGTTTGTGTGGTTTTGCATGTTCTAGGAATGCATGATATTTCATAGACGGTCATTTTAGAAAAGACAGGGCCAGATTACTTTCTAAATTAAACCAGTTTCAAACTACTATCATTCCACTGACTTCTATGGAGCTACTCCTGAGTTAGAATCTGATCCTGCACTCACTGAAGTCAGAAGCAAAGCTCCTGTAGTGCGGGATCAGATGCACAATTAAAACAAATGTTGAGTAAAATTCTACCCTTGGTTACAGCCGTGTATATGATATACCGGGGATATATTTTTCCATTGGAAAATGACAGAGGGGCTGGCCAGGCCAAATTTGAGTGAGTGGCATTGTGAGGGTCACAGAACCGCCTGGAGTGGAGAGCTGAGCTCTGCCCTGCGGGATGGGACCTGCCACTGCTAGGTGAGGGCGAGTCACGTGCACTCTCCAGCCCCATGTGAAAAGGCACCACACATACGTGCCATCAGGAGTGGGGCAGTCACCCCCCTCAGCTCTGCCACTGACACCAACCTATTTGGCTATTGATATTCTAGTGACTCTAATCCATTTGCCCAGCACTTCACAGACAACAGTCAATATGGGGAGCATAAGAAGCACAAGTCAGACCTGTAGAATCTACATAGAGCTGCTGATATGAGTTTAGTGGGCTGCATATGAGCATGCAGATATGGGCTGTATCAAAGGAGTAGTCAATAGGCAGTGTCACATGTCCCTGTCAATAGGCAGTGTCACATGACTAAAAATAAATCACACAATCTAAAACTACAGAAAATGTAGAAGAAAATACATTGATTGGATTGGATGGATCAAGGAAACAGTGTTCAAATCCAGATTCGTTTTGGGGTATGGTTCCAGGCCAAACCAGGGCTGCAAGGTTTAAAATCCAGCAACTTTTTAGCACTAGGTGGCTAAAGTTTCATGAATCATAGATTCATAGAATCAGAGAATATTAGGGTTGGAAGAGACCTCAGGAGGTCATCTAGTCCAATCCCCTGCTCAAAGAAGGACCAACACCAACTAAATCATCCCAGCCAGGGCTTTGTCAAGCCAGGCCTTAAAAACCTCTAAGGAAGGAGATTCCACCACCTCCCTAGGTAACCCATTCCAGTGCTTCACCACCCTCCTAGTGAAATAGTGTTTCCTAATATCCAACCTAGACCTCCCCCACTGCAACTTGAGACCACTGCTTCTTGTTCTGTCATCTGCCACCACTGAGAACAGTCTAGATCCATCCTCTTTGGAACCCCCTTTCAGGTAGTTGAAGGCTACTATCAAATCCCCCCTCACTCTTCTCTTCTGCAGACTAAAGAAGCCCGGTTCCCTCAGCCTCTCCTCATAAACCATGTGCCCCAGCCTCCTAATCATTTTCGTTACCCACCGCTGAACTCTCTCCAGTTTGTCCACATCCTTTCTGTAATAGGGGCCCAAAACTGAACACAATGTGGGGTGTGACCTAACCAGTGCAGAATAGAGGGCAATAATCACTTCCCTCGATCTGCTAGCAATGCTCCTACCAATGCAGCCCAATATGTCGTTAGCCTTCTTGGCAACAAGGGCACACTGTTGATTCATATTTAGCTTCTCATCCACTGTAATCCCCAGGTCCTTTTCTGCAGCACTGCTGCTTAGCCAGTTGGTCCCCAGTCTGTAGCAGCGCATGGGATTCATGAAAGCAGGAGATATTGCATAAATTTTGCCATCTTCGGCTGCATCTGAACCTGGTCCAGAATACAAGCTTTCTACAGTTTGGGATTTGACCTGGCATCAAAAATATAGGCACAAATTCAAATCCAAGTCCCTAAACCTACAAATACAAGAAGCTTAGATTTTAATGTTTATTCTGGGGCCCTCTGTAATTTAAAAGACAAAATAAAACATATAAAAACATTTTGTTCATAGACAAAACAGTTGCTCCTTGTTTTGAAAAAGCAATCTCCACTAAGCAATGCCCTGGACTGTAGCTTAAGGTGTTACCAGCATATCCGACTGTTTATGTCTTTTGGTCAAGAGCTCACTATTATGACAGGTTTCAGAGTAGCAGCCGTGTTAGTCTGTATTCGCAAAAAGAAAAGGAGTACTTGTGGCACCTTAGAGACTAACAAATTTATTTGAGCATAAGCTTTCGTGAGCTACAGCTCACTTATGAATATCAACTCAAACTAACCAGCCAGCATGAAGAGGCTCCTAGGTTACAAGCAAATCAGTTCTAAAGGCTATAAAATGTGTATTAGTTCCTCTTCAATTACTTTGTGAACAAGAAATATCATTACTCTGACACAAAAAAGAAAAGGAGTACTTGTGGCACCTTAGAGACTAACAAATTTATTTGAGCATAAGCTTTCGTGAGCTACAGCTCACTTCATCAGATGCATTTGGTGGAAAATACAGTGGGGAGATTTATATACACACACAGAGAACATGAAACAATGGATTTTATCATACACACTGTAAGGAGAGTGATCACTTAAGATGAGCTATTACCAGCACGAAGGAGGGGGGGAAAGGAGGAAAACCTTTTGTGGTTTTGATTTACCTGGCTCAGTGGGTTTCAAATTTGGATTTGAACACTGTTTCCTTGATCCATCCAATCCGATCAATGTATTTTCTTCTACATTTTCTGACACACTGGATCTCTTTTGGTCACAAAGGAGGTTGTCATACATTTTTCACTTACAAATTGTTTTGCCAATAATTTTTAAACACCTTTGACTGGTCTGAGAACCTTGAAAATATAATGAATGAAGAGGAGGAAAATAGTATGAATTGACTTTGAAATATTAAAAAAATTAAAATAAACTGCAGTCTTTTAGTTGGCATAAATATTTATATTTATTTTCATCTAAAGGGTTAAGTGCCTTAAGATATTTTTCATGGCTTCAACCCTTTTTGGATCATGTTGTTGAAGAAAGCGGGGCTTCATGCACCATAGCAAACTGCAGCAGTATCCTAATGACAGTATAATTAGAAGTATCATTGTGGTAATGATCCTTTTCATCTGTAAAAAAGGCTTAAACAGAAAAGGTCTCTTATTCAGGTAGGTTTCACCTGCCCGTTCTTCTACCTCTGCAGTGTTTCATTCCGTAGGTCAGTATCATAAGTTAATACTGGGTGTTTGACAAGGCCTCGGACTTTTGTGCTCATCAAACTAATTAAAGAGAAACACATCCAAATTCTAGTGAATTATTTTACTTTTTAAAAATGCTGCCCATTCATCTTGTTTCAAGATTTACCTGGCTCAGTGGGTTTGATTAATGAAAAGGACAATGGGGCTCTTGTCAGCACAACCTACAATCACTTGGTTCAGGGTCAGTAGGCTGAGCGAGAGGCATCCATGTCTAAATTTAGTCTCTTTTTTTCTACTTGAAAATCCAAAGGATTGAAAAGTTTCTGATTTTATCAGCCGGCTAAGACCTGAAAGAAAAGACAAGCACTGTCTTGATCTGCAAACTTTATTCAACTTGTATTGGTTTGTTTAACTTAAATACCACACAGCAGAACTTCGCTGTTTGTCATAGACATTGATAAGTAGGATGGTTTTAGTTAGGCTAATATCAAAAACGGCTAATACCAAAAATGGCTTTTAAGTATTTTAAAAATAGCATCTGTGCTTTGAATAAGCTCATGAAAATAGATTCCTGTTAATTGTTACGGGGGAAACACACCGGTAGGCTTCACAGTAAAACAGATTTTTACATAAAATATACAAAACAAGAAAAGCAATTCTTATAAGCACGTGTGTGATTAAAATTAAATGACAGAGGACTTATAAAATAATCACTAAGGTTCCAATTCTGCAAACACTTATGCATGTACTTTACAATCGTGAAACTGCTCACAGTAGTAAAGATAGGCATATGTGTAAATTTTTTCAAGAGTGGGGCCTAATTAATAACAAATCTTCAATTGTGATTTTGCTACAGCCGCAAGCAAGGGGCAGCCCCTATTTATATAGCCCCAGAAGCAGACTAGGAACCAGATTGTGACTCAGTCACAATGTGATTCGTGGTTCCCCTTTGCTTTGGGCAGAGGGAACTAATCCGTACCAGATTTCTGTTTAGCCCAGATTACTTCCCCTGCTGTTCTGTCTCAGTTGTGGTGCTTTGGGGAGGGCAGACTCTCGACTTCACCTATTCCTTATCCGCTGCTCACTACTCCCTGCTCACATGTATGGGAGCATGAATAGTGGCCCCACAGAAGCTGCCAGCCATGGTACAGTATGAGCCCAAAATGTAAGAGAGTACCTTAATTCCCTTTGCCCTCCCATGCAGGTACCTAGTAGGGATCTCATTCTGGCCCTAAGTGGTTAATACATTTAATATTTAACATCCAAATACCCAAAGATCTCTGGTTGCTCTTATACAACAAACAACAATGATAATGGTCGCATTTAATATTAAAGAAACATTCAGAAACAGTTTATAAATTATTAATAATTAGTTAATAGATATTTTAAATGGTTAATTAATTCTTAGAGTGTCCAACAGCTTGCTTATAACCAAGGTTTATAATAATCAATTATAAATGCCTTCTTATTGATGTGCTTATAACCATCTAACACAAATTACTCATGTCAGTAACATGCTTATAATAATTTATTAACCTTTTATAAAATATTTATAAATGTACCTTAAAATAAAGTATGACCATGATAACCTATACAACATATAATAATCCAGTTAGAAAAGGGTTTAGAACAAATTGATAACCTAAACAGTCAAAAGTCACAAGGACCAGATGGTATTCATCCAAGAGTTCTGAAGGAACACAAATATGAAATTGCAGAACTACTAACTGTAGTATGTAACCTATCGCTTAAATCAACCTCTGTGCCAGATGACTGAAGGATAGCTAATGTAAAGTCAATTTTTAAAAAGGGCTCTAGAGAAGATCCTGGCAATTACAGGCTGGTAAGCTTAACTTCAGTCCTGGGCAAATGGGTAGAAACTATAGTAAAGGACAGAATTATCAGACACATAGATAAACAAGATTTTGCGGGGCAAGTCAACATGCCAACTGTCTAATGGCACAAACTCAAACATCCTTGCCCCGCCCCCTGCCCTGCCCCTTCCCTGAGGCCACACCCCTTCCCTGCCCCTTCTTCAAGGCCCTACCCCCGCTCACTCCATCCCCTCCTCCCTCCATCACTCGTTCTTTCCCACCCTCAGTCACTTTTACCAGGCTGGGACCGAGAGGTTCGGCGTGTGGGAAGGGGCTCCAGGCTGAGCCCTGGGGCAGCAGATTGGGGTGCAGGAGGAAGTGTGAGGTGCAGGGTCTGGGAGGGAGTTTGGATGCAGGAGGGGGCTCAGGGCTGGGGCAGGAGGTTGAGGTGCAGGAGGGGGGTCGGTGTGGGGTCTGGGAGGGAGTTTGGGTGCAAGAGGGGGCTTAAGGCTGGAGCAGGGGAATGGGGCGTGGGGGAGGAGAGGAGAGGAGTGTGGGCTCTGGCCAGGCAGCACCTACCTCAGTTCCCAGCCAATGGGAGTTGTGAAGTCAATGCTCAGGGTGGGGGCAGTGCGCTGGGACCCCCTGGCTGCCCCTGTGCCTCGGAGCCAGAGGGACAGGATAGTCGCTTCTGGGAGCTGTGCAGAGCCAAGGCAGGGAGGGAGCCTGTCTTAGCCCCACTGCACCGCTGACCAGACTTTTAGTGCCCTATTAAAATATCCGATTGCTTTCAGTAGCTACCTGGAGATCAATTCCGGGAGACTCACAGCCAACTCAGAAGGGTTGGCAACCCTATCAACATGGCTTTTAGAAAGGGAAGCAGTGACTCCCCCAGTCTATTAGAATTCTTTGAGGGAGTCAACTAGCATGTGGATAAGGGTAATTCGGTTGATACAGTACTTGGATCTTCAGAAAGCCTTTGACAAGGCCCTGCATCAAAGGCTCCTAAGGAAACTAAATTGCCAGGGGAGAACAGGGAAGGTTCTTTTATGGATCAATAACTGGTTGAAAGATAGGAAACAAAGGGTAGGAATAAATGATCAGTTCAACTAAAGATTTATTAACTAAGAAAAGAAATGAGCGTTATTTACAAAGTTAAAGCAGGTAAACATACACACAGAAATGAGTCACCCTCATAGGTTTCAAAAGATGATAGAAGTAGGGTTGTCAAGCGATTAAAAATATTAAGCATGGGATTTATCACACTGTTAAACAATAATAGAATACCATTTATTTAAATATTTTGGATGTTTTCTACATTTTCAAATATGTTGATTTCAGTTACAACACAGAATATAAAGTGTACAGTGCTCACTTTATATTTATTTTTATTACAAATATTTGCTCTGTAAAAAAGAAAAAAGTAATAGTATTTTTCAATTCACCTAATACAAGTACTGTAGTGAAATTTCTTTATCATGAAAGTTGAACTTACAAATGTAGAATTATATACAAAAAATAACTGCACTCAAAAACAAAACAATGTAATACTTTAGAGCCTACGAGTCCACTCAGTCCTACTTCTTGTTCAGACAATTGCTCAGATAAACAAGTTTGTTTACATTTAGAGGAGATAATGCTGCCCTTTTCTTGTTTATAATGTCACCTGAAAGTGAGATCAGGTATTTGCATGACACTGTTGCAGTCAGCGTTGCAAGATATTTACGTGCCAGGTGCAGTAAAAATTCATATGTCTCTTCATGCTTCGCCCACCATTTCAGAATACCTGCTTCCATACTGATGAAGAGTTCTGTTCATTAACAAGCCAAGCAGTGTGGACCGATGAATGTTCATTTTCATTATCTGCATCAGATGCCACCAGCAGAAGACTGATTTGCTTTTGTGGTGGTTAGGGTTCTGTAGTTTCCACATCAGAGTGTTTCTCTTTTAAGAATTCTGAAAACATGTTCCACAACTCATCCCTCTCAGATTCTTGATCCTTGGGTCAAGTTCTGTAGCTATCTTTAGAAATCTCACATTAATACCTTCTTTGCATTTTGTCAAATCTGCAATGAAAGTGTTCTTAAATCAAACATGTGCTGGGTCGTCATCCGAGACTGCCATGACCTGAAATATATGGCAGAATGCAGGTAAAACAGAGCAGGAGACATACAATTCTCCTCCAAGGAGTTCAGTCACAAATTTAATTAACGCATTATTTTTTTAACAGGTGTCATCAGCATGGAAGCATGTCCTCTGGAATGGTGACCAAATCATGAGGGTGCATATGAATGTGTAGCATATCTGGCATGTAAATACCTAGCAATGCCAGCTGCAACAGTGCCATGCGAACAACTGTTCTCATTTTCAGGTGACATTGTAAATAAGATGCAGGCAGCAGTATCTCCGTAAATGTAAACAAATTTGTTTTTCTTAGTGATTGGCTGAACAATAAGTAGGACTGAGTGGATTTGTAGGCTCTAAAGTTTCACGTTGTTTTGTTTGAGTGCAGTTATGTAACAAAAAAAGTCTCCATTTGTAAGTTGCACTTTCATGATAGAGATTGCACTACAGTTCTTATATGAGGTGAATTGAAAAATACTATTTCTTTAGTTTATCATTTTTATAGTGCAAATATTTGTAATACAAAATAATAATATAAAGTAAGCACTACACACTTTGTATTCTGTGTTGTAAATTGAAATCAAATATTTGAAAATGTAGTAAACATCCAAAATATTTAATAAATTTCAATTGGTATTCTATTGTTTAACAGTGCAATTAAAACTGCGATTAATCGTGATTAATTTTTAAAATCGCGATTAATTTTTTTGAATTAATCACCGAAGTTAACTCTGATTAATTGACAGCCCTAGATAGAAGCTGTTGTAATATACAAGCTCGAAATGTCCTCTGGGCTAACTGAAGTTAAGCAGTTTGGGGATCTCTTACTTATGTTTAGAAATATTATTCTCTCCAAATTCCAAGCAGCATAGTGATACAGTTTCTCCTGGTCTGGGATTTTTATTCCCTTTCCCCAGAGTTCAAACTGTGATGGGAGGAGGGTTTGTTCACGTCCCCTCTTTATGGGTGTAGGGGTTGCAATCTGTTGTCCATGGATGTTCCACAATGGCTTCTGGTGTTTATAGGCTTTCTTCTGGTAGGCAGGAGATGACACCTCTTGTGGTAAACTAGCATTTCACATTTGATACAACTCCTGAGTTTTTAATAAATTTGTAAACTTGGGCGGGGAGAGTCATACCCTATGACTGGAGAATTGCTAATATAGTTCTTATTTTTAAGAAAAGGAAAAAGTGATCCAGGAAACTACAGGACTGCTAGTTTGACCTGAATTGTACGCAAGATCCTGGAACAAATTTTGAAAGAGAAAGTAGTTAAGAACAGAGGTGAACAGTAATTGGGATAAAATACAACAGTTTTATAAAAGGTAGATTGTGCCAGACCAACCTGATCTCCTTCTTTGAGAAGAGAACTGATTTTTTAGAAAAAGAAAATGCAGTAGATCTAATCTACCTGGATTTCAGTAAGGCATTTGATATAGTTTCACATGTGAAATTATTAGTTACATTGGAGACATTGGAGAAGATGGGGATTAATATGAGAAATGAAAAGTGGATAAGGAACTGGTTAAAGGGGAGACTACAACAGGTCAGACTGAAAGGTGAGGTTGCTAGTGGAGTTCCTAGGGATCAGTTCGGGGATCAATCTTATTTAACATTTTTATTACTGACCTTGGCACAAAAAGTGAGAATGCGCTAATAAAATTTGCAGTTGACACAAGATTGGGAGGTATGGCCAATATGGAGGAGGACCAGATTATAATACAAGATGATCTGGATTACTTTGTAAACTGGAATAACAGAAATGGGATGAAATTTAATAGTGGAAAGGCATGCACTTAGGGACTAACGAACAAGAATATTTGCTATAAACTGGGGACTTATTTGTTGGAAGCGACAGAGGAGGAGAAAGATCTGGGTGTATTGATGTTGATCACAGAATGATTATCAGCCCCCAATGTGATGCAGCTGTGAAAAAGGCTAACAGTCATAAAATGCATCTGGCGAGGTATTTCTAGTAGAGACAGGGAAGTGTTAGTACCATTATACGAGGCACTGGTAAAACCTCATCTGGCTTGAAATTAGGTGAAGGTTTCTAACCACCAGAGGAGTAAAGTTCTGGAATAGACTTTGAAGGGAAGCAGTGGGGGCAAAAAACCTAACTGGCTTCAAGACTGCGCTTGATAAGTTTATGGAGGGGATGGTATGATGGGACTGTACAATGGCATGTGGTCCATCAGTGACTGCTAGTAGCAAAAATCCTCAATGGCCGGAGACGGGACATTAGATCGGGAGGGCTCTGAGTTACTACAGAGAATTCTTTCCTAGGTATCTGCCTGGAAGATCTTGCCCACATGCTCAGGGTCTAACTGATCACCATATTTGGGGTCAGGAAGGAATTTTCCCCCAGGTCAGATCGGCAGGGACCCTGGAGTTTTTTCATCTTCCTCTGAAGCATGGGCCATTTTCAGGTGTAAATGATGAATTCTCTGTAACTTGAAGTCTTTAAACCATGATTTGAGGACTTCAGTAACTCAGCCAGAGGTTAGGGGTCTATTACAGGAGTGGATGGGTAAGAGTGTGGCCTGTAATGTGCATAAGGTTAGACTAGATGAACCCGATGGTCCCTTCTGATTTTAATGTCTATGAGTCTAACAAACAGGTGAGTCAGATGGGTTTCCAGCTATTCATTTGTCAGTGTTCAGTGAGGCTGAGGGACCTTGGCATATACTGGCACCTGGTCTGCCAGAGTCACAGTTGGGAAGTATTATTTATAGGTGGAAAACTTGGCCCAAGGTCACAGAGCCAGTCTAGCAACAGGATCATCAACTCCTTTCTATTGTTTTACTGCTGAGGCCAGGTTAAAGTTTGGCTCCTGATTACTTCCAGGGATAAAAAAACAGAACCAAAAATTCTGTCTCTGGATGAAGATCTGGATGGTCAGACAAAGTTGGGTCAGTCCTGCTCGACTGAATTTCAGTGGTGGCATTTGTTGCTTGTGAGGTTCTTCAGGGTCTGAGTCACTATGCAAAATATATATTGTAACTTACACCTTTACAAAATTCCTAACATATTAGTCAATCTTTTTTTTTTTTTTTAACGTGTAAGGGGAAAAGGAGACATTCTCCAAGACCACTGAAAAACTATGATGGTATTGAAGGTTCACATATGGAAACAAAATAAATATATACAAGGCTTTGGAAATATTTTATCCCAATGCACAGGCCATGCTATTCTTGATATGTTTCATCTCTGAAACAGATTCTTGTTACTATTTAATATTATTTTAAATGTGATGTACCCTTAATAAGCACCAACTTATATAACCATCCATATTGACCTGCTCATGTCAAAATATCATCTTTGCTGCACAGCATTTAAGCTAATTATTTTAACTAGGATAATAATGACATTCCCTCTATCATTGCCCTTCAGTGCAAGCCTCCAGAGAGTACAGAATCTAGCTAACAGTGCCAAATGCTAAACTCTCCATTTTATCCTTTTGAATTAGAGAACAAATACTGCAGAGGAGTATGTCCTTAATTATTCACATTTTTTCTGTTCATGCTGTAAACAGGTACCCAAGGATGAACTAACGAAACAAAACAAAACAAAACAAACAATATCATGATGCAGTTGCAAGTTCTCCATAACAGTTTTGTTTAACTCTTGAAACTGCACCATGTAACTCTAAACAACCTATATGTTCAGACAAACTCCTCAAAAGCATTATTTGAGTTTTAAAACCCTCCATCAGTGAGGCATTACTTATTCTTTTACAGAAAAATAGGAATTTCTTTCAGGAATAATTTAACTTGCTATTAGAAAAATATCCTAATTACGAATTCAGAATGACAGATTTTGAGATTCAGTATTCAAAGATGATGTGACTTGTGGGGAATTGGTGGTAAGTCATACTCTCTCTTCAGAAACCTGCAATTACTTCTCTGCATAAAGACATCAATGTCATGTTTCAAAAAATAATGGCTAATTATATGACTAACAAATAGAACTAGCGTTATTAATTACCTCACTGTGAACACACAGTTTATTGACAGCTTTGAAGGCCATTCATCCAATTAAGTATAATAACTAAAGCTTCAGTTAGCCCATCTGTATAACTTTATAGGCCAAGAACACTGTGGGTATCATTCTGATCTCATTTACAACCCATGTAAATTGAGAGTAATATCAATGACACTGGTGGAGTTACCTGAGATTTACATCAGTGGAACTAAAATCAGAATCTGGCATGTAACCATGATATGGAAAACACTGTAAATTGATACCTTTAATACCTTGAGGTCTTTTTGTTATGCAATACGACAATCTGTCATCTCTTGTGATTGTTATTAAGCATTTTGCTTCCATTATTATAAACTTTTGTTTCCATTCTACCATCCATGCCTGCATAAATTTCAGTCACAGACAATTTAGTTGTAGAGTCCTCTCAAATTTGTTACCCTGCATTCTTAGTTAAAAATACAATTTTCTCCCAGATACAACATTAATTCTGAAAATCATCTGTTTTTATTGAAACTTATCTCAATTTCAGGGATCTGATTCCAATGAAAATGTGGAGTAATTGCACTGAATCAGTGGAATTATTCTGGATTTTCCTCCATGTAAATGAGATTGGAACCCAGCTCCAAATCTTATTCTATGTATCTGTTGAGGCGTTTATACTGTATTCATCAGCATGCTATTTTGCTGATCAATTATTTTAACTGGTGGCAGGAAAATCTTATTGAGCAGTACACAACTCAGCTAACATGTCTCCAAGAGAACACTGTGGCTGTTAACATGACCATTAATTCTAGTGTCATGGGGTTTTTTTGCTTGAACAACAACAGATCGCTGGTGACTTGTGGTTACAGTTTTCAAGTTTCAGAACAATTCAAGTTGTTCAGAACAACATTTGTCCAGAACAACAACAAACTACATTGATAGAATAAGGTTACAAAATTTGTAAGTATTCAGTATAACATCATAGATTTCACTAAAGGTTTAGTGTGTGCCAGCCGCAGCAGCAAACTTTTTAGATCTACCTACAACTTGAGTCTTAATCACACTCAGAAATCCGGTGATCATTCAGACATGAAATCTAGAAACCCCTGTCTGTTAAATGGAAAGTGACATTCTGGCTAAATGACAAGTGATCACAAGTGCTTTGTTTCAATACAGTACTGAAAACTAAGAGACTCACAACCTTGTAACGTCTGACTTTGCAGAATCACTTACTGCAGCCAACATGTCTCTAGAGAATTTAATCAATCCTGTTATATGTAAATGTATGAAGTGTTCTCAAGCGGTAGGTCTTGATACTGGGCAAACAGGTTGCAACAACAATACTTATCAAAGGTGTTCACAATGTGCAGCAGTCAGTTTACCTGTTTATGCAGAGCCATTCTGTCTACAATGTAATGGATTTAAATATGGACAATAAATATAGATCTGTGGTTCAGTTTCATGGCTCAGCTAATCAGCACTTTTTGGGGGGATGGGGGGGGCAGAAAACATGTTTCTAGAATCCATCTCTTACATAAGAGAGGCTCTGAATAGGCTGAGCAAATCGACAGTAGTTTTAAGCCTGGTTCTAATAATTGCTAAGAATGCAGGTCAACAAAATTCCCCACTACCTTTTATCAGTGGCCTAGTTCATTATTAACTGCTTGAGCTTATTTAGCAGGGACCTTAAGAGGCTGCAGTATCTGGTATTATGATAGGTAATTTTTCCTACATGGCAAGTATGAATAAACATCCCAAAAGATCTGTTACTTTGCTTGTCCCAAGCATTCTTACTGAGTGACATTGAACATTTATACTTTCCAAAGGTAGACAAGTGTTTGGCTTTCAGGAACATGATGTTTAAGCATAGTCCAAATAAAAATTTCACATATATTGAGCATCTAGCCCCAAAAAGTGAAAGATTCAGTCAATTCTTCTTTGCCCCAAGCCATTTATCACAGTTACGTATACATGGTTCAGAGCCATTAAGTACCACAGAGTATATTCTGAAAAAAGGCATTTCTTAGCAATGATGTGAGTCACAACATTTTGATCCAGATTCAGATTGAAACTTCTCCAAACTTCTGGAGTGTTGGGATTCAAGTTTTTGGTTTGGGACCATCCACAGAATTTACTGAACCAGAAATGGATACATCCCCTGACATTCTCAGAATTCTTCTGAGTCTGATTAAGAAACAGGCTTGTCAGATGGCATCACTTTCATTGCGTCACACACTGTGCTGTTAATGAAATGATGATGATTGTGGAATTTTAAATCATGGCTATATCCTGTCACCTTGCTGTGTAATGGATCTTGTGCACAGAGCCCAGACAAAGCAAGCAGGAAATTTGGTATTGTAGTTTCTTGAAATCAAAAGCTGCAAAACTGGGTTAATAAGCACAAATGACAAACTGCAGCAATACAACGTACCTGAAAAGGCCAATACATGCTATCAGAGAAGGTAATTGATTTCTCATTCAGGTCTATATAATGCTCAAATACTCATCATTCTATATCACTATAAGCCATTCCTGATTTAGGGGTTATGGTGGATGAGAAGCTGGATATGAGTCAACAGTGTGCCCTTGTTGCTAAGAAGGCTACCGACATTTTGGGCTGTATAAGTAGGAGCATTGCCAGCAGATTGAGGGACATGATCATTCTCCTCTATTCGGCACTCATCTGAAGTACTGTGTCCAGTTTTGGACCCCACACTACAAGAAGGATGTGGAAAAATTGGAAAGCATTCAGCGGAGGGCAACAAAAATGATTAGGGGGCTGGAGCACATGACTTATGAGGAGAGGCTGAGGGAACTGGGATTATTCAGTCTGCAGAAGAGAAGAATGAGGGGGGGATTTGATAGCTGCTTTCAACTACCTGAAAGGGGGTTCCAAAGAGGATGGATCTAAATGGTTCTCAGTGATACCAGATGATAGAACAAGGAGTAATTGCAGTGCGAGAGGTCTAGGTTGGATATTAGGAAAAACTTTTTCACTAGGAGGGTGGTGAAGCAGTGGAATGGGTTACGTAGGGAGGTGGTGGAATCTCCATCCTTAGAGGTTTTTAAGGTCAGGCTTGACAAAGCCCAGGCTGGGATGATTTAGTTGGGGATTAGGTCCTGCTCTGAGCAGGGGGTTGAACTAGATGACCTCCTGAGGTCCCTTCCAACCCTGATATTCTATGATTCTATGATTCAAACTACGTTAAATGATCACAAATTGAAAGAAACAACTTCTATGCATTCTATGCAAAGATAAGACTGTCACAGTGTCTTGGTGCAGGTAAGATAAGCAACATGAACTTTTTGATCTTCAGGTTGTTGCAAAGCAGTAACTATCCATAATGAGGCAAACGTTCAAAAAACATCATTAAGTCATCAAAGATGTTATGGTTGCAAGCTGCATGACATTTATGCTGATTTATAAAAAGAATCAAATATTTTTCAGTTTGAATCTTGCCTGAATTCTTCTCAAATATACTAATAAAATAACCCTTTTCTTAAATTTTCCAATGAAAGAATTTATTTTGCACATCATGATGATAATATTGGCGTGCACAGCAAATTACCAGTGAAAACAAATCAACAAATTATGTAACAAGTGCTGTAATTTTAACCTTATATCTGCACATTAAGGTCCAGCCCTGCAAACATTGAAGTCAATGGGATTACTCACATGTTTAAAGACATTGCACAGGTACAACTATTTGCTGGATTAGGGCCAGAGTAAGGCCTTATTTCTAAGTATAATCTTTTTTTTCTGCTGCTTCCTACGTAAGGCCTTGATCTTGCAAACACTTACAGAGGTCTTAACTTTACTTTCAAGAGTAGTCCCACTGATTTCATGGACGATTCTAGTGTTTGCAAAATCAGGGCTTAAAGTTACATGTAAGATATTAATATATTTTTAACTAAAAGTATTTTTAAATTACTGAACACATTTGAATGTATACATTAGAAAAAGAATGCTCTCCACAATAGAAAAAGAAAAAAAGAACAAAATAATATAGTTACTCTGAGATGCTATCCTAAATTACCCTAAGCTTGATAAGTTTATAGAATGGATGATATGATAGGATAGCCTAATTTTGGCAATTAATTGATCTTCAACTATTAGCAGTAGATATGTCCAATGGCCTGTGATAGGATGTCAGATGGGGTGGGATCTGAGTTACTACAGAGAATTCTTTCCTAGGTGTCTGGCTGGTGAGTTTAGCGCACATGCTCGGGGTTTAGCTGATCGCCATATTTGGGATCGGGAAGGAATTTTCCTCCAGGGCAGATTGGCAGAGGCCCTGGGTGTTTTTTGCCTTCCTCTACAGCATGGGGCACGGGTCACTTGCTGGAGGAGTCTCTGCACCTCAAAGTCTTAAAACCATGATTTGAGGACTTCAGTAGCTCCAATATAGATTAGAGCGCGGGTGAGCAAACTACGGCCTGCGGGCCACATCCAGCCTACGGGACCATCCTACCCAGCCCCTGAGCTCCCGGCCGGGGAGGCAAGCCCCCGGCCCCTCCCGGCTGTCCCTCTTCCCCGCACCCCCGCAGCCACGCAGCCATGCAGGCAGCATGGCTTGTGCCCGCCCACCTCCCAGGCTTTCAAATAAGCCTGTCCTGCCGTTCTGAGTAGCCTGATAAGGGAAAGGGGATTGGGGGGAGGGCAGGAGGTCCCTGGGGGGCAGTCAGAGGACAGGGGGTGGTTGGATGGGGTGGAGGTTCGGGGGTGGGGCTGGATAGGGGGCAGTTAGGGATGGGGGCCCCAGGGGGAAGTCAGGAGACAGGGAACAGGGGTGGTTGGATAGACATGGGAGTCCCAGGGGGCCTGTCGGGGGCAAGGGTGTGAATAGAGGTCGGGGCAGTCAGGGGACAGGGAGCAGGGGGGATTGGACAAGGTGTGGGGTCCCAAGGGGGCAGTTAGAGGCGGGGGGTCCTGGGAGGGGGCATTCAGGGGACAAGGAGCAGAGGGGTTGGATGGGTTGGGTGTTCTGAAGGGGGGCAGTCCAGGGGCCAGAAGCAGGAGGGGGCGGATGGAGGTGGGGCCAGGCTGTTTGGGGAGGCACAGCCTTCCCTACCTGGCCCTCCAAACCATTTTGCAAGCCCGATGTGGCCCTTGGGCCAAAAAGTTTGCCCACCCTTGGGTTAGAGGTTTGTTACAGGAGTGGGTGGGTGAGATTCTGTGGCCTGCGTTGTGCAGGAGGTCAGACTAGACAATCATAATGGTCCCTTCTGACCTTAAAGTCTGTGATTCTATGCTACTTTCTAAAGGCCATGATAAAAGATAGTGATATTATGTGGGCTTACAATATCTCCAACAAAGTCATGTGATCATCAAAACATGCAAACAGAGCAAACAATAATATTGCAAAGTTGACAGGAAATATTGGGGTTTTTATTGTACTCTGATTGAAAAAGTAGGATTGCTTGATAACAGAAACATTGCTTTTAGAAAAAAATATTGTGAAATAGATAAATGAGGTTTAACATTTTTCATCATTATTGGGCACTGTATTAAATCAAACTAGACATAAGGCTCTTGAGGTAGGAATTGTATCTTCAGATGCTCTTGCACACCACATTACACAAAGAGACCCAGATCACAACTGGGGCCTCTGGGCAGTAGTACAATACAAATATCACCGCCACAAAAGTATAGAGAAACCTGTTTTACATACCCACACGAGGAAATAAGGAAACAAACTATGATATCCACACAAGGAAATAAGGAAACAGATCAACAGAGCCAGATGTGTACCCAGACGTGTACTCCTGCTGCAAGACAAACCCAAGAAAGAAACTAGCAGAACTCCACTGTCCATACAGTCTTCAGTTAAAACCTCTCCAACGCAACATCAATGATCTACAACCCACCCTGGACAACAATCCCTCACTTTCACAGGCCTTGAGAGGTAGGCCAGTCCTCGCCCACAGACAACCTGACAACCTGAAGCACATTCTCACCAGCAACTACACACCACACCATAGTAACTCTAACTCAGGAACCAATCCATGCAACAAACCTCAATGTCAACTCTGCCCCCATATCTACACCAGCGACACCATCACAGGACCAAACAGATCAGCCACACCATCACTGGTTCATTCACCTGCACATCCTGCAGATGTAATATATACCATCATGCGCCAGCAATGCCCCTCTGCTATGTACATTGGCCATACTGGACAGTCCCTACGTAAAAGGATAAATGGACACAAATCAGATATTAGGAATGGAAATATACAAAAACCTGAAGGAGAACACTTCAACCTCCCTGGACACACAATAGCAGATTTAAAGGTAGCCATCCTGCAGCAAAAAAACTTCAAGACCAGACTTCAAAGAGAAACTGCTGAGCTTCAGTTCATTTTCAAATTTGACACCATCAGCTCAGGATTAAACAAAGACTGTGAATGGCTAGCCAACTACAAAAGCCGTTTCTCCTCCCTTGGTGTTCACACCTCAACTGCTAGAAGAGGGCTTCATCCTCCCCGATTTAACTAACCTTATTATCCCTAACCTGATTCTTGCTTGCATATTTATACCTGCCTCTGGAAATTTCCACTACATGCATCCGACAAAATGGGTGTTCACCCACGAAAACTTATGCTCCAATACGTCTGTTAGTCTATAAGGTGCCACAGGACTCTTTGCCACTATTTTACATTGGAACTTCTTTATTTCTGACTGCCTAATGAATCTAATGGTCTGTTAATCCTGCATAATCATATATAACTTGTGATTTGGCACTATTACAGAAAGATTAACAGGATCTACAGCTGCTACCGGAGATTTGATGTTCCATTGCCTTTTATATGGATAGTCACTATACCTCAATCACACTAATTGGTCAAATGTCTCTGAAATCATGCTGCAGACAGCATTCTACTAAAATAGTATGGCTAAACTATGAATGAAAGAAGTACGAACAAAAAAGTCAAAGATACTAATTTTGTATTTATCCCATGCATAGGGAAAGGGTTCAGTTTAGAGCTCTGGTCCTGATAAAATCTTTCACTGAAGTCAATGAGAGATTTTGTTGGGCCAAGAGCACTGAGCTGGGGCCTACCACATTAAAAGATAAAATTGTATGTAACTGATGTAAGTCAGGGAAAAAATTGTTAGGCGAAACATTTATCTTTTCAAAATCTTTCTTGAAGGCAGGGTTGAAAAAGGTCAGTGTGATTGAAGCACAGGGTTACTTGCCAGGGGAAATACAGGGTGTTAAGTGGCTGTTTAACCTGTCTTCACAGTGCAAACATGTTGGTTCTCAATTTATATCATATTAACTTTTAATCTTTCTAAGTTCTGCAACTGAAAATATACCAGTAAACTCAAAAGTCCAGTTAAAATAAGAGATGGATCCCAACTGCCACATTCTAATCCATCCAGAGCTAGTTGTGAGTTTTCCCCAAGTTTGGGAAGGGTATACTCCAGATGTTTATAGCTTAGATCCCCATGTCTAGTTAGAATGAGTTGGTCATAATTTGCCCTTACTTACACCAGTGGAAATTCAGAATAATGCCACTGAAGTTAGAGCTGCTTAGATTTACTCAAGTTTACTCTAATTTAGAGCAGAATTTGGTCCAATATACTTGTTCCTATATGCATTTATAAATGCTATAAAGATAAACTTCTGCTTAACAACCTTTAATTATTTTCTGTGGATGCTTCCTATGCAGGCGCTTCACTGTCTTCCTCAGTTTAGCAACTGTAACACTTTGCTCTGATTTAAAGAATAAAAATATCTCACCTTTGGTTGTCAGGAGCTTCTATTTTTGGCAATGGCTGCACCCCTGGAATGCTGCAGAACATGAAAGGATGCTGTGCCTTATACCCATATATGGAAAATGACTCCCGGGGTGATGTGTTAAAGTCTGAGAAGAGCATACTCCAGTAGAAAGGCACATGAGGAAGGGGTCAAAGAATCTGACAGAATGCACCACTCTAACAGAAGGCCTTAAAGGCAAACATACTGCATGCCAGTTCATGTCTATCAAAACGATCAGAACAGGCCTTTCCAGATTATACATCATAAGATTCTCAACATGTTGCCAAGCAGAAATGTTGACACGTTGATGTGCATTTGAACACAAATGAACAGCATAATTACTCCTAAACTACTCGGGCACTTACTCTTGTATGACTCAGACAGCCATGCCACTGGCTAATCAGATAGGGTAACAAAGATGACATGTTTAGCATTCTGTCTAATGTTATTTTTCTGATCCTTGTGTAAATCCACTCAAATTTAGGCAAGTTATAAACCTTTGAAAAGATCTCAGTTTGCACATGCTCAGTAGAGACTTGTTAGAGCTTCACAGCTCAATTCCTCAAAGACTCTATCTACAATTATCATGCTAAGCAGGACTTTCTCTGCAATTGCAGCTCTGGGATGTTGTGAGTTGGGATGGGATGGGCTGGGACTGGGCACAGAACTGAGCAGGGAGATTCTCGCTCACTCTCCTGTGTTCTCTACTAAACATATGAGAACTGCAATTTTTCAAAGGCTTATAACTTGACCAAATTTGGGTAGATTTTCACATGGATCACAAAAGGCATAACTTTTACACGAATGCCACCCACCTGCAGATTTTCAAATCCCTGCTCAAAGCATGGGTGTATCAGTGCTTCTGAAAGAACAGCTTGCTAGAATGTTTTAACATGAGCAAAACAATATATTTTCCTCCAGCATCATTTTCAGAAATGGTTTACCATTTGAGCTGAAATGTGTCAAAAAAATTTACCCAGAGGCAGACACCTTTCATAGAAAAATATTAGCTGGTTAAAGTTAAATGTTAAAGTTTGACAAAAAGTTATAAGTAACTGAAGACAGGGGCTTAGAATGGGAAATGTTGGGAAATCTTAAGAGGTTGTGTTACCAACTCCACCTCTAATATATTACATAAGCACATGTAACTCGCACACCTTCTGGGTGTGGTGTTCTGTCCCATCTAGTGGCGCCGAGACCACTTAGAGAGAGAGAGAGAGAATGAGTTTGCTCTACAGCCTTAGCTAACGCTGTAGAGGCTCAAGCACTAAGCTCCAGAGGCCCCAGATTCAATACTGCCTGCTGATGACCGAAGTTGGTCGGAATTACACTTTTTTTTTTGTATATATATATCTACATAAAAACTTTTTCACCAGTGATATCATTAAACAGCATACCTTTTTATACTCAAAACTGCCTCGACTATGTTTGGGAGCAACATTATATGCTACACATGTATTCTAATATTAGATTACTAAAGAAAATTGCATTGCAGTAGCCACAATGGGACACTAAATCCATCTCTTATCTTTCAATACAGTAAGCTCTAAGGGCCAATTTCTACTTCCAATTACACCTGTGTAAGTCTAGAGTCATTTCATTTGAAATCAGAATTTAGTCCTTTAAGTGGGAAAATAGTATGGAAAACTGACATAAGTTTATCTGTTTGCGTGATATCACAAAGGAAAGCTCACAACTCTGGCAGTCTAAGACCTCACTTTCCAGCTTCAGGAGCATTGGCTAGCCCTGCAAAAATGACTAAAACAAGAATTCTGTTTTGTGCAAAAAAAAATAAGGTTTCAGCACTTGTTTCTGTTCTGAAGTACAATGAAACCAAGACCTTTCAACATCTTTATAGAATAAAAAAGAGACACCTGTGATGTTGTCTAAGCGGGAAAGTGATCATCTACTTTTAAAGTGGTCGCCACTTTTAAAAGTGTGATAAATCTTGTACAAAGTAAGCTTTGTGAGGTATCACTGGACAAGTTGTCATCTTCTCAGTTTTATTATCTTGTTGTGTATTATTATCCTGTGTGTATCAAAACTGTATGCAAAATTATGAAATTTTGCTATTTGTTTTTAACTCAAACATGTGAGTCTGAAAAATTCGCACAGGTTAGCTCTTCAGGAATAACAAAAGAACTATAAACAAGGGCCTCCCGAAGACACCTCAGATGGCAGGTAAGCAGGAGATACTAGCGAAATTAGCAATTCATTATCAAGGACTGATGGCAAAGCACATATACCAAAGTAAAGGATTTTTCCAGCAGAAAGGGTCAAGATATAAAGAGGGAGAACAAAGGCCTCTGGCCCCCTCTTTCCTACCCCGTCTCTGAACTGGTGAATTCTAACTGGGAAAATTTCAGACAGAAGGACTGAGGTCTCCAAAACTATTTGGGCAACTCAGATTGATAGAAAACTAGCGGATTTAACATCCCTGCTAACATTTTGAACTACATACTTCGATCCAACTGTAACGTATGTTATTTGCTTTGACCTTTTAGTAGCTCTGATTCCTTTTTATACTAAAGAGCTGACTACAGTTTGTTTTTGGTGTAAGGTCCTGCGCATCTATTGACCTGGGGCTGGAAGAACCTAATGTGTGGTGATTTTTAGTTTTAATAACCTTTCATCACAGAAGTCCCGTTTGTCTGGGTGGTAATATGGGTTGGACTGTCTAAGGGGACTGTTTGTGTCTTCATGTTAAGCTAGTACAGTGACCCAGGAGCACATGTGTGTTGCTGGTTTGGTTAAATCTAATTATAGAATATACCACCAGTGCAGGAGCATCTGCCCAGGTTTTTGACAGTCTGACCTGAGTTTGGCCCACATAGCTGTGACCCTTACCAAGCACAGTGACAACACCCAGCTTAGAATAGCCTATATCGTGCTGGATAGGGCACTCACATGGGACATGGGAGAACCAGGTTCAGTGGTCTTTCACATCCTAGGTGAGGATTCTAACTATCAGAGTATCATCTATTCTTGGGTAGATGCATTGGTCTCTCTCTCCATCTCTCATTTTGACCAGGATTCTATCCTGGATCTGAGAAATCTACACATTGGAAGTTTAATCAAAGCTGATATGTTTCTGTGACAAGTTTTGGTTTTGATAAATGGTCATTTCCCAGTCAAAAACCATTTTGTCTAAAAGTCCCCAACCAGCTCTAATGGTTTGGCACTATTGTAGAGAAGTGGACTTACCACCAAAAGCTTCTGTCTAATGACTTGAGATATTCAAGAAATTGTGAAAACAATTTAAAAACTGTAAAAACAATATAAACAGGTAAAAATTGCACCAAAGATTAATAGGAAATGAGTGCAGAGAGCTAAGAGGCCAGGAAAAGAGACATGGGGACTCCAAGAGAAGACAGAAGAGAGGTAGACATTGTTTTAAAAACTTGCTTTCTGGACATTTTCACAGATACTCCTGGGAATAGATGTCAGAAGGTGACATAAAAAATGAGGAGTGTGATGGGATTTACAAGCCCCACACTAAGGCAGAGACAGGGGAGGTGCTGGAGCAGTAATGGGTGAGGGAGGCCCCTACCCTCAGGCAATGCTGAGCGTGATCCTGGTAGAAGACCAGGAAAATGGGAGCTTCAGCAGCCCCAGACTGGTGGGTGGGAAGGAAGAGAAGAGAGGGGCCATTTCCTGGAGGAGCACTGCTCTGCAGAAACAGGAGGGAAAATCATGGGCAAGGGTTCAAGTAGACCACAGACATTGGCTCTACACTTTGAGGGATTTAGAAGTAAAGACTCTAAGTCCACTGTGACCACACACCAAACTGAGATGCAATGGTGGTAGGAAGTGGCCTAGGGGGGAAGGTGAGAAAGCAGGCTAACCAAACTTAGGCCAGTGCATGCTGCTTCATTTTTAGAGCCCTTGACCAGGATCCAGAGGAGAGAGAGGGCCTGGGTCCCGCTAGCCACCCTGGACCTATGCCCCTGGCCCCAAGGAGGACAGGGTGTTAGGAGTTACTGTCAAAGAGGCCAGTCCAGATAAGACCTCATGCAGAGGGCAGGGTCACCTTGAACTGACAGACTGAAATCAGAGGCCCAAACCTCTAGGATTGCTGACTGAACAAACACGGAAAGAAATCAGATCACACCCAAACAAATCATCAAGAATAAAAGTAAAACACAAGAATGAAAAGATGGTCCAGTGATTAGGGGATTAGCCCATAACATGGGAGATTTAGGTTCAATTCCCTGCTTTGCCACACAAAAGCAAGTCACTTAATCTCTTAGTGCCTCAATTCCCCTTCTGTCAAATGGGACTAATAGTACTTCCCTATTTCACAAAGATGTTTTGAAAATGAATGTATTCAAGATTCTGATCCCCACCCCCCTTGCTACAATAATGCCATACATGTACGTAAAATTGATGGGTAAGTTAGGAGCCCCAAAAGAGTTCAGGGGAAAGTGATAGGGTAAGATTTAAGACAACTCACCTCCATTTCTTCAATCTGTGCACTATGGGTATGTCTACACTGCAACTAAAAACCCAATGCTGGCCTGTGCCAGCTGACTCAGGCTAAGGGCCTGTTTAACTGTGATGTAGACATTTGGACTCAGGCTGGAGCCTAGGCTCTAGGACTCTGCAAGATGGGAAGATCCCAGAGCTCAGGCTGCAGCCTGAGCCTGAACGTCTAATTTACAATTGATTATAATTAATTCATGGAGCAGCTGCATATGGTGGAGCACCGCTTCTGGGCCTGAGTAATGAGCACTGACTGGTGGGATTGCATCATCATGCAGGATTGGAACGATGAGCAGTGGCTGCAGAACTTTTGAATGCAAAAGGACACATTCCTGGATCTATAAAGCGAGCTCATGCCAGCCCTCCAGCACACAAACACTATAATGAGAAGTGCATTGACAGTTGAGAAATGAATGGCAATTGCACTATGCAAGCTTGCAACGCTAGATTGTTACTGATCAGCGGGAAATCATTTTGGAAAATCCACAGTGGGGGCCCTTGTCATGCAAGCATGTAGGGTCATTAATCATGCGAGTAAAACAATGAAAACTAGATACTTGTATCTTGCTAATTAAGGGTTGAGTAGGGTGCCAGCTTCACATTTAAACGTTTTAGGGGAAAATGCACTTACCCAAGTTTCTTTCCTCTGGATCAGGCTTATCCGTGCTTGGCTGGTGGGACTGGCTAAAGAATAGTTGAGTCTTGAAAAGATCCTGTCTTTAGTTGTTCATATAATCGATTTTCCATATCTCATATTTCTTAGAACAACTCTGGAAATTGTGACGCGACAGGTAAAGCTCCATAATCCACTGTGTCCTGGATACGCAGAACTGGATTGGCCTCCAGTTTTACCAACTTGCACTTTGATCTCAACAGATCACACAAGCTAACCAAGGTAGCGTTAGGTCATACATTGATAGGAGACTTCCAGGGAAAACATAGTTACTACATATATTGCATGGATGATTTAGTAGCTGGTGCCAAAGCATATTAGGGGGCATGGTGGCACTAGAGCTTCCATCTTTCGTAGAGAATACATAACAGAGGATCTAATCACATGTGATCATTAAAATCCCATGGCACTTTTCATAGGAGAGTTATTATGCTTTTTGTTCTGGATACTTACAGCCTACCTATCCTAAACTGTTGTATGGTGCTGTCCTACCACCCAAAAGGTGGCGTTATTTCACCAATGGATGAAGCAGTTTCAGGATAGACACAAGTTATTTCCGTTAGTTCCCTAAATGTTTATATAAGATAGATTCATATAAAAGTATGTAACAAGTTATGGCCCTGACTCTACGTTGATGTCAGTGGCAGTTTGGGGTGCCTAAAATGCAGGATTGAGCCCTATGATCCATGGTATGAGGGGAAACATTAGCACCAATTAAGGTTTCTATAACCTACACCAGTTTCTTCTAGGGTCCTATTCAACTGGGTTTTAAAGCTGCCAAAGAGACTACTTGTTTCTTTTGTCATGAGGAGCTTGATCTCAACCACAGGAATTTGGGGTGCAGCTCTTTTCAATACAACAGTTGAAGTTCAGATATTTTTCTTCATCCAGTTTTATTAGGGTCTCCTTGTTAATTTTGGATAAGCTTTGGACTGCACTCTGACAGTTAAATAAACCTGGGACCTTTTAGATGTGGCATCTCTCAGCTTTATATCCTATACTCTTCACTTTATCTCTGTCAGATAAAGATTTTCTTCCTAGTTTTTCCAGTGTTGTTCCAATTTTACAACTCAGACAGCTGAACTGGGTGACTTGGAGATTTTCCTATAGCTCAGAAGAGAGAACAAATGTTCCTGAAAGCTTCTTGATTAATATACTATCTACTAGCTCATCTTGGATGAGTTCCTCCATATTCAAACCACAGTCACCATATTCCACTGATTCATAGAAGGTCCATATAAAGAAATCCACACTTTCTCTGGGCTTCTGAACTCTTTGGTGAAAGCATTCCTGATCCACGTACATTCTTTTGGGGAATGAAATGCCCAAGCTTTTGAAGAACAGTAAAATTGTTATTCTCATCAGTTTATTCTCAGCAATTTCTTACAGTTACCTCCTTCCTCTGGAAAGGTAAATGATGTTAATACATTCTTTCAGCTTCAATGCCCATTGCATAAATTGACGAGCTGACCTTTACTTTGCTGTGCTGCATGTTAAGCTTCATTGCACTTTGGAATCTGATGTAGCACTCCTTCTCCTGAGTTCATTCCATGGATTTAAAATCCCAGAGAGTATTTTCCTCTTATTTATGCTGGTTCAAAGTCAGTTTTTCCATGTGTCAATGTTGAAGACTCACAGAAAAAGTCACTTTCTTCTAACATCAAACAAGAAACTGAGTAAGGACAATTCTATCATCCTCAAAGCTACACCTCTGTCTTCCTTTGTTTCACTACAGAGCTTCTGTCTAGAACCTCTTCTGCTGGACTCCAAATTATAGATTTAAAGGAGCAACACCCAAAGCCTCACAGTGTCAATTTTCCCTTCTTCCATTATCCACACTCTCACCCAAGTCCAGGCTTTGATCTGAGGTCTGGGATTTTTGGAACATTCTTCAGAGCCTCCCCTACTGTGTCACTGGCTGTCAAGGTGGGCATGGTCAGTGGCTGAAAAACACTGTCCTTTTCTTTCTCTGCTAGCCAACTGGGCAACCTCCTGCTCCGAGCTCTCTTCCAAAGAGGCAGATAATTGAAAGAGATGGAAGAGCCCACACTAAGAAGACTGAGTAGCTGGCAGAAGGAGAGGGAGAGGCTTCCATTGGCCCAGTAGCCAGAGCTACTGCAGCCACTGAGCCAGGTACCAATGGACCAGGAGAGTGTGAGGTTTAATAGACTGGGTTGAGGAGTCTATGATGGAGAGTTGGGAAGATAGAATTGATGAGGAAAGAGAATTAATTGACTGAAAAGGAAGCTAATGCAACTGTAGACAGAAGGGGAAAAAGTAACAAGGAAAGGAGAGACGAGCTCAATTGTGAAGAGGAAGATTGATGTAGATATTGGTGAAAATGATGGAGTAGATGGTTTTGTGTAGTTGGGTTCCAATATGGAGATTTTATGTAAATTGCATGCAATTTTTCCCCCTCAGGCAGTACCAATATAGACAGATATGCCCACCCCTGAACCCTGACTCCTAACAATCCCTTCCCTCTCACAAACTGGACCAGAGGCCCTTCAAATTGCCGAGGCAACACGCCCCCTATAGCTCACCAACCCAATTTTCCACTTCCCATATTAGCTCCCATCAAAACCAACCTCCACCCATATGCTCAGGCTCAGAACTCCCCCTCCCCATTTTAGGCACCTTTACCTGTTTTGCCAGGCCCGGAAAAATGCATAAAGCTGGAAGGAACTCCTGTTGAGCTGAGTCCCTCCTGTCTGGGCTCCAGGCAGTAGGCACTTGGTGAGTCCAGACAGGGTATCTAGAATTAGCCCTTCAGAGTCCTGGATTCTGGACTGTGCTGTCTCATCCCTTGCTGGCTGCAGAGACTCCAGGAACAAGAGAAGAATCAGCTGCACTAGGATCCTTCTGTGACAATAAATGGCCCTGCAGAATAGCAGCAATACTGAGGCTACGTCTATACTTGGAGCTGGAGGTGTGGTGCCCAGATCACTAAAAATAGTACTGTAGCCATGGTAGCATGGGCAGCAGTGAGCTGGGCACAGGCCAGCTGCCCTAAGTATGTACCCATAGAGCCCGGGCTGGTTTGCACTTTGGGCAGCTAGCCTGTGCTGCCACTGACTGTGCTCCTGCATCTACACTAATATTTTTATTCAGCTAGCGCAAGTGTGTCTCTGTGAGCTTGGAAATCATATCCCCCACTAGGGTTGCCAACTTTGTAATATTTAAAAACCAGACACTCCCACAGGAGTGCTGGAATCTCTTCCATCACACCTCTTCCCCCCGAGGCCCCGCCCCATTCACTCTTCTTTCTCTGTCCCCCTGTCACTCGCTGATCTTCCCCTCCCCCTCCACCCTGGGTCAGGAGGGACTCTCCTGCAGAGTTGGGGGTGGGAGCTGCAGCTGCTTGACACAGGTAGGAGGCAGCCCTGGCTGAGTAGCGGCTGGTGTGGGTGATGACCCAGTGCCTCCCCACCTCACCCACTCTCAGTAACTGGACTTTGGGTGTCCAGTCAGTAGATCTGACCGGACACTGTCAGGTCCCCTTTTCAATCTGGCTTTCCAGTCGAAAGCCGGGCACGGGGCCACCCTATCCCCAGCTCTAAATGAAGACATACCCTTAGTTTCTGATGCTCTAGGAGATCTTGATGCAGGAGTAGGACCTTGGTTCAAGATGTTGAAAAGTGACTGGTGATTTTATTTGCTCAACTTGAGATACCTTAAAAGGAGCTTGTTTTCAAAAGTAAGTCTCTTCAAGGTTTCTCCTGGTGGGCACCCAAATGTTGAAGTACCGAAAATCACTATCCACTTTTGAAAATCTTTGCTTTACTCTAGACATCGTACAATCTCTGGTAGCTAGTTAGGGCATAACTCTATGAGTCCTATCCTTGATGTCCAGTTCAAACAGTTTGAATATCAAAAACTGTTTAAACCTCTCATGAACAATCTACAGACCAAAAATTATTATAATAAATTTGGTAAATATGTTGAATAATTAATACACGTGAAAAAGTCACAAATAATTCACAAATTATTAAAACAGAAAAAAAGGCAAGGTTTGTCAGATGAATTATTTGTTACAAATTATTTGCCCAGCTCTACCTGGAGATGAAAATCCACATCATTGCAACCAATGAAAGTGTCAAATAAGTTGTGTAATTGTTAAAAATTGAGTTAATTGAGTATTTCTTCAAATATTTTATAGCAAAACTAGGGACTTTATTCCATTGACTTGCATTAAATTGCATGTTCAGTTCTCTATCCAGCTTTTCTTTAAACAGCTGTATTGATTCAATTGCATATGATAAATCCTGTAGAAAAGAATGCATGTTAAAGATCAAATGGGAATTCCCAGCCAGTTCAATTACCTTTAAAGCTACTATAGAGTCTGTGGGTAGAACTCAAAGTGAATGTTTAAGGCATAACTTCAGCTGTTTGTAACTTTGGTTTTGATTATCTGGCAGATCAAATTTGGGTTTCAGTTGCCAAAAATTCAGCAACATATTATTTTGATATAAGCCCCCTATGATCCTGATGCCCTTCTACAAGTATTCCTACCAAAATATCATATTTTCAGTTTCATATTTCCCCCAGAGAAAGGATTGATTTGAAAGTTCAGGGACTGGGTTGCTTAACTTATGGTATTGTATCCAGATTTCTACTGAATTGTAGAATGGGACCCAAATTATTTTCTGTCGCCACCAAAGCGTAACCTATTCTTTACTATTTGCTAACTCTCATGGAATAATCAAGGCAAAGGTACAAATCTGTTTTTGAAAAAGTTGGAGAAATGAACCTACTCATTTGCTCAATATTAAAAGTAATCCCAGCTCTTCTCAGCACCCTGCACAATTTTTTTTGTTTTTTTTTTGTAAAGACATTTAAAATACTATGTTTACTTTATATTTGCAGTGTTGTACGCGTGTTGGTCCCAGCGCATGTGAGAGACAAGGTAGGTGAGTTAATATCTTTTATTGGACCAGCTTCTGTTGGTGAAAGAGACAAGATTTCGAGCCACACAGAGCTCTTCTTCAGATCTAGGAAAGGCAGAGTATCTCTGCTCTGATTATCTAGTAAATCAAATTTGTTTTTCAGTTCCAAAAAAAAAAAAAAATTCAGCAATATATCTTGTCTCTTTCCCAACAGAGGTTGTTGTAATAAAAGTTTGCTTTATGATGTTTTTGATACCATACAGACAGGTCTATGGCATTCTGGATTTTTTTTTTAAATTTCATTAGTATTGTAATGGAAGTTTACTGAAAATGCAAGTCAGATGCAGTTGGGTTAGTCTGAATACTCTCCCACATTCTTACCAGTACTTAATTCCAATTTGTTATTGCGATACAACTGATTCTGAGTAGAGGATTTGTTATCTTCTGCATCATCAAACAGATCTTCATTTGACAATATACCTAGATATAGCTTATCCTTTTCATAACCAGCTTGAGCTGGCAGTTGGCTAACATGATCCTAGGGTAAAATAATATATTAAAAACTTACATTTATACTTGTGACCTCCAGAAAAAAAATTGTTAAAAATTCTACTAATTTTATCAACTTAAGAACATCTTATGCGATATATCATTTACTGTTATGGTTTGTAACACCCTGAATATCAAGTTTCCCTCTGAGTCCTAGAAGGTAAGTAATTCTATTGCCAGAATGGTGATAACATATCTTTACACATTGCCTCTTTCATGCATTTACAGCTGTTGATTTAAATCCATTATTATAAGACTATTTTTAATGGAGAAATCCTTGTTCGCTGAAACATCAATCCTATCCTATATCCCCGATTCACAACTATTCTCCCGTTAAAGTCAATGGGACTACATGCAATAATAAAGATTTCAGGGTCTGACTCTGTATTTTCTCTGCATCTTAAAGAGATATCCCAATTCTACCCTATTAATACCTTCCCTGCATTTACAGACTTGGAAACTAGGGTTTGGATTATTCATGTTAATAAACTATTATGCTATCAAAAATTATGTGGAAAGGTGACAAGTACAGGGATGTGTCAATTGATGGAGCTCACTGAAAGGAACTGCCCCACCCCAATGAATCATGATATTCTTCAAATTCTATTTTATCTGGTGGTTTATTTCCCTTTTATTGTTTCTGTCTTTGGGAAATTATCCTTCTCCTGTTATGATTATAAGTGCTAAACATCTTATCTCCTTATATTGTCTCACCAGCTCTCCCAGTATGGCCTGAGGTGGCCACCGTGTGCAGATGACCCCCAGCTTTTACATACAGCTTCTTTATGTTAGACATCAACAGCACTATCTATGATAGTCTCATAGATACTGAATAATTGGTAGGAGAGGATCAAGCCTTGTGGATGGTGCAAGTGAGGGCTCTGGAGAATAAAGAGCAGTTATCCATAATGACCCTGTTTGGTTTGGTTTGGTCTGAGAGGAAGAACTTGAGCCAGGACTCCATTCACTCCTGCAGCCTCTAGAAGGTAGAACAGGTGTATTTGGTGATCAACAGTATCAAATGCCAGCAGGATGCCCAAGGCCTATTTAGTCAGGACTAGTTAAGGGTTCAGGATTGGTAAATACTGGCTCAGGAGCTGAACAGCAACATTTACAAACATACTTTAAAGATTAACATAGCATACTTGCCTTGACAAAAGCAACTTTTAAAAATATTCCAGTGGAATGATCTTGGAATCATTTATTTGATTTATTACAGATCTTGTGTCTTATTGTTCATGTAAGTTACTTTCTTATTTATTATAGATGTCATAGCAAATCCCAAAATGCATAGCTGCTTATAAAAATGGATGGAACAAGGTTCCTATATCAGATGCCTGAACAGAGTCCAGTATAGTGTCATTTTAAAAAAAAAAAGTCCTGAATAATTATTATGGATCAGTGAACCTGTCAGTTTTGAAACTCTTAAACAATTTCCAGGCTAAAAATGGGAGTTACTTGAGGGAGAAAATGCTGACAAAACCAAACTACTTTGGGTTTTTTCCCCCCGAAGTTACAAGAATTTGTGTATAATAATGTAATATTTGCTAAAATGGTGATAATCCCTTTTAATTGAATAAATTTGCTGAAGAGCTTCATCGATGTAATGGTTTTATGAGTCATTTAATAGAAAAGATTGAGCTCTTTAAGAGGATCCAGCTGTAACTTGCCCTGAGCATTGTATGAATTCTTCTGCAGAGCTGAAGACTTTTTTTTGTACGTGTGGTTGAAAGTGATACCCAGTAGTTTCTTGTTTATCAGTGGGAGAACTTGTTTAAACACATTCAGGACTTTGCTGCTGTTTTTTATTGAACCGAATCCATCTGTTTCCCTTATTTAGAATGCTTTAAGACAAATACAGTCAACTTTGTGAAATTGTGCATTTAAGATTCATATTTAAATTAAGAAACAATATAATTGTAGTGTGTGATGATGCTTTCCAAGCCACAAAGAATGGCGAGGCTACAGTAGATCTGCACAGTATTTTTGGCAAAGCAGCAGGGTCTTTCATAATAAAGTAAATGACTTTTCTCCTTTACCAAGAAAATTGAAGTAAAATTAGTTTTTGGCAAATTAGTCATCCAATTTTACACAAAAGTCAACCAAATAAACTGCATTTGACCTCATATTGTAGCATTGTGGAAGTCACCATCTCACACTACTGCAGATTGTTTTACTAGTTCCATTTATCTGAAGGTATAGGAGTTAGATCTTGGAAAAATACTTAAAACAGCTGTGATGCTGTTTGTTTTAGACTCCAAGAATTTAATAAGTTAAGTCTCTTATGCCTTAGTCCCTCTCTGACTGATTATTTCTAGATCCAGAGCTGTTGCCTATAGGTTTAACCCAGGCAAACTAAACAAAACACTATGTGGTGCCATGTTGCTGCAAAAGCCACATGGTAAGTCAATTACCTTCACTGAAATTATGCATTTACTATATTGTTTCTTGCACAACAGAATTTTCTGTTTGACAGGATGGGCATACAAACACATTAGCATAAAACTGCTATGTGTGTCAGAATTACTTGTCTGAAGAATTATTCCTGTTTGAAGAAGCTGAAAAATCAAATTGTTCTGTCATTTATACCCATGCAAACATAAAGAAGCTGTATGGATGTAACTGCATATAGGATTTGGTCCACTGTAGGTTTCACACAAAATCTGACTTACCTTCAATTGCTATAATCAGGTGGATTCTAACTGTGGATCCGGATGTGGCTTTGTTTTTGAAAAGCTACTTTGCTAAGACCCTCCCCTTCGTTTCACCAATGATGGGACCAAACTTCTTGTACTCCTGATACCATTTTAAATGGCAGAGATATTTGTAAAAGTGTGTGACTTAAAAGCGCCTTGACATTCTGGAGAGGATATTTTAGGTGATATATTTTTTAAATAGACTGTGCTTAAGATGAATCTGGCACAAACAGTGGTTAAGTAATACTATGCTGAATTTAAGGGAGAAGTTATTAAGATACATGCTTGGGAGTGTGCAAATATATCTGGAAAATGCATCTGGTGTGCAATTAAGGAAAACAATGTGGATGGGCAATATATTATTTTATTTAATTTATTAATATTCTTAAACTATTTTTTCCAGCTTACCAGAGCACATGTTCCACGATAATTTGAATCCAAATCAAAATTTTAGGAGCACCAAAAAGAGCATTTGACAAATTATTTTAGTAAATGGAAAAAAAGGTAATGTTCAGAAATATTAACTAAAACTGCAGATCTTCTTCCAACTTCCACATAAACATATTTTTAGGTTGAGAACAAACCAAGAAATTTCAGCCTTAATTGTCACTTTTCAGTAGGGAAGTTGTAATATTCTACAAAAAGAAAAAGTGTAATTGTAATTGGTGATAGTGATAAGATTAGAAATAAATAGAAAATGACTAAGTAGACAAAATTTACAATTATGCCTTTTCACCTAGGATGGAAGTCACTTTGACATGGATCCCCTGGCTCCTGTCTCTCACAGTTGTGTTCTGAATCTGTTCAGTGGCACCCAAAGGGAAGTTAGCAGGGTGGGTAAATAGCTTGCATCTTTTAAATAAGGATAAGGAGCAGGGTAAGCATTAGAACAGGAGATAACCTGATGCCACTGACACCTTTTCAGAATCCTAGGCTATGGGCAAACATTTTAAAATTGATCAATGGGAGAGATCAACATGTCTACTTCATAGAGACTGTAGAGTCATATTCAATCTTTATTAATTACTGCTTTGTAGACATGTGGGGTCAGCTTCTATGTTGCCATACACCTATACTATATGTAGTCATTTAAATCAGTTCTAAGTGCATATAATGACTATTATTCTGCTTTAGTAGCATTTTACACCCACTTTGAGCTAGTGTAAATTACTATACAAGTTGCAGGGACATGAAGATCTGGCCTAGGTTTGAAAGATCAGAATTATGTGAGGTCCACAACTTTATATTTGGTGAAGGACCAATATCAAATAAACTATAGTATGACTTCCTGAAAATTTAAAGGAGTCTGAGTTTTGCTGCTCATGAAAGGTCATCTAAGAGCAATGGCTAGAAATATACATAATGTTGGCAGGCTTTGGGCAGGTTTTCTCCAAAAAGCAGTAGACAAAACTCCTGGACTATGTGTAAGCATCATGTTGAGAAACACAGACTAGATATGTATGCTTTATGCCTCTGAAAAGCTGGGTGTTTTGTTTTCCCAATTGTTTAATTAAATATCCAACAGTTTGAGAGATATTCACTACTAAAAACATATTGTATTTGCACTAAGTGGAATAGAAAAGCAAGATAATTAGCAGAATGATGTGATTTTAAGATCTGAAATCTCAATATGCATGAGCTAAATAGCAAAGCTTTGTCAAATATTTATGGAACAAGTAAACTTTAAGCACTAGTCCTGCTCCAGCAATCAAAAAGAGTGATGAAACCCTGGGATTCTTTCTGAAAAATTATAATTCTATTCCTTAGTATGTTTTTATTCTCCATATAAGGCTATGTCCTTTTTAAATGATTTAAGGCAAAAAATGTGGTTTGATAACTGGAGTTTTGGATACTTGAACTTGGCAGTGTTAATGTATTAATAGCATCACCTTTACAGCTGTGAACCTGTGAGTGGCAACTATTCTGTTGTGGTATTAACTAAGGGAAGCAAATGTTAGGAGCTAGGATTCACGATGTGATGGAGAGACTGCCGAGACTCATCAAGACCTCGGATTGCTACCCCTTCCTGCTTCTCCACATGGCCACCAATGATACTGCCAAGAATGACCTTGAGCGGATCACTGCAGACTATGTAGCTCTGGGAATCAAGATAAAGGAGTTTGAGGTGCAAGTGGTCTTCTCGTCCATCCTCCCCGTGGAAGGAAAAGGCCTGGGTAGAGACAGTTGAATCATGGAAGTCAATGAATGGCTATGCAGGTGGTGTCGGAGAGAAGGCTTTGGATTCTTTGACCATGGGATGGTGTTCCAAGAAGGAGGAGTGCTAGGCAGAGACGGGCTCCACCTAACGAAGAAAGGGAAGAACATCTTCGCAAGCAGGCTGGCTAACCTAGTGAGGAGGGCTTTAAACTAGGTTCACCGGGGGAAGGAGACCAAAGCCCTGAGGTAAGTGGGGACGTGGGATACTGGGAGGAAGATGAGCAGGAGAGCATGACAGGGGAGGGCTCCTGCCTCATACTAAGAAAGCACGACAAACAGCAAGTTATCTCAAGTGCCTATACACATATGCAAGAAGCCTGGGAAACAAGCAGGGAGAACTCAAAGTCCTGGCACAGTCAAGGAATTATGATGTGATTGGAATAATAGAGACTTGGTGGGATAACTCACATGACTGGAGTACTGTTATGGATGGATATAAACTGTTCAGGAAGGACAGGCAGGGCAGAAAAGGTGGGGGAGTTGCATTGTATGTAAGAGAGCAGTATGACTGCTCAGAGCTCCAGTATGAAACTGCAGAAAAACCTGAGAGTCTCTGGATTAAGTTTAGAAGTGTGAGCAACAAGGGTGATGTCGTGGTGGGAGTCTGCTATAGACCACCGGATCAGGGGAATGAGGTGGACGAGGCTTTCTTCCGGCAACTAACTGAAGTTACTAGATCGCAGGCCCTGGTTCTCATGGGAGACTTCAATTACCCTGATATCTGCTGGGAAATCAATACAGCGGTGCACAGACAATCCAGGAAGTTTTTGGAAAGTGTAGGGGACAATTTCCTGGTGCTGGAGTAACCAATGAAGGGCAGAGCTCTTCTTGATCTGCTGCTCACAAACCGGGAAAAATTAGTAGGGGAACTAAAAGTGGATGGGAACTTGGGAGGCAGTGACCATGAGATGGTCGAGTTCAGGATTCTGACACAAGGAAGAAAGGAGAGCAGGTCCGTACCCTAGACTTCAGAAAAGCAGACTTTGACAACCTCAGGGAACTGATGGGCAGGATCTCCTGGGAGAATAACATGAAGGGGAAAGGAGTCCAGGACTGTTGGCTGTATTTTAAAGAATCCTTATTGAGGTTGCAGGAACAAACCATCCCGATATGTAGAAAGAATAGTAAATATGGCAGGCGACCAGCTTGGCTTAACAGTGAAATCCTTGCTGATCTTAAACACAAAAAAGAAGCTTACACGAAGTGGAAAATTGGAGAAATGACCAGGGAAGAGTAAAAATATTGCTTGGGCATGCAGGAGTGAAATCAGGAAGGCCAAATCACACCTGGAGTTGCAGCTAGCAAGAGATGTTAAGAGTAACAACAAGGGTTTCTTCAGGTATGTTAGCAACAAGAAGAAAGTCAAGGAAAGTGTGGGCCCCTTACTGAATGAAGGAGGCAACCTAGCGATAGAGGATGTGGAAAAAGCTAATGTACTCAATGCTTTTTTTGCCTCTGTCTTCACGAACAAGATCAGCTCCCAGACTACTGCACTGGGCAGCACAGCATGGGAAGGAGGTAACCAGACCTCTGTGGAGAAAGAAGTGGTTCAGGACTATTTAGAAAAGCTGGACGAGCACAAGTCCATGGGGCCAGATGCGCTGCATCCGAGAGTGCTAAAGGAGTTGGTGGATGTGATTGCAGAGCCATTAGCCATTATCTTTGAAAACTCATGGCGATCGGGGGAGGTCCTGGATGACTGGAAAAAGACTAATGTAGTGTCCATCTTTAAAAAAGGGAAGGAGGAGGATCCTGGGAACTACAGGCCAGTCAGCCTCACGACAGTCCCTGGAAAAATCATGGAGCAGGTCCTCAAGGAATCAATTCTGAAGCACTTAGAGGAGAGGAAAGTGATCAGGAACAGTCAGCATGGATTCACCAAGGGCAAGTCATGCCTGACTAATCTAATTGCCTTCTATGACAAGAAAACTGGCTCTGTGGATAAGGGGAAAGCAGTGGACGTGCTGTTCCTTGACTTTAGCAAAGCTTTTGACATGGTCTCCCACAGTCTTCTTGCCAGCAAGTTAAAGAAGTATGGGCTGGATGAATGGACTATAAGGTGGATTGAAAGCTAGCTAGATTGTCGGGCTCAACGGGTAGTGATCAATGGCTCCATGTCTAGTTGGCAGCCGGTATCAAGTCGAGTGCCCCAAGGGTCGGTCCTCGGGCCGGTTTTGTTCAATATCTTCGTTAATGATCTGGAGGATGGTATGGATTGCACCCTCAGCAAGTTTGCAGATGACACTAAACTGGGAGGAGAGGTAGATACGCTGGAGGGTAGCGATAGGATACAGAGGGACCTAGACAAATCAGAGGATTGGGCCAGAAGAAATCTGATGAGGTTCAACAAGTATAAGTGCAGAGTCCTGCACTTAGGAAGGAAGAATCCCATGCGCCGCTACAGAGCAGGGACCGAATGGCTCGGCAACAGTTCTGCAGAAAAGGACCTAGGGGTTACAGTGGATGAGAAGCTGGATATGAATCAACAGTGTGCCATTGTTGCGAAGAAGGCCAATAGCATTTTGGGATGTATAAGTAGGGGCATTGCCAGCAGACCGAGGGATGTGATCGTTCCCCTCTATTCGACATTGGTGAGGCCTCATCTGGAGTACTGTGTCCAGTTTTGGGCCCCACACTACCAGAAGGAGGTGGAAAAATTGGAAAACGTCCAGTGGAGGGCAACAAAAATGATTAGGGGACTGGAACACGACTTATGAGGAGAGGCTGAGGGAACTGGGATTGTTTAGATTGTGGAAGAGAAGAATGAGGGGGGATTTGATAGCTGCTTTCAACTACCTGAAAGGGGGTTCCAAAGAGGATGGATCTAGACTGTTCTCAGTGGTAGAGATGACAGAGCAAGGAGTAATGGTCTCAAGTTGCAGTGGGGGAGGTTTAGGTTGGATATTATGAAAAACTTTTTCACTAGGAGGGTGGTGAAGCAGTGGAATGGATTACCTAGGGAGGTGGTGGAATCTCCTTCCTTAAATGTTTTTAAGGTCAGGCTTGACAAAGCCCTGGCTGGGATGATTTAGTTGGGGATTGGTCCTGCTTTGAGCAGGGGGTTGGACTAGATGACCTCCCGAGGTCCCTTCCAACCCTGATATTCTATGATTCTATGTTATGGTCACAAATTATGTTATGGTTATAAGATCATCGTTATTTTGCGAAACAATTTCCGGCACAGAAAGGGATCTACCATTTTAATATCTCACCTGAAGAACAGCATCATTCCTGATCTGCATTTGTTTTTTGAACTAAATATTAGGTTCCGGTATTTTTCAGATTAAATCTCACAACTTTCTTTGTCCAGAATCAAGGAGGAAATCAGCTAAAACTATGGATGTCCTAATGTATCTTATACTGGTAATTACATGGAATTTGTTCCCTGAAAGATCTCAGGGGCAAGTAATTCATTATTTAATCGAAGTCTGCCAGTAATAAGGTCCTGGAGCTGCACCTGCTCAGTCTCCTGACAGCCTAATGAACACATCTGGGCTTCATCAGCTAACCTGCCTGAAGGAAAATCTTGCCTGATTGGATGAAGAAGCTAACAGGCTTGCTCTTAAGCCCAGCAGCAGCAGCAATAGCAATTCACTGCCTGCTCAAAAGTGTTCCCTCTCGGCTGTAATAGCTCCTGTACCTGCTTGTTCCCAGCTTTGCTTCTGTCCCACTCCTGCCTTGTTCCAGCCCTACCTCTCCCTCGCCTCACTTCGGGTAGCCCCGTTCTGACCCTGAATTCCTATTCCTAACTTGTCTTTGGCTGGCCTCTGACTTCAGCTCCGACCTTC
Organism: Dermochelys coriacea; assembly: GCF_009764565.3. Classification (NCBI taxonomy): domain Eukaryota; kingdom Metazoa; phylum Chordata; order Testudines; family Dermochelyidae; genus Dermochelys; species Dermochelys coriacea. The sequence continues at coordinate 111,188,900 of NC_050074.1, read as the reverse complement.
AGCTCCAATCCTGGGCTACCAAATCCTGCTCCAAGCAATATGCATGATTGCCAATGTCCTGGTCTCTAAGTCTTTCATTTTTTTGTTTTAATTAGGATTATTTATTTTTAGGCAATTACAGATCACAACCTTGTGTACTCTCTAAGTGGGAAACTTACTGTACCAAGTCAGAGATGTTGTTTTAGTGACTTGAATGTTTTTTCTACAAATATAGCTGTTCCAAGCTCCAGCTTTGGAAGTATCTAATTTGTGTTATTGGGAAGCTCATCAAGCCATGTTTTTTCCCTTTCCTATTTTATAGGAAACATTGTCAGAACTAATTTTATACGTTGTCTAGTAGCATCTGAACAAAATTTCTTTTGTAAAGTGACTATCCAAAAAGTGTCCCTTCCCTTCCAAAATTAAAATGTCCTTCTCTCTTCTGACCTTCTAACTTCCTCCCTCCAAAGAATAATATTTCCAAGAGGGTTTTCTCCCATTTATGTATGACTTTTTGTACACCTTCAAATGTCTGACTTACATAGTGATGACAGGGAGATACACTATTTGTGAGGGGAGCTGTGGTTGGATTTTTGGGTCTTTTCTATAGAAATGGTCTCACCGTCAGGTAGATTCCAGAGCCGAGTTCAGTTCAACAGTATGCTTCGTTTAAGTACTGTTTCTCTTCATCTCCACAGAATACTTCTCTCTCTCTCTCTCTCTCTCTCCAGTAGAGCTCTGCATCCTCCCCTGTCAACATCAGCTATTTTTGCCTGGCTACACCATTTTTATTAGAAGTATAATGATGAGGTAACAAATAATAGTTTAGGACTGACCAGTTACGCACACCAAGAGGAAAGATGTGGTCCCTACTTTTCCAAGCAAATAGGGTGAAATTATTGAATTTAAACAGACACTGCCTTAGCCCTAAGTTAGATGGAAAAAAGACAAAGTCTACCCTGTCATTGGCTTATTCAAAGCTAGATAGATTTTTTTTTTCAGAAAAACTGATCGTACACTTCATCTTATTGGAAGATGCAATAGTTTGTTTTTAAATGCCATTTAGCTAAGTCACTGTCAATTAGTCAGATGTAGCAAGAACATGGATCCCTTTTTTAAGCTGCAAGACAAAGAGAGCATGGTCACGCTGACTGATACGCACTCAGCAATTCACCTGTTCAATCACTTTCTTTTTCCTGCAACGTACGCTGGAGTATTATTTTAAACTTTCACGACTCAACTCAGCTTCTAGTTGAACTATGTTTCTCATTAGTTCTACTGCTGCGGCTTCATTTGAGTTAGCCTCTCAAATCTCACCTTCTCTATCAAGACCTTCAAACAATTACCTTGTTCCTGTTCCACTTCCAGTTTTACCAGTCAGTGCAGTCACTTTGAGTCACACTTAGGCCCCAATCCAAAAGAGACCAGGAATTGAAAAAAGAATAGCCTTTAAAAATGACTACAACTAAACTTTTTCCTAAGTAGGTTTAGCCCACCAATATGCATGGGAATGGTGTGTGTTGGAATGAGTTTTTAAACATTGTCCAGAAACACTACAGAGACAGGCACTACGGAGTAACTAAAACACAATTTGCAAATACAATTCTAACACAGCTCAACTCCATCAGTGCTATTTAACTCTTTGAAATCAATTAAACTGAAACAATGGTTAAATACATTAGAACTTGATTTGAAGCCCACTTTCTATGGAACCCAACAAATCTTATGCACTAGGACAGTTATGGCTCTGCGTTTCTATACTAAAGTGATTATTCTTTAAGGTTAAAATGAAAATACTCAGTGGTATTTACCATTCAGATCAAACATCATCAGTTTTTTATTTTTATTAGACTTATTTCTCTTCTTCCTCACTCTTGTTGCTGGGTTCCTTCATTTAGCATCCCAATTTAAAGTGCACATTATTTCAGTGGATTTTATGTTGAGTTGTGATGAGATCACTTGAAAATAAGTCCCAAACTGCAACTGTCATGTGACTGGTTTAGCCAATCATAATCCATTCTTTAAAAAAATAAGTTCATGTTTTAAAAGGCTTATATAAATCTAACAAAAGACAGGCAGTAGTCCAACTAATTGTAAATGCACAATCCTGGAAACACATTAGCCCCTCTTATTCACACTCAATATGTCCTAACAAGAAACAAGAAGATTAGACCATGTCTCATAAAATGTGTCACCCACCTTTTTCCTTGATCCTTAAGAGCAACATTTAGCACCTGCTGTAATCAGATTCTTTCTATTTCTCTATATTCAAAAAACAGGACAGGAATTTGAGGCAAGCCTATTTGATGAACTAGTCCTTGAGACTCTACACAGAAATTTAGCTATATTAGTTTAACAAAGATTAACAGAAACATATAGGTGTAAGTTTATTTTTAAAAAGATCATTTTTAATTTATACATGCAAAATAAAAGTTATACCAGAATTTGCCCAGATACCAATTTATTCTTTCTAATGTTATTCTTTCTCTATATAAAGCATATGTATATTGCTGCAAACACTTATTAAAAAAAGCCCAAATAATTCTACAATACTGCCCAACACTACAGTAATTATTGAAATATTGTAAGTTGTGGTGTTTTAGACCATTACTATAGAATATTGTAGCATATTTTTATAAGGAAATGTGAAAGCTATTAAAAAAGATTAAATGAAATTTCTAAATCTAGAATGGAATCATGTATAAAGCTATTTCAGATTGTGATTACTCACAGCCTATACAAATGGAGTCATTGTGTCCATAATTCAGCTCTAAACCAAATATATAAAAAACCCTACTTGGGAAGATCAGGTTCATGTTCATTAACATATTTATTAAGTAAATTAGGATTATAAAAATATCAATATATTTAAGCCATATAACTGTTCATTATTTGCAAGTTAGTTAAATGCACAATCCTTTATAATTACAAACTTTATAATAAAGGGATAATAGAACATACTGATAACTGATCAGTCAACAGCTGTTATTAAAATAGGTTATTATGTGGTTTCTGACTGTGTTCTGGAACTAGTATATTGACATAACTGGTGCAATAAGAAGACATCTTCCTTATGCCATTGTAAGAGTCCTTTACTTAAAATTCATTAATTTTAAAACTAGACACTTTGATGGAGCCTCTAAAGGGGTCCTGAGGAGTCAATTTTCAAGGAATTCTTAATGTAAGCAGCAGATATCTGAGAAGGAAGCCCTCATCACCTAAGCATGAATCATTTACAGAAGGAGGTGGCATGACACATTTCCGCATTATCCTTGTTATAGAGTCATTGACACCTTGTGACAGACACCTATACGGGGCAACAATAGAGGCAATCTGGTCTGCCACGTGATGAATCCAACCCCAGATCTCTTGAGGCACTTTCTAACTTCCCAGTGAAACTGGTTAGTTTAATCACTAAAGATTATAAAAGTGTCCAGGTGGAGGTGACAGCTGGTTGAAGCTCTTCACTTTTGCCTGACATCTGCCTTATAGGTAACACCCTATAACTAATCCATCTGCTAAACTTCCCAGTGTTAGCTACTCCTGCTGCATTATTTTGTTTCTCCCGTTTTCAGTGTGATGCTGATCCTGCTAATAAAGGATGCCACATTCAGTTCACTCGAAGAAAGAATCTGGCACATGTCTAGCAATTGGTTCAATGGGATATTAGTGGTATTTGGATCAGATGCCTCAATGTATAGCCTAAAGACAATTCTTCTCCCTTCATCAATTTGCTTCGTTATATTCAATATTTTATTAGCTCAAAGATAAGATGCATGGTGAAAAGAGAAGACAATCACAGGAAATGGTTCTCTTTCCCTTAATTGGTTCCATTTTAAAATGTCTGGGATATAAGCATGAGTGCTATCAATAACTTTTTAAAATGGTTATTTTAAAACTAAAAGCACATCAGAACTTAGCCACAGATTGTGCTTCTGAGTATAAACCAATCGTTTTATAAAACGCACTCAGAGTATGTCTAAATGCTGTACAAAACCACTATATAAATATTGCAAATTCCAGATGCCAACCAGCCCATGCTGAATCTGTGTCCTGACCTTTATATAGCTATTGCAGACACAATGTCCTGAAGCCCCCCACTTTTCAAGTTGCATTTTATTTTGCATGGTAACACCTTAAGAACCTGCCTTGGAGAAACAGCACCATTTTAAGCTGACAGCACCGTATGGGCATCAGGACTAGGCAGATTTCCTTAATAGTTATTCTTACTCTTACCTCTCATAAAATGATGCTCATTACAGAATAATCCCAACATTTAATGTACTAGTGCAGAGCCAATGATAGCATTATTTATAGTTTTACTGAAGCACCCAAAATTACAAAAATTACAAAAAAGGGCAATAGTATACTGTTTGGTCTGTTATTAAAATACAGAAATGAGATCTTGAGCTTTGTTCTGGTGAGTACTGCAATCAACCAATTTTGGTTTACATAGTTGGAGAGGTACTGCCCCCTTCCTGTCCCTTGTAGATTATATCTAGGGATTTTAGTAGCCCTCTTAATTTATGTTGTTTTTTTTAAAAAAAATCTGTAATTCAACATTGAGGGTTTTTGGGGAGACGGGGGGGGGGGGGAAGAGAATAAAAAGATTACAACCAAATCTAATACAGAGAATCTGAAAGCTATGGAATCTATCCAGAACTATATCTAAGAATTTATATTGCCCCTATAACCACAGTTTTTGAGCACATAACAAACACTGATTTTATCTTCACAACAGTCCTGGGATGTGGGGAAATATTTTCATTTTACAGGTTGAGAGAGATTAAGGTCTAGAACATCTGTGGCATAGCTTGGGATTGAACCCATATCTGCAGTGCAGTGCTTTAAAAGACCATTTTTATTTTCTTCAGCTGCAAAGCTCCTGAGGAAGGCAAGTAGCTAGGGCAAAGGGAAAGCTAGAACCAAGGAAAAGTAGCAGAAAAGTGGGGGGAAATCTACAGTAAATTGACTAAAATTTTCCATTACCAACACTTGGCATGGATGCCTCAAAACACACAGCAGCACTTGTGAACCTCATTCTGAAGGCCATATTGAGAACTAAAAATCAGTAACTTTCTGGTGGCATAAGCTCCAGAAGGCAACATGTAGGGACTGACCTATTCAAGGGACAGGTCCACCCATTGAAAGTCAAAATCCAAACAGCTGGGCATGTATAGGAATAAATTCTCCACCTTGAGGAGTGTTGCTCTCAACTCCTCCCCAACATCAGGCAAAATTACTATTGTCCTGGGTTAGGCTCCACCCTCAGGTTGTCCCAAGGAAGAAGAGGGGCAGAACAAGAATTAGACTGGGGTGGCTTTAGTGTGGATTCATGGGTTCAATTGCACCCCCAGAAATCATGAATCCCAGGCCCTGTGTCACGGTGGCTCTGCTCCCACCCACATCACTGTGCGACGTTATCAGAGTTGTATGCTGCTTTAGATACTAGAAGGGTAAAATCTGCCAGAGGGAATTTGGGAGGTGGGGATCAGGAAATGCCCCCATATGTCCAGGAAGCAGGTACATGGGGCCAGGATGCTGGCTAAGGGCAGGGCCTTCCCTCACTCTGAGCAGCCGGATCTCGATGCTGAGCAGAACTGCCTTCCCCAGAACATTTCGGGTGGGGTCCCTCTCACTTGCTTGTGTAACTGGGACCGTCCCCGGGTGGCTGTGCAGAGTAAAGCAGGCCCTGTGCTGAGGCCTGGTGTACCCATTGAATCAGAAGGTTACATCTGCCACTGAATGAGGTCCTTTATATTGATAAAAACAGGTGAAAACATCCTCCTTATTGATGGGATTGTGGAAAATATGACTTCTTTGGAGCGCCCTAGTTGTAATCTCTCTCTGGTTGGATTCTGTTTTGAAATTGTCAGACAGGGAAAGTGATGTGGATTATATGTCTCCTATCATTATCTTCCATGGATGATTGTCAGCAGGGTAAGTGCGACCCCAGACATTAGTATCATTACTATATGTGATGTTTTTGCTGTATGATGACTGTTTCCTCTATATTAAAAGACACACACACACACACACACACACACACACACACCCCACAATGGAATAAGTCGGGTCTCTTTCAACAATTATATTCTCAAGAGGTATCTAAGAGGAAGTTTCTAAAAAGCTATGAAATACGTTTACAACTATCATTGAGAAAATATACTCCTTGTAATTCTCAAAAGCATGGTCATTATGTCCTGAAACTACACACTTGATTAGAATGCTGAAATCTTGCATATTTTGCAGACATATTAGACTACAAGACATTTACTGTAGTGCACTGTGTTTTATTAGTGTTACACATGCAATACTGAATGAAAATAAATTCAAATATTAAGATTACGTATTTTAATCAACTAAAGAGAGTTCAACACCTAGTGCATATAATATAACAAAAATGTTTCATGCAATATCTTATGTATACAGTTGTCACAGGTGCATATAGTTGTGAATCTGTAACTTTAAAAATGTACACAAGCTACCATTCATTGCATGAGACAAATCAACCCTTTTGTTTTAAGTAATGCTCCCATCTTTTACAGACCTCCTATATAACTTGGATCTTCAGCATTTTATTGTACCTAACATAATACAGGCCATCTGGAAGCTTCAAATAATAAGAGTGACTGTATCATTTGTAATACACTTAACAGCAAATATAGTGGATTTTTCAACGTACAAATTATGAAAAATAAAATAAATGCTGTCTTTGCCTTTCTCAACAGAAATAAATCTCCCAACCCTTCATAAACAGATTAAAGTGGCACCTATTGCATATTAAACACTTCCAGCAACTATATCTAGATTTGGAAGTTATAAATCCCTGAAAACAGGGATTTAGAATGAAAATACTGATAAACCTTTAAATCTAATATCAGGAACACAGAAGTGCTATAAGCCTTCACCATTTACCTCAAAAGAGAGCAAGTGGATCAAGAGGCTATAACCATTTTAAAATGCACAACTGACACCTCTAACATAACTACGGTAGTTATGGAGACACAAACAGCAACAAAGCATGAGTTTAGTTTAAAAACTTAGTGTAGGACAACTTTTTTTTGAAGCTATAGGTGTAAATAAAACTCCACTGCAGTAGTAAAAATATTAAAACAGCAGTTGTGTTTCTTTTAAGATGCACCTAGTTAAAGAAGAGACATCCTTACAGCAAAATAATGCAAGCTGGTTACTAATGAGCTCAGTTCTGTTTGGGTCCCCATTTGTAGAACCCTTTCAAATACAAGGCATCATTTTCATAGTTGGAAAATTACAACTAATTCTTGATTTACAGACAACAGCACTAGATGGAGTTATGTATAATCTATGGATAATGCTACACTCATTGGTAGGTTGCAAAACCAAGCTCAACATAAAATACAACAGCAAAAAGTAATATATAAATATTAAACAGTCTTATTGAATGGCAAGAAGTTCATTGGTTATTTACAACTCTAAAATATTGCCTTGATATTCATTCAATAAAGTAGTTAAATACATTGCTAGTACCAGAGCTGTTTCAAAGGAATATTTCAAAGTACAGTACATATACTAATGAAGCTTCATGTTAATTTTTCAGAGAAAACATCAGTAAAAGTGTGTGGATTTCTACCATTTTCATCTTTAGATTTTAGAGTACTGAAAGATGGATTATGTGTGGTAAGGTATTATAGATTCAGAAGCTGTTAGAAAATGCTTTTATAGTGTTATGCTTAAGAGTAAAATCAACAGAAATTTCCTTGCGTCTTATACATGTACGGAATGTTCTGTATGATGTGTTTTGATTTGAAAATTTTGCATGGTCCATAAAATACATTTACAGTGAAGATGTTCTTGAAAAATAGCCTGTAAAAATCCCCACAAAATGTGAATCATTTTAAAAAACCTACTTGAAGAAAAGCATGTGCATTTAATATCTTTCCAAAACTAAACCAAAAATAACTTGTACCTTAAATTACACAAACACTGTACTAATATTTTTATAGTTGTACATGCTTCATTCTGCATATTTTAGTAATTGTACCTTTTTCTAAGCTACATTTGTCTTTTTCACCCTTTTTGTGATAAACTAGGAGAAACAAAAGGTGCTTTTATTCAGTTACAGATAGATAAAGAACTAGATAGAACATTAAAAATTTCACTAAATTTCTTCACTAATGCAGTAAAATTGATCTTTTTATTACCTTTAATCTACTAATCATTTCTGCTATGCAAATATGTCAAATGATCTACTTTTAATCAATTATGCATTTTGATATTCCACATTAACATTCCAATAGAAGTGATTTCAGAGGTTCTAAATACAGTAATGTTTCATTTTAATAACTACAGATTGGCTTGCAGAAGTTTAAACTCATTGGGGAATCTTTTCCTACTGGTTTGCTTGTGAAATTCCTATTGATATGTATAAGACAGTGATGAGAGAAACCACCTTACAACGTAGGATCACATAGCGCCAGCGATTTTTTAAATTAATGTGGAGTTCAGCTTCAAATTCAATGGCACATTTCCCCAGTATTTATAGAAGTCATTAGCTTTAGACAAACTATTTGATTTTATTAGACAAAATGTTTGAGAATCTTTGTGGGAATACTGAATAATTGACATACAACCTTGTATAATTTCTAAATTAAAATCTCCTTCAAGTGCAAAAACTAACTGAACAATAAATGAATAAATGAACTGTAACTTAATATGCTATCTTTGGCACTTTGAATATATTACAATAAACTTAGTCATTTAAAGTTAAGTAGACAAAAGAACATTCATATTGGTTATGAGGTACATTACCTGATGAATCCTTGGGTGGTCTTAATAGCAACTACTTAGTAAGTCAGGCCTTAATCTGAAACATGATCTGCTAACGCAGAACACTACAACCAGGAGGAGTCTCACTGTAGTCATTGTGGCTCCGCCCAAGCATAATGGTTCATGCTAATATAGCCCAACACAGGGTCAGGACTTTCATACTTAACACTTTTTATGAACCTGGCACAATCAATCAATCAATCTTTTTTCCCATCCCAGGTACTGCCCCATGTCATTTTGGAGAATGAAAAGAAAAACAAGAAATAAAGTCAAGAAGTGAAAGAAGTTATTTACACTGTACAAAGAAATAATTTTCTTCCGAGTACAATGCAATGATGTTGTAATACAGTTACATTGTCAAGAGCTCTCTGATACCAATGGTTTATCTCATAGTGTCCAGAATCAAAACAATTCAAGATGGATTTATTCATTTGTGAAGTCTTAAACATGAAAAAAAAAGTCTTATTCTTTAAAACAACAACAAAAATCAGAAGTTATTTTTAGGCTTTTTCCCTCCTCAGAAAAGCCCACCACATGCCAGTGTCAGAAAAATAAGCAGTTTACAAGAACAAATGGAGAAAACAAAAAACAAACAATCCTGCCACCATGGACATAAAATTTTCTTTCAAAACCAAGAATTTTAACTTCTTAAATCCAATGTTATTCTCCTGCATAGGTTCTGATGCACTTCAGAATTTCACAGTAACAGACAACCCATTTAAGACTTACAAGGCAATTAAAATAAAATAATTTAGTGGATATTAGTATAGTAAAGTTTTTTTTTCCTTACACCATTGTTTCCCATTAGAAGTTGATTACTGTATTTGGTTGATGTGTGAAACAGCACACACTTTTGTACACCATGTTATATGCAAATATAAATGATTAGATGCATGCTTATTCAAATACCTTTTCCATCATCCTTAGTAAAAGCAGACCTTTAAAATGGTTGAAAAGGAATACAGACCTCCTCTTTTTAGTTTCAAGTCTTTATGAGAAATACTTCAGGCATGCCTAAGCATACACCCTTTTCCTAGCAGCCTTGGAAATCAAAGGAAAGATGCATCACATGAAAAACCCAACCTGAGATTGAGTCACTTTAGTTCTTCAGAATCATATCTCTAAGTCAGTCTTCTTATTTCTCCTTCTAAACTTTTTTTTTCTGCTGTAGGATTTGAGTGAAAAAAGTATTAACCTCTTTATCCACCACTTTCTTCAGTCCTACTTCTGACTCGATTAGCATTTTGTTTACACTATTTTAATGTATAAAAAGGCATGCAATAACTTTACAACAAAAACCCATATCGTAATTAGCTTTTAACTTACTGATTTCAAAGTTCAATGTTCATTGTACACAAAATCTAGAATTTAAGTGTGAAAATAACTGATTGAAATACATGCTATTGTTGAACTGACATGACATTTTAAAACATTCTTAAAGTGTACTGTACAGGATATGGCATTTCCTCTTTGTTTCCACTGTTTCTCTCTAATAAATGCTGAGAATTAACTATATTGAAATATCACATTGCAACAATCCATATTCACATCCGGCAAAACGTACCATACAGACTTTAGCATGACACTCGTGATGGAATGCTGTAATACCAAAAAGAGTGACTTTGCATAATAGTGCATCAATAAGTAGTAAAAGTAGACATATGGTATCAAACCGCAATAGGGCTAGGAGTAAGTTATCCTGTAAAACAACTGAACAGACATTTTCAAGGTGTATTATTTACAGTACTGCAAGTAAAATATAGCTAAATGTAATTTCCAAAAAAGAACGTGAGAAATTCATCTACTATATCTCCTATTTGTTTTTTCAAAGTTCTTTAATAAACATAGCACACTACTAGTTTCAATGGTCCCTGCTAGCATTTGGAGGACAAAACCCTGAATCTCTCAGAATGGGAAAGGAGTGGACAATAGAACAAAATTAAGAAATCAAAATGTGTAGTGCAATGTCCTTCCATTAACACATTCAATAAAAAGAACCATGAAGTGTTATTGCTTTAACTTTTGGAAAATTTGCCAGCTCTTCGAGAAGGTTCATATGGCACTCTGAGAATACTAGGTGTTTCCTCCATTACTCGTACAAGAAGATTGTCAATGTAGTCCTCAAGTTCACGGATATGGGTGTCTTTCTTCCTAAGTTGCTCTTTATGTTTCACCAGCTCCTGCAAGACCTCTTCATATGTAAGATTACGGTACCCTGCAATGGCATCAAAAGGATTTCCATCCTATAAATAAAAAAATGAAAAAACATCACAACATTTTAGGAGACATATGGGAGACAATCCAATATTGTGAATTAGTTGAGAAGTTATGAAACAGAAAGTCACTTATGTTATTGTTCTCAAGCAGGGTACACATCACATCCAGAAATAAGCTTCTCTCCATGGTAATATAATGCCCCTAAAATGATTGACCTACCAAGGAGTGGAAGAAGCAAGACAGCCTGGACTATTCAAACCTTACCACCACTATTTTGAGTCCTCTTTCTTTTATTGTTCATCTTTTGAGAGGACTACAACAAAGACTCTATCTAGCTTTTTAATGATATCAGGACTCATCTGTCTCTAATTTGCCATTCTTAGCCTTCAGTGGCTCTCCACGTCCTGGCCTCAATATCTGCTTATTGTATATTAGAACTTCTTATTTTATATTTTGGATGAAGTTAAAAAGCTGCACAAGAGCGCTAATTGCACAAGAGCACTTATCTAGAAAGGAGAACTACCAGAAGTTGAAAAAAGCATGGGCTGCACTGAATTCTAAATTAAGGAGCAAGAGAAACAGCAACATTTTCACCAATGTGTTCTAATGATTCACTATGTGTAGAAGTATTAAAAGAGATGGGTAAGTTTAATTCCCGTACTAAAAGCAATGTACGATCCAGGAAACTATAACCCTAAATGCCTTATTTTCTACTGGGGAGAGATAACATATAATTAAGAAAAGGATAATTAGCAAGAGTGAGTTTATGAAAATAATAGCACTGTTAGACGTGTATAATAATTAGCTTTATCTTGTTCAGAGACTGGGACATTTAAAGATATGAAACATTCGACTAAGTAAAATCATCTAACCTCTCAAATCCTGAACCACTGATTTGAATATAAGGTGAAGTAATTCTTGCTTAGGAGGTATTTTTTGTTTACATTTGAATCTTCTCATTAAAAATGATAAATCAGGCACAATCAGCAACCACTCTGAGCAGTAGACACATACAGAAGTAGCCTGCTTCATTCCTTTTCATTTCAGCACAGCTCAATATTTACACTTTGGCACCCATCTCATCATTAAAATATGCAGGTGGCCAAAGTTTTCAAGTAGGGCTAATTAAAAGTGATGGTGTATTGCAAATCAGTTGGAATGCTACAAGTTAACCAACCTCTCTCCATCAATTGTTTTCTATTAGTAACTCTTGGCACTATTTAACATTTTAGGATTTCTGACTGATTCTGTGAGATTTAATTTCAGCTAAACATCAGTATTTACTGACTAACAGTTAATTTGCTATTGTCAATTTACTAAAAAATCATCATAGCAGATAATTTCTTTCCCCTCATAAAAATACCTAAGTTGGTGAAACTTACAAATCATTTAGTACCACATTTCCAATAATATGTACAGAATAGAAAGCATTTCCAATTCGTAGTCATTCACGTATTTTGCACATTTTCTTCCACCCTGAGGAAGGAAGTTTTTCTGTTTACAGTACTAATACTTCATACTTATCAGAAAAAAATATCAACACTTCCATGTCTAAAAATAAAGGGCTTGCTCAATTTTATAAATTGGAAAACATCTAGATCCAGTATGCAATGATGTTTTTAACTATTAAATATTGTTTCCCAGAATGTTCTGTGTAACATGTATGTTTAAGAGGTTTTCTTACATTCCTTTTTCACCGGAACATCAAGCAGATATACAAGAAAATTTCAGCTAAAGAAAAATAAAGATTCAACTATATATCTGTTTGTTTTTAATACTTAAGGAAAGGACAATGAAACAGTATGGGGATAACTCACATTTTGGTTGTAATTTTCCATTTGAACATTTAGGCAACACAGCATGTTAAAAGATTAAGGAATAATCTAATGTTTACTTTTCAAAAAAAATTGCTAGGACATAAGTATCTTATAAAATTTAAATTTTAGCAAAAGATTTTAAATAGCAAAATATTTAAAGAAGGGTTGTCCTAGTAACCAACTTTATTGGGGTACAAACTGACATCCACAGCAACTGAAGGAGAGCTACAGAGATAAGAAAGTCTTGGCATTCTCTGATCCTATTGTTCTAATGAGGAATTTTGCTCTGGGAATATCATCTCAGCTGCTTTCACATCTTTTGTCCTACATGCTTCATCTCCCTTTCAGTTCTTAATTAGGCCTTAAAGAGCTCATGCTGCCCTTTCAATTGGCTACTGCTCCTGTTTAAACATTGCTTTCAGAGACAGGTGTTGGCACCAGAGTAGAAGATATACAAACTTAATTGCTAAACACTACATCCAAGGGAAGAAAAAAAAGTTACTTGGTAGAGGGCTATTATTGCAGAATCTAATATAAATGACTTCAAATATCTTAACAATAATCATGAACATTCAAATTTTTCAAATAGTTTCATTCAAAAACTAAGGGATATAAAGATAGTGTCTTCTCCTCTTGATTATATCTTGCATTAAATAAACACCACCTCAGAACCCTGCAACTGACATTTAGCATAGTTGGTATTCCAAAGAAACATCACAACATCAAGGATTTCTTCTATCACCTTTAAATAAAATAATTCACATCGTATTTCTTAAAAGAATTCTAACGATGCTTTTACCAACAATAAATTACATGATTTGAGGTAGTACATTTACAAGCACATAGAAACTGTAATTAAGGTTACTTTACAGACAATAGCTGCTAAGTTAAATCAATTTTTTGATGTTGCTTTTTGTCAGAGATTAAGTAACTGCTTGGTAGAATTCAGTTTACTATCTGATCAAAGGCAGTCTTCATATATTCTGACATCTGCCACCAGTTTCTTACATTATGAAAACTTGGGCATTTATTATGAAACATCAAAAGTTATCGCAAGTCATTTACATAATATAGTGAAATACAAACAGTATAAAGTCCTATTTATTTGTCTATGCAACTTATTTTTTTAAGAGGAAAAAGGAAACCCACTTTTAAAGACCTGATCTGCTCACAAAACAAATTGTAGCAAGATTATATTTTCTTTTATACAAAGAAATTACATAGTAAATGTGTAGAATTTTTTTCTTTTTTATTTCTTAGTACACACTATATTTTTTTGCTATTTCTAGGGCCAAAACAACTATTCCAAAGAATAACTTCAAGTCTCTTTATTACAAGGCCTTATTGCTGTTCTTCATTAGGTTGTTCATTTGTTATTTGTATTTCTAACCATAACATATTTACTCATTTTCCTAAACCTGCAGATGACTTGCATTTTGATTAGCCTACTAAAAACTGTCCTTCATAAAGAATAATAGACTTCACAGATGGGAAAGACCTGTTAAGATCATCTAGTCCAGGGGTTCTCAAACTTCATTGCATCATGATGCCCTTCTCACAACAAAAATTACTGGGGGACTGAAACCTGAGCCCACCCAAGCGGCAACGGGGATGGGGGGGTAAGCAAATCTAAAGCCCAAGGGCTTCAGCCCCAGGAAGGGGGCCTGTAACGTTACCCCTGCCATTCAGGGCTGAAGCTCTCGGGCTTTGGCTTTGACCCCAGGCGGTGGGGCTCAGGCTGCAGCTTCTGCAAGTCTAAGCCAGCACTGGAGACCCCATTAAAACAGGGTTGCGATCCACTTTGGGGTTCCAAACCACAGTTTGAGAACCGCTGATCTAGTTCATCCCCTGCCAATGCAGGATTGTTTGCCAGGCAACATATTCTAGTGCTTTGTCCAAACTTATTTTAAAATGGTTGAAGCAAAAGGTGTCTCACTACTTCCCTTGGGAAGATCTATTCTACACTATAACTTCAGCGGTTATTCCAAATACTCTGCAAAGTCTCTTTTCAGTTCCTTTAAATTAACCCAGTCTCCGACCAGGAAAGAGAGACTTTTGTTAAGAATTGCTGGATAAAACAAGCAGGAAAGTTTTTAAAATGTTCATATTAGAAGTTAATAAAAAACATGTTTGGTAATTTATTCTATTTCAGGCACCAAGTAGGTAGAGAACTGATAGTTCTCCATTACATTGTCACTCACCCTTGTTTTCCTGAGGTCTTCAATGCTTGCAGGATTCATAGTAAAACTACGGGAATAACAAAAAACAAAATATTACAGGTATGTACTCATCAATAAAAACACCATTTTGAAGATAACTTTGTACCGAATGTCAACATTACTAAAATAGCTTATATGAAATGTAAAAACAGTCACATAATTTCTTGACTTCAAACATTTAAGACACAAAATCAAAGATAATTTTCATAAAACAATATGTAAGCAACATTTCTAAAACTTATAAATATATTAGAGTTAAAATCATGATATTATAATTATACTGACCATTAAACACAGAAATTAAGACTTTGGGGAGATGGTTGCAAATGATAATTCAACAATTTGCTCTGCAGTAGTATGCAAAATGCATTTTTCAGAACTTTATAATTTTAGATCAAGTTAAAACTCACATTTTCATTTTTTGAAATCATGTTTTCTACTCTAAACATACATGAAATTGCTATAATTTTTCATTGAAAAATAGAATAATAGCCTTTTAAAGATTTTTGTTTTATTTTGTTTTTTTTTTGGTAAGTGAATCAACTGTTCAACCAATAGCCCTGGAAATTCAGGTTCTCTACGGATGAGACCAGGTAAACTTCAGATAATGAAAGTCACAGTCTGCACATATCACACTGTCATTATGCTTCAACTTGACCTGAAAAAGATCATCTCCAGAGGTGAGATGTTAATACAGTTTCGATGTCCACTTGGTCATACATCTCTAGACTGAAATTGTCATTACAAAGGTACCAATTAATGCCAATTTTTCTGGTGTCTTTTTACTGGAGATCGCTTTTCAGAAACTCAGTTGAAATCACTAGTTCATTTTATAGATCAAAAAACCATCTCACATTAACAATGCTTACCCTCTACCAGATCTAACATGAAACAATTTTTTTTCCTCCTTCCAGTTTTATGCTACTTGTCTAGCTTTTCTTCCCGGCTCAACACTACTGCTGCTAGTTTTATTCTGATCCAATTCTTTTTACCCATTTAGCTCCTCACCCCTCTTACTCAATTTTCCAAAATCCCCATTAGTAAACTTCCCACAGAACTTCTTGTAGCCCATTGCTTTCATTTAGCACATACCCCGAACTCCACTACTCCCTGCAGCAGTCATAAACAAGTATTTTTGGTGATCCAATAGTGCACACACACACACACACACACACACACATTTAGAATACTTTGGTTACAGTGTATTAATCAAAAATTAAATAAGTATTTTACACTGGACAGTATATACTTCATTTATCTGTTTTTAAATGGATCAGACTAAAGGAGAAGATACAAATATAAATAGCAACATGCTTTAAAAGAAGCATAAGATCAATAAATAACCACTCAAACCTATTAAATTATTCACATATAAAAACACAGCTATTTTAAAATTTTCCCAAATTAACTGAGAAAATAGACTGCTGATATGGATAATACTAAAGTTGCCATTGTCAAAGTGGCAGGCATGTATGTATATACTGTAATTTTCTGAATATATTTTCATTTTCAAAACCAATGCTTTGTGTCCTTTTATAGTTGTTACAAATGATTACTGAAATAACATTTACTCTCTGGAAAATGGGTTCAGATTCTAGATTATAATAATAAATTATCTGACAGCATTATTTTTAGTCCCTGTATTATATATCACAAAATCTACTATTTGGTAAGACTGTAAAGGTTATATATAGCCCAGGAGCACACATGTACTGAAAGTGCTGAGGCTGAAGCTTGCTGGCAGAGCTTTTGCCAAAGGGCCCTTCTCAATGCTTGCTTGCATGTAACCTGTATCAAACCATTCTGATCAATCCAAAGCCTCCTTGGCTCATGAGTAATGAATTCACCTTTAATTTTTAAAAGGAATAAGAAAAAAAAATCTCAATAGCCTAGTACTCATGAATACATTAAACAAACTGGTGCATGAAAAAGGAAAATTAAATTTGGTAATGAAACATTTCAATTTCAGGCTACTGAAAGGTTATTACAAGCATCTGAAAGAACAATTTTAAAGCTATGAAAAACACTGTACAGCATTTGTAGTTTTAATATAAAAAAATTAACCTAAAATAAGTAATGGCTATTTTGTTGCTGTCCATTCCTTCCTTTGCTAAGCCTATAAACCTTTGATCATATATGTAGTTGATATGGAAGAGTAGAATAGGCATATTTTATATACAGGCTTGGAAGGATTAGATTTTTGTTGTAAATGTCAATTTCACTACACACACACACACACACAGTGGAAGAAGTATTTTCATCTATAATGACAGAAATTCAGACAAAGTAAGAAAAAATGCTGCTTGAAAATTTAGAGTTTGATTTAAGATCTACTTTGTATATTTTAACATTTGATGTTGATGACTTGTGTTTTAATGTTATAAAGCTTTAACTTTTTGAATCTCAACATCTACTGTCATTAAATAATTGTTGTCTATTGCCCTCCCTGCATAATTTCCTGCAATGGTGAAAAATTAAATTGATAATAAAAAATGAAAAAAAAAGTTTAAAAAGTAATATACTTCCAAATTATAAAAAAAAAAATAAACATTGAATTCTCCCAAGCCTATTTATATAGCAAGTATTTTGCAGTTATACAGCAATTAAAGGCCAAATGAGCTCTAGGAATGTTTGGTCTTCGGTTTATACTGAAGCCAGTGAACCAACTGCAATATTTAGAATATTACATAAACACTGGATTACATGAACAGTCACAATTGTGAGGGAAAAGGTGTCTGAGGAATCAAGTTCTGGTTAATTTCTATTATACTGGTTTGTACAGTGATCTGAGGTGTTCTGTCCTGTTCACTAGAGAACAGTTTTGAATGAGGGGCTTCTTTCATCAGGTATTGTCTACACATCTAAAGGCAGGAACCCTCCCACAAGGTCTGCCTTTTAGTCTCACTCTGATGTGTCAAACACATGATGAACTACTCATTCATGGCTATCTTTTGTGATCTGTTCTGAGGACAAAAAAAAAAATGAGTTAAGTGAACTGGATCGAATTAGCTTGGTGAAAACCAAGAATGTCTTTATTTAATGAAGTGTGGCGTTAATCTGGGATACCTTTCTTTTGAAACTGTTTCCTCATGTCAGACAAGATATAGAATAATACAATGACTGCTCAACTGAGTTTCTGAAAGGTTAAGGAAGAAAGATCTTTTATAGCACTGAACTACTTAAATAAAAACGCTCCTGTGAAATAAGTTCTGAGATACCTACTCTTCTTTATCTGCTATTATGGAAGAGTAACAGTCACTACACAATAAATCTGTATTTTGAAATTAGAAATATAAACCACTGGGAGTACTGACTTTTTTAAAACTGAAAAACATGCACACTTATTATGACACTGCAGGCATCTTAATTCCATCTACAAAATTAGCAAGTGTTATGTTTGGTACGTAGTTAACTGCAATTGCACACAAATATGACAGCAAGATTACAAATGAAGCACACACTATTCAAGTTTTAAGACATAAGTGGGAAATATTCTCCTTCCCAATGAAGCAGGAAGAAACAGGTGCTCTGAAACCTTGTAATTTTTTTATTTTTATTTTTAAATGAGAAGGTCTAACTAACTAACTTGGGAGCTCCATGGTCTCATTGAGCCTAGCATGGTTTCCTGCCAGCTCTTCCAACCAGAGGTGAGCCTGAGCAGTTCCAGACTCTCTCAGCTGTACTCATAACTCACTAACTGAGAACCCTAGAATACCTTTAAAATTGCAAATATAGGTTTTTCTGCATGTGTCGTGTATTTGAAGTTACTGGGCTCTTTTTGTTTCTTTTGTTTCATAATGCCACACCCTTAACTTTAATTTATTATTTTATTTGATTATAATTATGTAAAAAGAAACAAAATGACACACTTTTACACTATATATAAATACAGTATTGATCATAAGTCTTTCCATCTCTTCAGCAACATTTTCTTAACTACACAAGGCCATTCTGATTTTTTAACTGCAGTCATTGATGTAACCAATGCAACATGTTTCTATACAATATGTATATCTGACTGATAAAACAAAGTATATCAGTTTTGCTATTCTTCTAATGGTAGCAGTACACAACATAGCCAAAATAGTTAAGGTCCTATCCTTATTTTTCCCAGGGTTTGATATACTGGCAGTGAAGTTTTTCTGTGGAAACATGACAAAAATATGTTCACAGCTTGGAAGCATTTTTTTCATGTTTGTTTTTAAAGTGTGGTTCCACTGTCAAAAGTGACTGTAAAAATTGGCATTGTGGTATTTTATATTTATCGTTTCTCATTTACTTCAAAACTAAATTTGCTCAATTTACTAAACAACTCTGTCAACTCCTCCTGGAAACCAAAAGTCAAATTGGTTCTTTCGGGCTCACAGGTCACCACCATCAAAACTGTGTTGTGTATATGCCCGGCTGCTATTTCACAAAATGGATTTTGTATACATTAGCTATTAGAAAGGCATGCTCACATGCAAAGTAAATATCAATTTTAACAGGATTTTGCAGCTCCACAAACAACTGTTCCAGAAGACAGGGTACCATTGTTCAGTCACCGCATGGATGATCCTAATATAAATGATTTATTAATTTTAGTAGGAATAGTATGTAAAGTGTAGTTTAAAATTGCCAATACATTCCAAAATGACTAAAACAGATATCAAAATAAGCTTCATTAAGATGACAATGGGCCCAAAGATACTTAAGAAAATGAAAGGTTTCAGAGTAGCAGCCGTGTTAGTCTGTATTCGCAAAAAGAAAAGCAGTACTTGTGGCACCTTAGAGACTAACAAAATTTATTAGAGCATAAGCTTTCGTGAGCTACAGCTCACTTCATCGGATGCATTTGGTGGAAAAACTTGCATCCGATGAAGTGAGCTGTAGCTCACGAAAGCTTATGCTCTAATAAATTTTGTTAGTCTCTAAGGTGCCACAAGTACTGCTTTTCTTTTTAAGAAAATGAAAGAGATAATTGGTAGGTCAGCTGACTTCCGCTGCTACTAAACACTGCTTATTTACTCCTTCTGCTCTTTTTTAGCACCTTGATCCATGTAGCTCCTTTAACTCCCATCCTGTGTTGTAAAATAACCTCCATGTCTTCTTTCAAATCCCTCCCGGGTAATACACTACTCCTCTGAAGTGTTTTCACTGATAATCCACCCACCAATCTGCCACAAACATTATACCCCCAATTTAAGACCTAGTCTACACTTAACAAGTTTTCTGGCAGAACTAAGTTAGTAAGGGATGATTTTTTTTAATTAGCTTAGTTATCCCAGTAAAAGTTCTACTGTAGACACAGTTATACTAGAATAAGGCACTTTATACCAGTAATGCTTATTGTGCTTCATTAACCACAATAAACTATATCACCATAAATATTTTTATACTGCTATAATGGCATCTACACTAGGATTTGTTGGTTTTTTTTAACCACTTTAAGTATGTCAGCATAGTTAAAAGTGGAAAAGCTTTTAACTGTATACAAGGCTTTAGTATTTGTCTGTCAGAATGGTGTTATTCCAATTAATTTTAATGGGATTATTTATGAGAGTAAAGTTAGGCTATGTCTACACTGCACTGTTGGTAAAACTTTTGTCGGTCGGGGTGTAAAAAAAACAAAAACAACAAAAAAAAACCCATCCCCCCCGACAAAAGTTTTATTGACAAAAAGCACTGGGGTAGACAGTGCTTTGTTGGCAAGAGACGCTCTCCTGCCGACAAAGCTACTGCCCCTCGTTGGGGGTGATTTTATTTTGTTGACAGGAGAGCTCTCTCCTACTGACAAAGAGCGGCTACACTGTGTACCCTACAGCAGCATGGTTGTAATGGCACAGCTGTGCCGCTCTAAGGTGTGCAGGGTAAACATAACCTTAGACACATACATAAGTGTCAGCAGGATTAGGATCTTAAAACGTAAGAACTTTGAGGCAGGGACCAGATTTTTCTCTATGAATGTATAATGCAAAGCATTCTGATGACACTCAAATGAGAAAAAAAATGATGAAGTGTTTTTTCCTAGCGGGGAGAGATCACAATTAATAAAAAGGGAAAAGTACAAAAGATTGTTAAAACACAGTAAGGGCTTTGCTTTTATCATCAAAGCAACAAAATATTGTGATGTTTGAAATGATGGTTGTCACTGCCCTGAGCTGTGCAAACTTTTGATGTAGAAGGAGTTTCAGACAAGTCCTACATGCCACATGTACAGTATTTAAGCACAATTGTGAGAAATAGACACTTAATCCATAGAACATTAAGGAAGCTCATCTACCTGCTAGTTCCTATTTCATCCATCACCCTAAAGGAATCAAGGCATTTCACACCCTTTCCATGACTCCAGATTGCCAGAACCACCCCCAACAACCGCACACACTGCCCACAGCATGCTCTCTTCCCAATTTTCCACTGCTAGCCATATCGTTAGACTCTACATCTACATCCCATGCTGGCTTCCATGAATGTTCCATACCTGGTCTCTCAATGCAAACATCCCTTTATCAGTTCTACTCTCCAGAAGAGGGGTCATGACTTAGCACCAGGGAAGTAAATCACATCAGCAGAACAGGCCAATGAGAAGAGTATAGACACAAAATCAGCTGCTGTGAAATGGTGTAGGAAGAAACATATTCCAATCAAGAGACCTGTCCAACATCCAAATGCCAGAAACCTATGCTCCCTCCTAAGCACAGAAAATTCTACCTCGCATAGTCCTTAGCCAATTCCCCCATGTCACTCACATGGGAATCAGCTAGCTTCCTAAGGGTTATATTATTTATATCTTATTTTATCAGGTTAAATCAGATCCTTTATTTTCCTGGAATTAATTTTTTAGAATCTAAATTTTATTAAATAGTAAAACCTGTTTGAAATTTCCTGGCTTTTATTACTTTGACTTCAACTTTAACTTATTTGAAGTCACAGCTGAAACTCCCCTTAACTCCTGTCACAATGAAAAAAAGTGACTAGAAAAAAAATGACATAAGCTAAGACAGACAGACTTACCATAGTTATGATTTTATGGGTTGTCTTGGTTTGCATCATGACCATAAAAATATATTATTTTATACTTAATTTATCATGTGTGTATGATTTTTCCACCAGTTAAATACATTTATTTAATCACAGTGATATAAAATACCTAATTTTCCTTCCAATACAGCCACCTGGAAAGAGTTAGGTAGTTTGGTGATTGTACATTACTTGAATAGTCCTTTCTAAGTTGCTCTGATCAGTTTTATGATTGAGACTTATGTTCTTGAAGATTTATGATGGTAAACAAATAAAACAGACATATTGGCTGTTTAAATACTTGGTTTCTGAATATCTAGAGATTAAAGCAATGTTTATAAAAAAACTGCTATACAACAAATTTAAAAATATTACAGCTGGAGCAGTTTACTTTGACACTGTGATGAGTATGCGGCAAACATTTCTAACATACTGTATGTAAATCATATTTCCCCTAAGGAGCAAGAGCTTTTAGATACTCATCTTTCACTATTCAGATTAGTTATACAATCACTACTGTGTATAACTTTTCAGTATAAAGTATGTATTTACATTAGTCTTTACTATTCAAAGTATTAAAATCTTCTTGGTTAATGTAATATCAACAGAGTTCAGTGAGTGCTTTCATCATGTGTTACACAGTGCCCATTTTACAGGTAATTTGTAAGTTACACCAATTCATTTTTTTACTTTACTTAACATGCGTATTTCAGTTGAAATAGATCACTCCTATCCAAAATCTTTGGACTGTGGAATGTTTCTTTACTCAGAAGTGATGCACCTTTCAGGTTTCTTTCTCTTTCTTTCTTTCTTTCAAGTAAGTTTCATGAACTTGAAATTAATTGTAAATTTATTTTCATAAAAATATATATGAATATAATCCTACCACAACATACTCTAGGGGGAAAAAAGGAATAAATGCAGATGATATAGTTAATGAAATTCAAACACTAACTTTCCTTCAAATATTACCAGCCATAGTAGGCTAGTAATGAAGACACCACTTCCTAGGGGAAATTACAGTGCAAGATGGCAGCTATGGAAGGATGGATTGGACACATTATTGCCATCTACTTCCCAATGAGATTCTGGTGAACAATGTTTTGGGATTCACTACTATATAAATTGTTCTGCCACAAAGCAATCATTCAGGGCTTTCTGGAATTTATTGCGACTCACAAGGCTGCAAAAATAATACCAGGAATTGTTGTTGTTGCCATCCTTCTATTTTGTTAACATTTCTATGAATTTGCAAGTTAAGAGTGTTAAGGAGTTAACAACAAATCTTGGATGGAAGACACTTTGTTGCATCTCATCCTCCATCTACATGTTGCGTATACAGACCCCGATTCTACAATAAGTTATTCACGAGCAGAATCCTGCATTCTTCAATCTGAGAATTCAAGGAGCCTTGTACACAGAGCTCACTGCAGAATTGGGGCCTTAGACTGTAAACCCTTCAAGGCAGGAACCTTTTCCTCATACTTGAAGAGCACTTACTATATAACTAATTTAGGGTATGTCTACAGAGGCGACGTTAAGCACTATGGCAGCAGTGCTTTAACATGGCTGTGTAGTCGCGGCTCTAGCACTAGGAGAGAGGTGGTTGTAAAACCACCTCCGCGAGAGGAATAGCTACCAGCACTGGGAGCGCGGCTCCCTGCACTGTAGGACTGTCTACACTGCCACTTTACAGCGCTGAAACTTGCATCACTCAGGGGATGGTTTTTTACACTCCCGAGCAAAGGACGTTTCAGCACTGTAAGTGTCAGGGTAGACGACGCCTTAGTACTATACCAATAAGGTTAATAATGAAACTTTACATTTACATAGAAATTTTTATGCAGAGAACCGAAAGAACTTTGCAAAACTTAGACCACATCACCCTCTCAGCAAGACTAATTAGACTAATTTTAAAGATTGGTGAACTGTGGAAAAGTGGTTGTGACTTGTCCTGAGTCACATAATAATATTCTCCACAGATCAGATAACAGAACCTAGACCCTTAGGTGCTCTAACCAATAAACCACAATTGTTCTCAGATATTGGACTTAATCTGATCCATTGTACTAAGAAACTGTCAGCTGTTACACTGAGTGTCTATCACAACTAACAGCCTGCCTATTCGTGTATAAAAGAAAAGAGTGGCTGCTCAATAGAGGCAGAGAGAAAAACAGACTGAGGTGGAAGTGAAATATAGGTCAAAAACTTTTCTTAGTAATTCAGAAAACTCCAACCAAATACTTTTTAATTTGGGATTAATATAATGTAAACTGCAACAATACTTCTTTTAAAAGTACAATTTATGTGATTTGAAATTACATTTTTTCTTTTGAAAAAGTGCAATCATGAAATATAATAATTTTAGAACACCTTACTGGAGGTCACTTTGTTATATTTATGAACAAAAGATAAAGGACATAATTCTCCACTGCTGTGTACCTTCTGTAGCCATTTACATGTATGCAAAGAAAATAAAAAGTAGGTGTAAAATGCCAAATGAGAATAGTAGTTTTACCCCCACTTTGCACATGTGTAAATTGCAAGAGAAGTTACATGGCAGTAGAGAATCAGTTCTACAGTGGGTTGAAGACAGATTCCAAGATGCATAATGGGGCTTTCTGAAAGTGCTGAGAGAAGAACAAGTGTGGTAGGCCATGCACAGGGGCCCTGCTGGGATAATGGTTTAAACTCTCTCAGGCCTGGTCTACACTAAAAAGTTAGGTCAAGCCAGCTATGTCACAGCCCTGAGCGATGTAGTTAAGCCAACCTAAAAACTTTGCAGTATACAATGCTAGGTTGAAGAAAAAATTCTTCTGCTGACCTAACTATCACCTGTTGGGAAGGTGGTTTTTCTACACCAATGGGAGAACCCCTCTCCCTTGGCATAGGTAGCATCTATACTGAAGCATTACAGTGGTGCAGCTGCACCGTTGTAGTTTTTAAGGGTAGACAAGCCCAGAGAGGCAGTTTCAAATACAAGTACCTTGAAATAAGTGAACTAGCACTTTGAATACAACCACTAGATGTAAGCACCACTATTTCCAGGTTACTATTAAACATACAAGTGCAATAACTGAATAATTGGATTCAAATGGATTAAAAGACTATTTGAACTTCAAATATAAAGATGCAGTGATTTTGTACTATATGCCAGACTGAATTTTATTACAGTTTCTATAAACAAAATTGGCTAATGTCAATAACCTTAAATAAAAAGGGAATATTTCTAACCATTTAAATATTTTTATTTTTATTAGGCATTTTTATACCAAGCTAAGAAATCTAGTTTTGAACAGATGGTACTCTAGCTGAATGATTAATGATGTTTCATCCTCAAGAGATGTACTATGCATCATTCAGGTCACTCTAGTTTAGATTGTGTAAGCACTTGAACTATAAGGCACAAATTCAGGGATCTATAACTCAGCTTCAAAAATTCACTCCAGATTGAAAATAGGTATTTAAAGTCTCAGGGTCAAGAACTATTTCTAAAGACTTCAGAACTAGTTCTATTATTAATTTATTTTACATCAGTGAGGAAAAAAAAGGGAAGTTTGTCAGTTTTAGATTCTTTGAACATTGGTTTAAATTAAAAAAAACAACTTCACTTGAATAAATGAAATTTGAGAAAATAATCTAAAGCAATTACAATTTTTAAAGACTTGAATAGCCAATGAAGACTGCTTTGACTGGAGTCTACTATATATGCGCAGGAACTGAATTTCAAAGGATTTTATATGCCTTAATATGCATTTACAAGACTGTAAAAGCTTGTAAAAATCTTGTAATTATTTAGTAACATGAACTTTAAGCACCATCTGTATTTATAAAATAGGTAGTCTAATCAGAGATATCTGATTCGTTTACTCAAGCCAAGACCAATTCAAACTGTTAATAGAATGGCCCCGTAAGAGTCCATCACTGTTCCAGTCCAGCGTAGGTAGTGACCGAATCATTGAAAAGTTGCTTTGTGGTGGCCTGGGGGTTGGTGATTTCAGCCCTGTTCAGAGTTCATTTGTGTGCAGGTTACAAAACCACAATCACAGCTGGCAGGTTTAGCTCAAATGTCAAGACAGAGACATGATGAAGATGTAACTACTCTCTCACTACAAGGGATGATCCTTCCACATCAGAGATTAAGCACATTGGCAGGGTGGGAATTCTGTACTGCTCCTGCAAGCATTGTACTTGTTCTGTGCTTCAGAAAAAAGGTTAGACTGGTGCCTTACATACTGAATTCACAGTTCATATTAAAATTCTATAATATAATATACTCATTCTATCATTTTCATAATATTTTCAATAGGTTAGGAGATCAAACTAGTTCTAATTTAACTAGAAATGTGGCAATTTAGCTATAATCTCATGAATACCAGCAGAGGAAAGTGAAGAAAATAAATAAAATGCCATCCAATTTAAAGTTAATACAGTAACAATGTATGCAACTGCTTACAGAGAAGAAATTTTACGAAGTCAGGAAAAAAATAAAAATTCAAAACAGTGTAGCTACACACCTATGTTTTATGAATGATTGACAAAAGACAAATACATTGAGAGACTTCATTACTGAAGCAGGCACAATAATGGGTTTTCTGGAAGCAGGATCTCCTAAACAAAGTATAGGAAGGAAAGCAGCTAAGAAGAGAGATGCATTGTAACTTTTAAAAGGAATAAGCAACATTGCACTCCTTTGCACCATTCCTGTAATAGGCTCTGTGCAAGAGCAGGGGTCTACTCACATGGAGCTTATTGCAGAAAGAGAGCCCCAGTGCATCATGCTCCAGGGCGAAATTGAGAAGTAACAGTGACACATACTAAACTTTAATGAAATTTTAAAGCCTGAAAATATACTGTGTGCTGCTCTTTGTCCTCAGTTGGTATGTTCTGGTCACTCTGATGCTCTCAAAATTCCTGTAATTTTTGTGCCATCTGACTCTCAATCTTTATGTTCTGTGAAATAGCATCTGAAAATGAAGAGACGGCAAGAGCTGTTTGGTGAGAATACAGTGACGAGAGGTCAGGAAGACAGGAGCAATGCAAAAATCTGTGTTATTTCAGACTTTCACAATTAGTTGAAGTATTTGTAAAGAGAAAGTTATCATCATCATTACTAACAGCAGACACCGAGGGCTGACTGTTAAGCATGATGAGATGCACAACCACTGAGATTCACTGAAGAGACAAACTGTCAAATCTAGGAACGGTTCTCAAAACAAGAAAGAGAAGCAAAACAGAAAAGGAGTACTTGTGGCACCTTAGAGACTAACAAATTTATTTGCGCATAAGCTTTCGTGAGCTCACTTCATCGGATGCAATGGAGAGTGATCACTTAACGTGAACTATTACCAGCAGGAAGGAGTGGGGGGGGGGAAAAAAGGAGGAAAACCTTTTGTGGTGATAATCAAGGTGGGCCATTTCCAGCAGTTAACAAGAATGTCTGAGGAACAGTAGGAGGTGGGGTGGGGGGGAGAAATAACATGGGGAAATAGTTTTACTTTATGTAATGACCCATCCACTCCCAGTTTCTGTTCAAGCCTAAGTTAATTGTATCCAGTTTGCAAATTAATTCCAATTCAGCAGTCTCTCCTTGGAGTCTGTTTTTGAAGTTTTTTTTGTTGAAGGATAGCCACTCCTAGGTCTGTAACCCAGGAACCTATCCTTGCAACAAAGCCCGTTGCCAGCTCTGTCCACATATCTATTCGGGGGACACCATCATAGGGCCTAATCACATCAGCCACACTATCAGAGGCTCGTTCACCTGCGCATCTACCAATGAAATATATGTTATCATGTGCCAGCAATGCCCCTCTGCCATGTACATTGGTCAAACTGGACAGTCTCTACGTAAAAGAATAAACTGACACAAATCAGACGTCAAGAATGATAACATTCAAAAACCAGTCAGAAAACACTTCAATCTCTCCGGTCACACGATTACAGACCTGAGAGTGGCTATCCTTCAACAAAAAAACTTCAAAAACAGACTCCAACGAGAGACTGCTTAATTGGAATTACTTTGCAAACTGGATACAATTAACTTAGGCTTGAATAGAAACTGGGAGTGGATGGGTCATTACATAAAGTAAAACTATTTCCCCACGTTATTTCTCCCCCCACCCTACCCCCTACTGTTCCTCAGACGTTCTTGTTAACTGCTGGAAATGGCCCACCTTGATTATCACCACAAAAGGTTTTCTTCCTCCACCCCCCCTCCTTCCTGCTGGTAATAGCTCACCTTAAGTGATCACTCTCCGTGGCATCCGATGAAGTCAGCTGTAGCTCACGAAAGCTTATGCTCAAATAAATTTGTTAGTCTCTAAGGTGCCACAAGTACTCCTTTTCTTTTTTGCGAATACAGACTAACACAGCTGCTACTCTGAAGCAAAACAGAGTAAATAAAAACCTTATTTTTTTAAATGCAACTTTTAGGTGTGTTTGAAGTAGCAAAAGAACATTTAAAAACACAGTAAGTGGTCACTATAGATTACAGGATAGAAGGAATGCAGGTTTTATTTGTATTTGTTGTTATGCTATATATTCAAATAATTTCAATTTCTATAAGAATTTTGTAAGTATTTCTTACAAACGCAATTGTATGTAAAGATGCTAATATTACAGTATTAATGTAATACACATAAGAGGTGACAAAGTTAGTATGGGAATAACACCTATATTTTAAGCACTATAAATTCTCTTTTGGAATCAACACAAAAGGTGGGTAAATGTCCACGCCCTGTATGCTATTGTGACCTTTCCACATTAACAGTCTTTGACCAAATTGATAGTATTTTTCTTCCAAAACTGTGTGGATGGCCAACAGGTTGGTACACCTATGCCCCGATATAACGCTGTCCTCGGGAGCCAAAAAA
The DNA here is from genome assembly GCF_009764565.3 of Dermochelys coriacea. Taxonomy (NCBI): domain Eukaryota; kingdom Metazoa; phylum Chordata; order Testudines; family Dermochelyidae; genus Dermochelys; species Dermochelys coriacea. The sequence goes on along the minus strand of NC_050074.1, from coordinate 111,159,989 downwards.
TCTTACCGTGTTATAGGTGAAACCGCGTTATATCGAACTTCCTTTGATCCACCGGAGCGCACAGCCCGACCCCCCCCCCCAAGCGCTGCTTTACTGCATTACATCCAAATTCGTGTTATATCGGGTCACATTATATCGGGGTATAGGTGTATATCTAAATGCATATATGAAGAATCCCTCCTCCACTTCTATATTTACCATCCTCTTTCCTTAAAATACACAACATAAGAAGTATTTTATAAGAAACCAGAAATCAAGAAAGTAACCAAAATTTCTCTTAGTTTTTCTGAGTGGTTTGATCAGAACTCAGATATGTGAGGAGAGAAAGCTCTTCTTATTTACTATAGCGGCATTTAACTCAATCTAAGTCTGCTCAGCTTCTGGAACATCTAGTTCACAAAGTTTATTCAGTTGTTCAGCTGACTTTTTTCTAAAACAGACAATGATTATAGATAAATGGCACTTTGTAATAATTCCTCTCATGCTTCCTTAGTATGTCATTTCCCTTTTGGGGTGCTACATCCATTTGATATTCTATAATGAAATTTCAATCTTAACTAGCTCCTACACTGTTTAAGTGTAGAATTACCATTATGATGACTACCCTGTCATGGAAATATAATCTAAAGAGTTATTTTTAAATGATTCTTAGAAAGTTCATATACATCTATCACATACATCACTTTCCTAAATCTGCCATTTGATCATACTAGTAACAACCTGTCAGCTTTAACTATTGGACTATTTGTTACCCTGTGTCCAGTACCCAGCTCGTTAATTACCTAAACTCCTTCTGTAGGTCTTGTTAATTACCCATCTTCTGTCTCAGAGGACCTTGTTAATAACTTGTACAATCTCTCTAAAGAGGTCCTAACAACACATTAGAATTAAAGATGCTTTTCTTTTAGCACCTGTCAAGTGGTGTAAATTGAGAAATTTTCACATCAGTTTATTAGCTTACTGTTGTGTATTTTTAAACAAACAATTTTAGAGAAAAGATGCACAAAGGTTTGGTCATTTTATGAAGGGTTTTTATTTTTCGAAGACAAATATTTATTTATTTAGGTGTGTTCGGTATAAAGACAACATGGCGGGTGTCCACAGATTAACCTCCTGAGAGCTCTATCAATTAATGGGAGTAATTACAATAATGAATGCAATATAATATATAGGGCAAAAGTTTCAAAGCAGTGGATTAGGAGTTATGAAGACAAATCCTATTACTGTTAAAGGATGACTAGGAATACTAGCATATATTGTATGCTTAGTGACTGTTCATTGGCTGCATGGTGTAAATGCCTTGGAACTAATGGATTTTTATACATTTACAAAAAGTGCATTTTCTTTTACTGTAAGCCCATAACTTATTTCAAATATCAAGAAGTTAGCATTGAAGTCTCTAATGCTCATTTACACCAGACAATAAAAAAGAAAATAATCCTTGCCATTTACACAATACATTACATCTTCAAAGCCTTAAATCAACTCTAATATCATCCTCACAAAATTTTTAAGGGGTACAGAAGCATCATCCCCATTTTACAAATAAGGAAACTGAAGCAGAAAGTTTAAATGACTTGCCCAAGGGTAGAGAACGAGCTCTTGCCAGAGTGGAGATTATCAGAAATTACAAATTCCTATATCTCCATATTTCCAACATCTCTTACTCTTGCTGATTTTATTGTAATTCTCTAACAGAGGGTTAACCCTTATTAAGCTAACCAGACCAATGAAAATGAAATCCTGCTTTCCAAGCGCTACTGCATCCATCTAACTGTTAGGAACAAATAGATGCTGTAAGCAAACTACTCACATCTCTCTCCACTTCTGAAGTGGCAAACACAATTACTTTTTATTTTCATAATGTATTGTTTTATACTAGCAAGGATAATCAATAAGGTGGGCAACTAGTGGATTGGCTAGGTGATGAACAAAAGCCTCCTTCCAGGAACTCATTTAGCCAACAATTGTTGGCTATATCTATACTACCAGGAAATGCTATTCCTCAAATTATTATTGTTTAATCAAAAAATGTCAAACTAAATTCATTAGGATTAACTTGTGGTCTGATCTAAAGCTCACTGAAGTCAATAGAAAGACTTGCATTAACTTCAAGAGGCATGGTAGGCCCACCAAGAGTTCACATATGTGTGTGTGTGTGTGTGTGGAAGTTAGCCACCAATTACCTTTGAGTATGTGTGCTCCAGGTAACTTAGATAATAAGTCAGATCAAAAAAAAAAATGCCAGTCTTTCAGATTCACTTGACCCAGACAAAAAACTTGCATCATCCCAATCTCCAGTCAACTATAGTCAATACCAAAACCAAAGCCACCACCTCAAATCCTAAATCCCAGATTAAAAAAGGAAATACACTTCCTTCAACATTAAAAGCTTAATGGTCAGCCATCCTGACGCCTGAAAAATAGACCCTGTCCTACCAACCTACATTCACAATAGTTTTATGTTCTTCATATAGTCTCCATTTAAACTCTGTAAATGACAAAGAATTTATATTTCACCCTTGAGGTTCTACCAGATAATCTTCAGATACATGCTGCATGAGGCCAGGTATGTGGTTTCTTTGTAATTTAAGCAAGACAAGAGCATTTGTCTGTCATTTACATTACCTTGTCTTTTAAACCTCTAGTTGGGAAATTTACCCTGATATTTCTGAGTGTACTAAGATGGGGAGAACTGGAGGAAGACTTCAGACTAAAAACTGTTATTACCTAGTATCAAAAATACGCTAGGTACTTTTCTGAGGAGTAAGGAAACAAGGTCCCTTCCATAAAGAGGTTCAAATATGGAGAATGAGGAAAATAGAAATTAAGCAAAAAGCAGCTCAAAATCCAAATTCTCATTATGTTCATTTTATCCGAATATTGAACATGCATATATTAAAGCAGACTTTTTCAGCCTAATTTATGCTGTATCTATAAATGTATACATTTAGACATTTTGTACCATATCACTAATACCACATGTACACTAAACATTCTATTTTACTTACATTCCAATTAAAATTTGTAAAAAGTAAAGTTAAATTGTGAAGTTATTACATATATATGTTTCATAAGTAAAAGTTTCTAATTCAAAGGAAAATATTATTTGCACAAAATATATGTCAACACAGGGAGAACACACAAAGATTTTGATATGACTATAATATTGGAATGTGTAAAAAGTAAAATTTTTCATTTAAATCCATTACATGATGGATATTTTCTTATAATATTCATCATATAGTAAAGACGACTAACTTTTATACTTCTAGCTCTGTGGAAGTAATAGAATGAAATTTGCATTATAAATGCAGAAACCCAAGAGGCTTTGCAGTGTCTTACTAAAAGTTTATATACACATATAATCAAGATTATTTTCCTCAAAATGACTCCATTTTTAAAAAGATGCAGAATGAATGGCTAAGAATCCCTATCAAATGGGCACTGTGATGTGTAATGTGACCATAAACTAGGGGAAATTAGGAGTTATTATAGATCCGGGTTGCAAATGTCATTATAAGATTAAAATTTATCAATACTTGCACTGTGTATCTGAAATGTCGCAATACTTCTACTTAGCAAAGGAAATAACTATCTTATCTTAGATACAGAGGTGTTGTAATAATTAGTGACTTCTAAAAAGTGATCACTATTTAGATTCAGTAGTAAACAAGCCTCCATCTAAAGCCAAGACTTTAAAGACAAATCCATGCTTAAGATGTATAATGTCTTCAGAAACTCAAAACCAAACAGCACTCACAGCTCATGTTTGCAATACACAATGTAACTTCAAAAACCTTAGAAGTATACCACTGGAAAGAAAATGATCAAACTATATGAGAAATTCATCCTTTTTACTTACAAACGGATGAGCCATTATATAAACATATATAATCTTTGTGCTTTATTATATACTTAAACGCATTTTCATTTATATAACATGCTCAAGATATCAGGTCCAAATAAAGTAAAACTTACCTAGATGTAGGCAACATGCTTGTGGGCTTGAAGTTGGTTGTAAACGGATTACGTGAATCATAATCAAAACTCTCATGACTTGCACCAAATGCACTAGGGGATTTCAAGTCAGTGGAACTGTCTGATCCCCCATTGCTAAGTTTATCCAACTTCTTGCTATCTTTTTTTCCAGTCACTCTTTCAAAAAGGCTAACTTTCTCTTTTTTCTCTTTTTTAATTTCTTTTTTGATTTCAACAGGCTTGGAAAACAGACTTATGTTTTGGTCCCATGATGCAGGGCTTTCTTCAAATGGATTTTTCTGTCTTGGCAGCGTAGCGAACTTTTGGGGCAATGAAGCACTCACATTTGTAAAGGGGTCATTTTGTGCTTTAGATGCTGATTCACTTTCATCAGCTGTGTTGTCAAGCTGGTTCATTTTAGAAGTATCAGCACTTAATGTCCTCCTATGTGGAGATTTTTGACTTCCTGCAAACAATTTTGTTGTTAGTATATATAAGCAGTGAGACATTACCTCACACTTTATGACCGGTGGAGAGCTCATGTTATTAAATTCAGGTTTAGAAGTTTTGCAATTGGTTCTAATTTCAAAAGACAACTTTTACTGAATTTTTTAAAAAAGCAAAGCGGTTGTGGTCCCCAGTATGTGGTTAAGGAATTTTTAAGGAATCCATATGCTCTGCAATAAGCACTTGCTTTCTATCTCAGTGGTTCTCAAACTGCGGTCCGCGAGGGTACTCCAGGACAGTCTGTGACTCATGTCTGGGGCCACTTGCCCTGCTGATCAGCAGCATCCAGGAGGCACTGGGAGGGAGGAGGAGGAGTGGGGGCGGGGCATGCTCGAGGGAGGGAAGAGGTGGAGAAGAGGAAGGACAAAAGCAGAGAAGAGGTGGGGCAGGGCCTTGGAGGAGGAGTGGGGGCAGGGTCTGGGGCTAAGCGGGGCTTGAGCACCCCTGGGGAAAATTAGAAGCTGGCCTGGGGTCTGCAAAAATTTTTAAATCACAATAGGGGTCCTCGGGTTGCTAAAGTTTGAGAACTGTTGATATGAAAATTATGTTGTACACATGAGGTGGCTGTGACTAGTTTGAAGTTTTAGAAAATGACAAACATTGTTCTACAAGAAATTTTGCACAACTGAAAGCATTTTCAATTCTTCATCTACATTAGAGTTACTCTGGTGATAGTTACTAGACATTCTAAAAAACATGATCAGATTCATTTTTTTCTTAAATATTTCTGACCAGTTAAACCATTTTTTGTACTGGATTGCTACATAAAATGTAATGTTATTACTGAATGCTTTAAACTTAGGAAAAAATGGGCAATGAAACAAGTCACAGAAGCTAGTTATTCCCCGTTTCTTGGCAACAACATTTAAACAGGAAATACGCATCATCTACTGATCTAAACAAAAAGGCAAGACTTCTATGAATTAACCTACCATACTGAGAAATAATTTTAAACTTCGTCTAGAATTTACAGCACACACTAAACACAACAGTTACTTAAATGTTTTCACACTGATAGCAATGAGACTACAATCATAGTGGCTAAGATGAAGAAAAACACTTTTTACTTACCACTTTCATCAACAGAACTGAAAGATTCTAACTGACTTCTGAAAAAGTGCGTATGGCCAATTGTGCTGGATTTCATTTTTTCTGAAGACACATGTGATCCAGTTAAATCAGACATTGAATGAGCTGAAGATAATCGCTGAGGTCCCAAAAGGAAAGGTTTTTTTGGTTTTGATTTTATTTGTATTTCATTACTGGAGATGTCAATGTTCGTATCAGGTATGTGAGTATTCAGAATGATTGCAGAGGATGTATCCGAAAGCGTCCCATCATTCTTTCGACCCTTCATTTTGTCTTTCAGTTTAGCAAAGGGGGATTTTGTTTTGTCCTTCATTGACAGATCAAACATGCTTGCTGTCATATTATTCCTCATAAACTGAATATTGACCTTTATTTCTCCTCTGTCTTTAGTTCTTTTCCCTTGTTTGGACTCTAGGCTAAACCATCTTAAAAGAGAAAGGGAGCAAAAGAGAGAGAAAGTTGAGATATGTTTCATTATGAAGACTGGTCATAAAGCTGCATGCTATTTACAAGTTAAAATAATCTTGATATTGTAAACCGAACACCAGTACTATGGAAATTTTTACTCAAGGAATTCTTGGTTAAGATTTTCTATGTAATAAATTGACCAAATTTACATTTTTTCCAATATAAATTCTTGAAAAGGAAGCTTTAAAAATTATAGACTTGGAACGGGAGACAAGTGAAAAGTCAGACTTGGTGCAAGTGTACTAAACCCCACTGAAGTCAGTAGAGTTTCATATGCTTAACAAGGCTGAACTTGGCATCTAGCATTAAACACCCAAATAATTTTTATTTTGCCATTTAAAAGAACATTGCAAACTTTTCAAAAATAGCCTTTATTTGTAAATAATGTACTACATAAATGTATATTGTGTGCCAAGTGTTTTACCCAAAATTCATTTTTGTTTTGGTTTTGCTTAAGTTTATATGAAAGTAAATATTTTTTTTCCTCCCCTGCTGAGGTTTACATGGGTGGCACTAGCAGAGAAGTGGTCACACACTGCTTTTGGGACCTCTGGTAATTCAGGGCCAAACACCCCATCAGTTATGCAAGTTCATCTCCAACTGCCTTGAATGATAGTTGCAAGAACACAAATAGAGTAAGCAGGCCCCACTTAGGTATGAAGGGCTTGCTCCTCATCTTTGCTGGTCACCGTAGCTCTAACATCAGCATACTCTATCCCGTCCTGTCTGGTTTTGGAACCATATGGACTCCCCACCTCTTCATGGAGGAGACATAGTGAAGTCCCCATCATTTCCTGTTTCCCCTAAAACCAGCCAAGTGATGCTCCCTGGTCAAAAGGACTAAGGGCCCACCTGACCCCAAACATGCTCTACTCCTATTCTGTTTTGCTCCGTAGTCCCCAGGAGGCATCTGTTGAGTGAAGAATCCCTCTACTTTCTATATCTACTCCACCTGTACCAAGGACTCAGTGAAGGTCATTATCTCCTCCCACGTTTCTTCCATAACTACTTCCCATGTCCTGAGCAGAATTCGGGGGGCCTCCAAGACACACACAGAGTCCCCAATCCTGAAAGAGGAGGAATAGGCACAGACTGAAAACATTCCTTCATCTCTTCTTCCATTTCTCCTTGCCCTAAGAGGGTTTGAGGTTTTCTCCAGCTCCCGCTGCTCATACAGCTATATGAAAGATATCAAGGGAGTGTGGGAAATCTTCGTTCTCTAGCACCAAAGAAGAGAGAGAGGAATGAATGAGGGAAATGGACTGTCTCCATGGATCAATGAAAGGGTACAAGAAAGCAGACACCCAGATACCCACCCAGCTGCTCATTTACTTGGCTCTGGCAGGTGTCTAGGAGGTGATGTTACACCTTGGTTCCTGAAAGACCAAAACAATTTCCCTAACAAACCAATTTTACATATATATATATATGTAATTTTTTATATATAAATTGGTTTTATATATAAAAAAATAAAATGAGGGCTCATCTACACAGGCAATGTGAAAGCATGACCACGGCAGTGCTTTAATGTGGCTTGTGTAATCGCGGCTCTAAAAAAAAAACAAAACACCTCCATGAGGGGCGTGGCTCCCAGCGCTGCTGCACTGGGGAGATATTTTTTCCACACCCCATAGCGAGAAAGTTGCAGCACTGTAAAGTGCCACTGTAGACAAGCCCTGAGTTAGTCCGCAGCAACATCCAGTTAAACTGTGAAGTGTCAGCAGCTCCACAGCTCCTGCACTGTCTGGAAAAAACACATGCATATGTATTCCCACAACAGTAGATTAGCATAATGTAACAAAGTTAAAACAGGAGAGTAGGAAGTGACACTATCAACACAGATAAGAAAATGATTATGCACATAGTACTATGAAATACTCAAAGTAAATAGGCTGAAAAAGAAAAGAAAAATAGTTCAATACCCTTTCAGGTTTTTTGTTTATTTACTTAAGCCATCACTTGTTTTAAGAAAACAAAAAGGTTTCAGATCCAGAAATATGAATTCTGAGTTGAGAATGTCCTTCAAAAGGTGACCTGCCAACGAAAAAATAAAAAAGGAGAAGGGACATTGTCTTTTTTTGGCTTCTTCATGATGTATAAAGAAGGTCCAAAAGTATCAAGTCTTGTCTCCCCCCCCCCCTTTTTTTTTTTTTTTTTTTTTTTTTTACTATGTATACATTTGAAGGCCCAAATAAGAGGATTGAGAATTTTTTCATCCCTTCACAAAAGGGGTAGGAGAATTACAATTCCAATAAGGATACTGTTCCTTCTAATTGTTAGACATTTAATTTGCATATACGTTAAACAAAAAGCAAACAAAGAAGTGTAAACAGTGAAGAAAAATATTTCTTTTCAGTTAAGCCAACTTCACCCTCTTTGGTATCAGTAATGCCACAAACCTAACTAGTTCATCTGACTCTTTAACGGAAAAACAAGGTAGACAAAACCTAAAGTTCTAATGTAAACAACAGAAAACACATACACACACATATAGTTGTCCTTTGTACATCATAAAGTAGCAAAAGAAGAAGTGAAAAAAAAACTCCCTGAAGCCCTTTGAAAGGTCACCTTTAAAAGAAAGCTTGCTCAGACTCCGTATGTTCTACTGTCTGGACTTAAACAAAAACACAAACAAAGAAACAAAAAAAATCCACACACATACACCATATACAACCATTAGGTTCTATCACTGGACTTAAATTGTACATTATTAATGAAAGCAGATCCAGCTTCTCAGACAAGCAAAAGCTTAGGCAGTGAAAGCTCCCCCTTCTACACCATTTACTGGACAGGCCAAAACTTCACATGGGATTGTGGGTCTGGTTGTTGTTGGAGCACTCTGGAAGGGGAGAAGTAAAATCTGGCAAGAAAGACCAGGAAACAAAAAATTATACAAACTTTAAGTCAGTTCTTCCAAATTTAAGAAGTCTAACCTCAGCAGTGATTAAGCATTTTTCCCCCCAATAAATCTCAGACAGGAATATTGTACCTTTGACAATATTCTTGCGAGGATATTCCTGAATTTGCATATGTTTTTATTTAGGGATCAGAACATTATTGTAATTTTAAACTGACATCTGATGTTTATTAACTTGTTTTGTAAATGTCAAAACACACATTTAAGGTTTAAAAACAGAAATGTTAGTATATCTGTGTGTGGATCTTTTACTGTTTAATGTAAGCCAACTACTGAAATCATTATCACAAGTTAACTAATGCATGCATCCGAAGAAGTGTGTTTTAGCCCATAAAAGCTTATGCCCAAATAGATTTGTTAGTCTCTAAGATGCCACAAGTACTCCTCGGGGTTTTTTTTTGCTGATACAGACTAACTCTGTAAAGTTAACTAATGTGTGTCACACTCGGTATCACCTGTTATTGGCACACATACAGCAAACTATTTTGACATTCATAGAAGCCTGAAGGAGTTTCATTATAGAATATTTACAACTTGCATGTTGCCTTCAGAGTATGCGCAACTTGCATTCAAAGACTTTAAAGATCTTCACATCAAAAAACTAGTTCAGTTGCAAAAATGAAACAAAACAAAAAGTCCCTTGGAAAATAATAAAAGGACATATGGCACTTGATCCTGAACCTACTGAAGTCAACAGCAAGGGTCGCATTGATCCACTGGTACCAAGACTAGGCCAATGGAGCCTGATCCTGAACTATTTACTCACGCAAAATTCTCAATGACTTCAGTAGAGTTTTACTAGCGTGAGGACGATAGGACCTTTCTTGTTCTTGGTATAAAAACACACATTTGATTTTTATGGCGAATACAAGGTTATTTTGGTGACTTTGGAGACTGTATCTTACATTTTAGTTATAATGAAATTTCCATATGCTTCAGCTCATAAGAGAATGAGAGAAGTAGACTCAATTTCTGATTTTTTATTGAGTCAAATATGTAATTTTTTTTAATACTGATAGGAATACACCTTAGTAATAACAAATCTTGTGAAGAGTTCATTGTGAACAATCAATTCTGAAACTAAGTGAATATTTCTTATTAGAATCTGTTTTTAAAATACAAGGTTGTGTGCAGCAAACAGAGAAACAATGTACATAATAGGAAAAGGATTTGGAAAATAAAACTGTGTTTTCAGATAGCAGCATATTGGGCCTGAATTATTAAATTCCATTATACTGTTGCCAACTTTTATATTGTAGTGTATTATAAAAGGTTATAAAACTTGCTATTTTGGTTTTGCTTACAGTACTTTTAACCACAATAAATGTTGCAGTTGACAGGATGCCATGAGCTTAGAAAGCCTGCATAAACTAGGAAAATGGCCAGTAACATGCATTTACAGGGACTTTTATTTAATAACCAAGTATTACATCTATTCTTACAGAGTCTTACATAAACAGACTTCATATCAAGGCTCAACTTCAAGGAAAGTCCTACTGCCTTCTGCTTCAGATTCAAAATTTCTGCCCTCACCTTCAAAGGTTCTGAAGACGATGCCTTTGCTTATATCCTCTTATTTTTTCCTTATTCCTCTTTCCTCTCTGACTATGCCTCCCATCAAAACAATTTTTGTTTCCTTTTCTCATACATTTCTGAGAATCCCTATCATGGGCTTTTGCTCCTCCCCCACAAGCTTTTGGTTATCTTGATTTTGTAGGTGGTATTTATTATTTGTATTACTCTAATACACTCCAGCAGCCTTCTCAAAACATGAAGACTAGGAGACAGAAAGGTTGAAGACAAACTAGGAAAAATCTTATTACCTAGCAACCTAAGACAACCAACAATCCTGTCTGAACAAGCATGGTTATTTAATAACCACTAAAGAAATTATTTAAGAATCTTAAGTATCTTAAGATTCTTGGACTTAATGCAGATACGAGTGAATACCCCAAGTGTTTCCAGTCCCATCAGTCCCTTGCTTATAAGGGAACCGTTTACAAATCAAAGTGTTTCCAAATCTTGTGCATGAGGATAAAGCTACATAGGCATTATCCATGCGGTATTAAAATTTTTGCTTATATTTGAAATAAATGTTTACTGTCTCAATTCTAACTTTATCTTAGACAGGCACTGGAAAGGACATTTTAATTTATATTAAAGTGAAGGTGAAACTAAAACGTAACACCCAGTGAATCAGACATGCAAAAATCAAGGGAGTAAAAACAACACTCCCTACGACAATACTCCAAGAGAGAACAAGCAGAACACAAAGAATGTCTTAGAAAATCACAGCTGCAACAGTATTTCATTTTACTGTACTTGAGAGAATTAGACCATAGCCTGAAAACAGGGATAACCACATTTTCTTGCAAGAAAACCAAATTTGAAATCTTTGGTGCTCATGGGGAAATGATCAGCCAGGATTTAAAGTTTTCCAAGGACTGACTCGGCATTGGGAATAACTAATTTTTCCATTTAGATTAGTCCCTTCAAGATTAGGGTTTAAGTACCCGGAACATTTCTTCATACAACTTGACTAGTGTGATAATCCATAACTATCTGATCTGTGGGTAGAAAGAGGACTTTAGTGTCCTCAGGTATAAATTCAACATTTTTCACTATCACTAAATTTAATTAAAAAAAATGTAGAAGGCTGTTTTCCTGGTAAGATGATCAGACACTGTATCAACAATATAGGTTGCATCAAAAGTTGATAAATGGTAAAATTAAGGAAGGAAACAGAACACAGATTGTACTGGATAGGGAGGGAAATGATGGGGGAAATTGATTCATTATTTATTAAAGTAAGATCTAATATATCATTGAGAAAGATGTAAACCAGGACTGGAAAGCAAACATTATTTTCTGGAAACTAACTTAAGATGTGATACAGAGTATAAAAAAAAAAGAAGTATACAACAGCAATATCATGTCACCACAAAATGAATGGAAGTAGGTGTACTAGGATATCTTACTATGGGCTTGTCTATACACGAACTGGAATCAAAATAACTAAACTGGCTTTAATTCACACCATTACTTATTTCAGCAAAGACTATGCATGGACACTCTTATTTTGGAACCAAAGTAATTAAAGGTGTGAATTTAAATAGTTAGTTATTTCAGATTCAATTTGTGTGTAGACAAACCTCTAATGTGTGACTGAAATTGAAGCCTGAATGAAGTTCAATCTAGATGAGTGTGTGACAAGTAACGAGTTAAAGGTTAGACAACCTATAGATATGGCCGGAATTACATCTGCCTCCCTCATTCAGGGTGCATGCTCCCATTTGTTATTGAAGTTTTCATTCAGGGAGTATTATTGGATCTTCAGTTACTGTGAAATGATCACACAGCAATCTGGGAAAGGAGCTTTTCTCTTTATCTGACCAGAATATTATGATTGTTTCTTTCAGAGGTGGACCTTGCTACTATCAACTATGCCTTTGTAACCAAATATTGATATACTACAATGTGTTACAACTAAAATCAACCTGAACACCATGTCTAGCACAGAACGCTTTACTTATTACTAGTCATTGAGTCATTTTATAAAAGTATAGAAAAAGCACCAATCCACAAAAAGCTCTGGGCTCCTTGCCATCATAGCATATTAAGTTGGTGACACCAGTGCACTATGATCTGCACTCGTAGTCCATTTCTGGGTGGAGTGTACGATGTTGTTTTGGAAGACACCTAATTCAAGAGATTCCTCCCTCCTATGGCATACTTCCACAGCAACAGTCAGAGATGCTCAAGGTGCAGCCCCCTCAATGAAAAAGAGAGGACAATGCCAGCAAGACAGTAACCATAACTAGCCATAACTTTTGGAGAATCATTAGTTTAAAATAGTCTGAATCTGTCAATAAGACATTCAGCAAAATCATTTAAACAGGCTTTTGAGGGTACATGAGCACAATAAAGAACAGGTGTTTGTGATGAGGGGATGTATTGATTGGAATTATTTAAGTTTTGGTTGTTTTTTGGAGGGAAAGGAGGTTGGGATGAGCAGAACATGCTGGCGACTATCTTACATTACTATTTTAATTGATGGCAAAGGTCTCTGGAGCCTAGGGTGGCTCCTTTTTGTGTATTAAATAAGCAGCCAAGAGAAAAACCACATACTTTTCACTTTTGTCAACAGTACCTACAAATAATTTTTCAAGGTTAGATCACAAAATGGAGATTAAAAAAATCCTCTGCAACAAATTTCAACATGCAAGAAAAAGTATAACGAAGAAAAGCTCAAGTTGTAATACTTCAGACAAGTGTTGCATCTCAAAGCAGATCACTTCACTAGGAAAAGTAATAAAGGAATTGATAATAAATGGTTAGAAGACAACAAAATGAAGAGGCTGCAAATGAGATGAGTAACACCAGAAGTAAAAGTTAATGGAAAACCACTGTTGTATAGCACTATGAATTTAAGGTACAGCACATAGCAATAAGAGTTAAACACAGAAATGTAAACAATTACAATTAAATAATTTGCTACAACATTTTTAAAGAGTCAGTTACTGGAGATTATTGCTTTCATGCTGGTTCAGGAATTTATATCGTCTTTTATTTTATCATGTTATGCTTGTCAAGAGGCCAGAAGACTGTGGGCAGAAATGACCAATAGATAAGTACATGTATGTACAAATATGTACACATGCTTTAACACACACACAGAAATATAAACACCCAGATATTAAATACAGTCTGCAGTGGCAACAGGGATGTATTTACTTTGCAGTAACAGACAAAAAAGCTGCAATGAAAAACTTGGTTTATTTAATGGAAATATAGGCATAATTGGAGCCCTGCGCGGATACAAAAATATGGATCTGCATCCAATCCTCATCTGCCAGGATCAACCTGTGCTCCACTAGCCGTCTTCTACCTGTATCTGTACTCACATCCACAAGCCATCTCACAAGGGCTAGCGACAAGGGGTGGGGGAAAGGGAGAGAGGTCTTGCAGACAAGAGCGAGGATTGGGGGTAAGGGGCAGTGTCTTGAGGATAAGGGGCAGTGTGTAGTGGGGGCTGGGAGAAAGGGGCATCACATTGTGTGCTGCTCCCACGGGCAACAGCGCACGGCAGCAGCAAAGCATGTTGCATTCCAGTGGGGCAGAGGGTGGGGTCCCAGGGTCCTGCCAGCTCCAATCCCCAAAGCTGGGGGCAGGCCCTTCTGCCCAAGAGAAGGTGGGCCAGGCCTGGGAGCGTAGTCAGTGCTGCTGGGCCAGATCATAGTGGGGAGGCTGGTAGTGCCCAAGGGACCTGAGCTGCTGGACAGGAAGCGGCATGGCGAGTGGGTGCTAGACACCCCTGACTCCAACCTGCTGCCCAGCCCCAGCCACTGGCTGCTGGTCCTGAGCGCGCTGCGTCACCCCCTGGACTGCCTGAGCTGGAAGCTGCAGGCCAGGCGCCGCCGGTGACTAGAGCCCTGTGCGGTTGTGTGCCACTGGTGACTAGAGCCCTGTGCGGTTGTACCTGCATCCGATCCACCATCCGCAACAATGGTCCATGGATATGAAGCAGATATCCACTGATTTGCAGGGCTCTAGGCATAATTACCATACTTGCTAAAACAGCTTCTTTTATGAGGGTATAACACAGAAATCTTAAAGAGACCTTTAAAGGCCTATTCTAGAGATATCCTTTAAACAAATCTGACTATTTCCCAAGATTTTGGAACACTAAAAACACAGCATATTCAGCCTGGCTACCAGAGTGGATCAATACTCTAGTTTTTCATCTCTAGAAATTTGCATTCAAATTTATCACATGAAATGAGTCTGATGATCCAGTGTAGTTCCAAATGGACAGAAAAGCAAATTACAAGACCACCACAGCATAACTGGCACTTTCTTACCAAGACAAAGAAAGAATTGGAACTGGGGTGTTACATGTTCATTGGCTGAGGTATCAAAGAGAAGTTTGGAAAGTGACTGCCTGAGTCACAATTGGATTTAGCCATTCCAACAACTTTCATTTTTCTGAATGTGAAAAATCATCAATTGGTAAAAGAAAGAGTAAAGGTATTGCATAATGGCATGTAAAGATTTTTTTTATCATCAAGTTATAATAAACATTGTGTTTTATTTTCTTAAGTCTTGTGCCAGAAAAAACAAACATTAGAATACAAGATGTGTAAGTGCTCTCACCATGCCTCTGCTTGAAAACTTTATTGCTCAAAATATATATTTTTTTTTTAAAATCACATTTTTTCTAAGGTATAAGTAGCAGCAAATAAAAATTCTAAATGAAAAAGGCTATTTTTTCCTGTCATCTGTTCTTGAAGCTGCAATGAACTTGTAAATATACTAACCAACAAAACTGCATGTCATACACCCTGCAATGTTCTTAGGAATTCAAAATCAGCTGGTAGCCTTCACTTCTCATACCTATTTCTATAAAGCACTGAGGAATTGCTGACAAGGTTCAGCATTGTGCAGAATATTAAATATCTTTTTTGTAATACTCTAATGACTCTTGAGTCTGTCTCTTACAATGCCATATGCACAGTTGCATTGGAAATAGGAAGCTATTAAATATATTAAAAGGTAGAAATATTACCAGTAAAGACCACAATCAAACAACTGGATCTCATTTATCCCCAAACAAAGCAAAAAATGTTAACACTACATTAACATAAGAAAATCACTTTCGATGTAATAATACCACAAGCCTGTTCAACATACCTGAAAGCAGAATCAGAGTTTAATAAACTAAATTAGTGCTTTTGAAACAATCAAAATAGCATTGAGGCATCAGACTTATTTGTGATCAAGAACAACAGGCCTGATCCTGAGATGTGTTAAGCATCCTCAACTTTCACTGACTCAACCAGTTAATGCTCATGCCTGAGAACACTGTATTTATTCTAACTGCCAATGTGAGGTTAATAGGATGTTACACCCCCCCAAAAAGTCTTCAATAATAATAAAAAAAAGCCAGAATTTAAAAGGATGCTTAAGATTATTTCACTTTGTTACAGAGCCTGCCTTGGTGTACATATACCTGAAGGTTTGTTCTCCTCTCAACACACATGCCTAGATCTCCAGTTAACAGTAATGGGAAATAATGCTGACATGTATGCATGCAGATACTTATGTAGACACAGTAAAATTTGCAAAACCACCTGAGTGCATTAGTAACTTAAACCCAAATTTTCAAAAGAGTCTTAGGGCCAGATGGTTCAAGCTAAGTAGACACCTAAAAATGAAGAAACGTGCCTAGTACGCACTTTTGACAATCTCAGCAGGTGCGTGTCTGCATCTTTAGCCACATAAATATCTTTAAAAATCTGACCCTAAGTCACTTTTGAAAATAGTTCGTGGTTACTTTTGAAAATTTACCGTTTGGCCCCAATCTTGAAAAGTATAGTTTGTAGGGCACAGCTGCAGCTTTGTGGAGCCCCACTGGCTTCAAAAGGCCTCTGCATCAGAGCACCAATCTCTCGCATTTTACATTATGCAGGATAGGGGCTTCTTCTCAAACTTGAAAATAAAAGCTATAAAGATACAGAATACATGTAAACTTGTGCTACCCAAAAATACACAAAAAAAGAAGCATCTTGCATGTTCATTCAGTTATCACAAGGATCTTATTATTTCAGCGCATACAATCCTGGAAATCAAGTCAATTGCATTTTCCAGGAATAACTTTGCAATACTATAGTTCAACCATTACTTTCAGTTAGATTATAAAAGAGATGTGAAAGTACTGTGCAAAAATGTTGCATTGCCCTAAATGGAAGGAGTGATTTTTCACAATAATTCCTGATTGCTTTATATGCGTCTCATTTTACTTTTTCCACTTTATGAACATGTATATCCACTTTGATTTACTTAAATCAAGTTTTTATATTTACTGTTGTCTTGTTTTACTTTGTCTTTCATTTCGTCTTTTTGTTTTCAATGAGGCTAATCATATCCTTAAAGGTACGCATGTGATTAAGTGTTTGCAGCACAGGGTTTAATCATCACTTCCTATTATAGCACATTTAATAACACGTAAGAACTAATTTTGAAGAAACAGTGAAACGTGTTTGAATCAAACTGAAATAGAAATTAGCACACCATTAAGGTTATAAGCGTTAGAATCTATTTCAGTGGAACAGATGCATCCGATGAAGTGAGCTGTAGCTCACGAAAGCTTATGCTCAAATAAATTTGTTAGTCTCTAAGGTGCCACAAGTACTCCTTTTCTTTTTGTGAATACAGACTAACACGGCTACTCCTCTGAAACCAGTGGAACAGTTCCAATTCTTTTGGCCTGCCTTTAAAAAGAGAATAAATTTAAAATATTAACCTATGCTATGATCCTGCAACTGACAGTCTGAACAGATATCTATATACATGTAGAGTTAATTGCAGAACTGGGACTTTAGATGGTTAAAACAGAAACAGCAAGTTCAATTTACACACCTAACTTATGGCGTGTCAGTTTTTGTACTGATTTAACTATATTGGTTTGGGACTGGTACAGTTAAAGTTATATGACCTCTAGCATGGATATAGTCATACCAGTACAAAGGTACTTACACCAGTACAACTTATTCCCATATATTCAGAAAAATAAGCCACACTGTACCAATATAATTGGGTCCACACTAGGCGTTGTACCAATTTAACTACTTTGGTTAAAAAAAAAAAATCTATACCCTAATAAAAAAAAGTTAAATTGGTACAAAAAGGAGGGTGTTTACCAGGCCTTAGGATACTCAGTCTTTAAATATATAGTACATTTACTGTGCAAAATGGTATTTATAAACCTAACTTTTACATTATTTCCTTTGATTTCTAGTTGCAGAATTTGTTGGTTAATTAGAGTTTTATTTGGGTGCTGCTGAAGGCTACTGCAATAGAAGAAACTTCTAGGAACTGGAATATGAAGATTGAACACTTCATTAGACAGGTTGATGCTAGACATATACTTGAATTTAAGGACTTCCTCAGTCAGAAAAATAGTCAAAACTGCGTGCCACAAGTTGAAAATGGTTGTACAACTGAGTAGTATGAAAAAATAATTAAAAATAAAAAGATGTTAAAAATTAATATATTTAAAAATTGTAGACGATTTTATTATCTATGGTCTGTCTCACTCTGTCAAGGTGGGCCCATGTGGTCACAAGAAGTCCTACTGACTTCAATGAGGATACGCCCTTGAAGAGCTCATTGCAAGACAGAGGCTTATGATACATCAGGGAACAAAATATAATTTAATATACCTGTTAATTTTACTTTAGCTATAAGACTTCTGATCTGCAAGTACATACCTCAAAAAACACAACTACTATAATACAAAACATGACTTACTCTGTTTTTCTTCGTTGCTTGTCCTCAAATATATCATTTAGATTTATTGCCACCTGTCCCAAAAACTTATCCAGCCCCACCAGCGACCTGTGCATGACAATCAGGTAGAGGATGTATTTCTCTGGATTCCCCTTCATCAATAATCCAGGGAGCTCAAATGAGGCCTCTTCTTTCCAGACTGGCTCTAGGGTCTTCTCAGCTACCGAGGTGGAGTATTTTTCCTTGCCTAGTTGTATAATAGCGTAGGTATCGTTGGTGCCATTTTTGCCTTTTGGCTTCAGATCTTTGGCTTGAAGAACTGTAACCTGCACGTGGGTTGGGAACCACTTCTGGGCTTGCTCTGCCAACATCATCCTTGAAGGGTTGAGTAGTAGTAGCAACAAAATAAAGCCTGTAAATCTCCTAATTACTGCGTAAGTGCACTTAAAATGGGGATAGCTGTGAAAGTCTCAGTGTTTTTTTTCTCTAAATACTTCTTTGGTCATTTTGTTGTTGTTTTTTTTTTGAAGGCGAGAGAGAGAGAGAGAGAGAGAGAGAGACTAACCATTGCTTAGTTTTTTCCCTCCAAAGAAGTAACACCTTTAGCTCTATTACTAATTTTTGAAACAAAATTCTCTAATATTATGCTTTTCTTCCACAGCAATTAATCATTCCACTCTGCTTTGCTCAGTTTCTCCCCTCACACCATAAAAAAACCAACCACAAAACCAACTCCCATACCCTTTCATGATAATCCTGAACTTTTAACAACCATTTCCCATTCCCTGCAGGGCGGGCGGCCTAAAGGGGGATGGCAGGTCCCTCCTTTGCACAGGGAAGGGGGCAGAGGGTGAAGGACTGGGGATTTCAAGGGCTGTAACCGACTCTAGCCTGCAGCTCTTCTCACCCACAAACTCCCCCTAGTGATAAATACACCCCGGTCCCCCCTGAAACCATATCCTCGCAGGAGCCCCACCGTACCCTCCCGCATAGATCATCCCTGCGCCTGGGGTTCGGGCTCCCCTTCAGCAGCGCTCCAGCACCAGGCCCCACTTGGTACTGGGAAGCCCTGGGGGGGTCCCCCCGCAGATGTGGGAAGCCCTGGGGTCCTCCCCTCAGTTCCCCCCACCCCTCGATGTGGGAAGCCCTGGGGCCCTCTCCCTCCCCGGGTCTGGGGAGCCCCGGGAGGGGGGGGGGGCGCCGCTCACTCCACCCCTCCCGCCCCCGGCCTGTGAAGCTCTGCCCCGGCTCTCGCCGGCCTCCCCTTGCAGCCTCGGCGCCTCAGTCCCCAGCCCTCCCGCTGCGGAGGGGGGGACGGGGGCGGCTCACGGGAGCGCGGCGATCCCAGGCTGGGCTCCCCGGCGGCTGACGCGCGTGCCCGGCGGCGCGCTCCCGCCCCGCGCTGACGCCGCCCCGCCGCCCGCCCAGTCTGCGCCGCGCTCGGCCTGCTGCCGCCGCCGCCGCTTCCGCCTTTCCGCTGCGGCGGCTGCCTGCCCGGCGGTCAGAGGACGGGGGGCAGGGTTCAGTCCCCTCCCTGCCGGCCCCCCGGGGCCCTGGCAGGCCTCTGCCAACCCCACCCCTGCCTCTGGAGCCTCCTGGGCTAGCTTCAGGGAGCCGGTCCCGCTCACGCCCGACAGTGGGGAAAGAGGGGACCCCCTAATCCTGGGGGACTCCCGAACAGCAGTAGAGAGGCAGGGTCCCTCATTTC